>NC_048224.1:53655781-53702158 GCF_002007445.2 Ailuropoda melanoleuca | reverse complement strand
GGGCTGGAGCGCCGGGGCGAGGGGGCGGAGCCGCGGCGAGGAGACACAGGGCCTGGCCGAGAGGCGGGAGGAAGGAACGCCGCGACGTACGGGGCCGGCCCCCCGCGCCGCGCTCCCCTCCCCCGCTTTCCCCTTCCCTAGCCCGACCCGGGACATTTGCGCGCTATGGGCGCGCGGCGGCCCGAGGGGCGGGGCCTCGCCGGGCTACGCGCAGGCCCCCGGGCGGGCGTGTCACGTGGTGGCGGAGCGGCTTCCCTTCTCTGCGGGGTGGCGCGGAGCACCGGCGAGTGGGGTGTTACAGCTCCCCAGAAGTGTAGGCCTGGTTGTAGCCTAGCCTCACCGGGGCCCAGAAATACACCCACCCCGGGTTCGGCGCCCTGGGACACTGCTGGGGCATCCCTCTTGGTGGGTGAAGGAAGGCGACAGATATCTCCATCCTATTTTCCAGATGGGGAAGCTGCCCTTCGGACTCACTCAAGCTTGTTTGCAAACCCTGAAGCTGTCCAGTCCACTTACAAGGCCTTTTCTTTTCCTGGCTTCTAGTCCAAGCTCTGCCCAGACGGCTGTGTGCACTTGGACAGGTCACCTTCCCTCTCTGTACCTATTTCTGTTGTGAAATTATATAATTCAAAGAAAGGCTGACAAAGGGGAACGTTGTGTGATTGGTGACTTTTAGGCAGGGCCGCGCCAAGTTGGAAGTCCTCTGAAGGCAGGGAGATGCCACACTCATCCGCGCGTCTTTTTTGCCCAACTCGGCGCCTAACGCTTGCAAGACACAGCAGAGTGCTAGGAGCCAGTCCCAGCAATAGGAGTAGATCTCACTGAGGCGCACAACTGCCCGATGGCGTAGGCGGTGTTAAATTCATTTCGCCACGTCAGAGCTAGGACCTACAAGACCTGCTTTAGCGGCCAAGGCTTGAACCACTAAGTAAGGCCAAGGCATTTCTGTTTAAAATAACGTTTTCCAGGTAATGCAAATGCACCACGGTTCTATTCCCTCTTCCAGAGCCCCAAGAAGTGGACCACAAAAGTCCTGAAATCTCTCCCTGGGCTTTCCTAAGCAGAACTTGGGGTTGGATTATTTGCCTTCTAGCACTCACGTTTTACTGTCAGCTCTTAAAACTCAAGCAGTGTCTTTAATGTTCAAGACAGCCCATTGGTAGGTGATCAATAAAGATAAATGTTAAATAAATGGCATACAGTCCATGAGTAGAGAATACAAATGTCTTCTTGGGACTCTCCCCCCAAACCCAAAAATTCATCTAATCCTTTCCCTCCCAACCTTATTCTCAATTGAGCCCAGCTCAATCCCACACCTGTCTCAGTTGGATAGGCTTTTTAAAGGAAGAATTATTAGCACCAGCGATAAGCTGGTAAATGTTTGACAACCATCTCCCAGAAGAGAAAAAAAAACACACCCAAGCCCCCGATTTGTAGCATTTGCTGATTTCAGTGGTGTATAAATACTCTCATGGCCAATTTCCTGCCACCACTGTGAAGTCACTGAACAGCATTGAATTAAAACACCAGGCTCTAGTGCACTGCTGAAGAATGCACCGTGGGCCACAGGCCATGATAAAGTCCATGTGTTTTCTCACTTAATCCTCACAAAATACAAGGTAGGCATTAATATCCTCATCTCACAGCTAAATCCAACTTTTTTTGATGTGAGTGGCACAATTCTAAACCACGCTAGTGGATAACAAGGTCCCTGCCCTAAGACCGTTTTTCCATTTTTTGATGTGACATTTGACATCAGGACTCAGTATACACCTAAACACAAAATAATACCCTTACTAAGTGTGATGCCCCTCTTAATTTTCTACTCTATTTTATTTTCTTTAAATGCAGGTTGCACTCCACGAAATTGATTTTGTGACCCATTAATGGGATGAAACGGTCTGAAAAACACCGTGTTGAGGGCTGCTGTTTTCAGACAAAGCCTGCTTACAAACTGTGAGTACCAGTGACCCAGAGCCCTCTCCTAAGTGCCTGATCGACCTGTGTTTCCCACGCATCTGCAGGGGCTCCAGGTCTCCTTTCTGACCATCCCAGCCCTTAGAACCACCCTGCTCCTCTTCCTGACCTTTCCCACAACACTTCTCAAGATGAATGCAGGGAGCACACACTAGAAGTGGAAGAGAAAGAGAAAGCAAAAGGGCAAGAGTTTCAGTAAACAAGGGAGTGGCATGGACACGCCAAGAGATAATTCACCCATGCTAAATTAGTCACTGTGGTCTCCCCCAATCTAACACCATGAGCTCTGCATTCTCTCCTGGGCCTCTGACCTCCCCCTAGGAATTCCTCCCTCTCCTCTCCTCCCCAGCTTCCTTTGAAGGAAGAGAGCCCTGCAGCTTAAAGATTGGAGGAGAGATGTGGGCATTCCCTACAACACAGCAGTGTCCCAAGATGACCAGAAATTCTTAGCTAGGATGGCCTTAAAAATACCTATCTCCCCCACCTCTCTGAGCCTCTTTTTTTCTGATCTGTAAAATGGGATTATTCACGGCTTCCGTTTTGAGAGCTGATGGATAGAGAAGTGTTTAGCACTGTGCCTGGCTGACCAGTGCCCAAGGACTGCGTGGCATGAGCTGTCCTCTGGATTTAGATGAACCCTCCTGGAGGAGCTATGGTTGTACCTCTGATCCCTCCAAGTCCTGTTGATTCTCCCAAGGAGCTAAACAGATGGTGACCGGGAGGACTCATTCACATTTTACTGCTCACAAGAAATTTAGTGTCCATCAAGAGCACTGATCATGAGCCATTCGATGTCTCGAGTGTTTTGTATCTATTTAAACCAAACATCTTACAGAAGGAGGAAGCACAGGTTATGTCACTTGCCCAACAAGGTCACACAGTCAGCCAGAGCCAAGTTTCGAACCCTGGCTGTCCTGCTTTACCACAGGGGTGCAACAGCTGGGCAGGTCTTTTGCCTCTCATTTGGAAGGGGATGGACTGGGACTCCTTCAAGTCAAACTTGCCAGGTCACCCAGCAGATCCCCTGGCGCACCACCATGTGGACTCCTCTCCCAGTGCTCCTTCCACAAGCCATGTCAGCAAATTAGAAAGATTTATGGGCTCCGAGCCACTCCCCTCTGCACTTAGGCAGCCTGCTGTCACATTTTCCAAGGGCAGCGCTTTCCGGTCTTCTGCTTATCGAGACCCAGCTCCCTCGAAGGCCCCACCATATCCCCACTCCATCAGAGAGGCCTAATCACACGAATAGACCACGTTGTGACTCGCTCCAAGCAGTGTGTCTGGAAAACACAGCCCTCGCCCCCAAGTTAACAGTTAATGGGGAGGGGGGTGCGGGGAGACGTGAAACAGACAATTGCAATGTAATGAGGTAAGGGCCAGGCTGGGGGGACTCTGGGCACTACAAGGGCAGAAGGGGGCTCCTAACACCCAGAAGTTGTGGCTCAAAGAATGCCTGCAAGGAGTGACTTAGCAGCAGAAAGCTGCAGGAGGAGAGGAGCACAGGTAGGGAGACAAGAGTGATCCAGACCGAGGAAAAGCAGGCTTCCGGGACCTGAGGTGAGAGAAAGAAGAGCAGTGAAAGGTGCCAGAGGGAGCAGGAACCCGCAGAGGTAGACAGGAGCCAGGTGGACACAGGCAGGTCACTTAGTTGATAGCTCGAGGGCAATGGGGAGGCAAGGGTTTTAAACCAGGGAGTCACGTGATTGGCTTTGCTTGGCTGGATGTGGGGGGGGGGCGGGTGGAGGAGGAGGAGGAGGAAGCTGGAAGCAAGAGGAGTGGCAGTAATCCGGCCAGAGTCGAAGGCAGTCAGCAGCCACAGGAAGGAAGTGGATGGATACGAGAGGTACCGAAACGGTAGAACCAGCAGGACTGGGGGATTTGTCTGATGTGGAGGGGTGAAAGAGAGGAAAGGGGTCGCGCATCACCCAACCTCAGGCTGGCTGGTGGTGCCACTTACCAAGACAGGGGACCCAGGAGGAGTGAGTTTGGGTGCTGGGAGACAGCCTAGCTTAGGTGTTGGGTTGGGGGCAGGGATGAGCTCCCACGTGCTCCAAGTCTCTCAATTTTGCCCCTTCTAGTTTTTTCTTCACATCAACCTAATCTGCTCACCCACCCTGTGCTGAAACCCTTCATGGTGTTTGGGATCATATCTCAAAAAGCACTGGGGGGAAAAATCCCTTAAGTCTCCGATAAACTGTAGTGTAGGAACATACCTCCCTTAGGCAAGCGCTGAGATCTCGAGGTCTCCTCCGACGTGGGGGCAGGAGGCAGTCTCGGTTTCTTCGTTTGAGGCAGGAGTGAAGACTGGCGTTTGGGGGCCATGCTGTCAGGAAACTCCACAGACCCAGGAGAGAGGCAAGTCTGGAAGAAGCTCTGAGGACTGGAGCTGCCCCAGGTGGCGGAGGTTTAAATCTACGGGAGCCCTGGCCAGGAAGGGATATTTACATGACAGTGGGACACCCACCCCATCCCCTCCCCCAGCCTCATCCCTTCCCTCCCACCCTCCAATTAAGATCAACTTCTTTAAGTTGCTCTCTGCAGGTCCCTAACGGTCTTTCTCGGCACTAGGTGGGCAGGAGGAGATGTTTACTGTGGGAGAAGTTCTGTGCTCTCTAGGACCCTCTTGGTAGCATCTGGAAACACCAGCAGCCTTTCCTAAATCCTCTAGATAGGCGGACCTGCCCCCACCGAGAACTTGTCCACTTCTTCTTTCTTTATTTTTTTTTCCTTTGGCCTCTAGATTTAAACGTGTCCTTGCCTCACCTCAGCCTGGGACAGTATTCAGGGCCATTACCTTCACCCCCATCTCTGTCTGGCTAACTCCCACCCAAACTCCAGGCCTCGGCTTGGAGACCTAAATGAACACTGAAATACAGGATTCCCAGGCAAGAATTACAAAGGAAGAGGGAAAAGAAGGGGCCTTTGAGAAGACCTGGAGCATTTCATTCTGCACTCATTCTGGAAAAAGAAGGTCGAGTTTGAAAAATCTTAAGAAGGTATCTTGTCTGGGGGGATGAAGGGGGGGGTCACATACTTCAGCGCCTCTTGCAGCCTGTCGGGTAATAACTATGAATAAGCCAGCAACTGGATTTCACCACAGCTAGTGGAAGGCGGAGTGGTACAACCACTCTGGAAAACTGCCAGCTCCACCCAAACTGAACTTGTGTTCAGCACTTCTGCTCCTGGTTATATTCCCAGCAGAAATGCTTACCCGTGTATTCTCCTATGTGGGACAGATGTGTACAAGAATGGTCATAGCGAGATCCCTAACAGTAAAAATCTGAAAACGAAAATGTCAATGCTTGAATGCATACATTGTGAAATAGTCACACAGTGGAATATGTTGAAGCAATGAAAATGAACGAAACACAAGTGCAAGCGGTGATGTGATTACAGCCTACAAACGTAGCATTGAGTGAAAAGACGCAAGACACAAGATAGGATAGGCTGTGTGATCTCATTTATATAAAGTACAGAAACCGGCAAAACCGACCTATGCGAAGGAGAAGTCCAGAGTGTGGTTAACCTAGTCTTGAGGAGCGATGTCACCGAAAGGGGGAACAAAGGGCCTCTGGAGTCCTCCTGAAGCCCAGTTTCTGGATCTCGGGCTCGCTACACTGATTCATGATATCTTTGTTGCCAGGTCCCTGGTCTTTCTAAAGAGAAGCCAGAGGTATATTTTTTTTATGTGAACTCTCTGGATTTTTTAAAAATTAGCAACGAATTAAATATTTTTAAAACACCCTTTGTGGACCAGATCAAACATGTTGGCCAGGCTACTTTCATTCTATAAGCCATGAGTTTGTAACCTCTGAGATGGTGCAGTGATTTTCCATCTTTAAAAAAAGGGTTTGTTTTTTCCCCTTCAAGTAATCTCTTAACAAAAGAAATCTTAGGCATAAGTCTATGATGTTAATATTGATAAAAAGCTCAGCTCTTTCTGGAAGAAGACCCCACCACCACCACCACCTCTCGTTCCCCTCCATCCCTCCATTCTTTGTCAGTTTCTGAGGGACTCTGGGCTCCTTCTAAGACATTTTGAAAGTCACAAGTATGTTGATTTACAGATAAGCAAGCTAAGACCTGAAAGAAGTGATTTGCCTGAAGTCATGAGGAGAATAACCGAGTTATAGCTAGAACCAGGGACTTGGGGTCACTTGATCACAGGGATGCACTTTTTAACCAGCCTCAGTCTTGCTGTTTATACCTGCAAATTGGGTGATAATAATGGCTGCCTCTTGGTTTAGGATTTTTGATTTGAGGACAAAGGATCATCTTTTCACTGTTTTTACTGTAGAAATTGTCCAAAAACACTAAGGGGGGAAAAAAGGAAAACTCTCTTTTGATGAAACTAGGAGTCAGCTAAACCCCAAACCACAGAATAGGTGGCTGGCCAGCCAAAGCAGTGGAAAAGAAACAGGATGTGTGCAGGAAGAAAGGACAAGGCACCTTGGTTACAGACTCTGGGAGTATCAGCAAAGAACAGTTCTGGAAGCTGAGGGGCAAAGCACAGTTCTGGAAGCTGAGGGGCAAATCCCTTGCTTATAGCAGCCACAACAGGGCGTACTGACAGGGTGCTGCACTGAGTGGGTTCCTAGAACAAAGAAGGGGCTAAATGAAGAGTAGCCCAGAGGTGCCTAAGACCAACACAAATTGGAATTTCCTTGAGATTCTTTTTTTTTTTTTTTAACTCACCAACCTGAGATCCAGAAGTTTAGAAACACCTAAGTAGGTGCTCGTCTTATTAGTGGAAGCTTAAAGAGCTATAGCTTCTTTGGAGGGCAATTTAACCATCAGAATATCTATGCAAAGTGCAAAAGTACCTACCCTTGACCCAGAAATTCTCCTTCTAGGAATCTATCCTACTGATTCATTGTATTGCAGGGAGATGGCACCTGTATGAAGCAATTTACTTGCAACATTATTTATTTATTTATTTATTTATTTATTTATTTATTTATTTATTTATTTTGGGGGGGCACACACACCTACACACACCCTTGCTAGCAGGAGGTGGGGGGGGGCACAGAGGGAGAGCGAGAGAGAGAATCTAAAGCAGCCTGCACACAGCACAGAGCCTGAGATCATGACCTGACCGGAAATCAAGAGTCCCTCGGGGCGCCTGGGTGGCACAGCGGTTGATCCCGGCGTTGTGGGATCAAGCCCCACATCAGGCTCCTCCGCTATGAGCCTGCTTCTTCCTCTCCCACTCCCTGCTTGTGTTCCCTCTCTCGCTGGCTGTCTCTATCTGTCGAATAAATAAAATCTTTAAAAAAAAAAAAAAAGAGTCCCTGACTTCACAGACTGAGCTATCCAGGTGCCCCTCATTTGCAACATTGTAAAAGCAAAATATTGGAAACAACCTAACAGCTTCATTAGGCTCCTGGGGACCAAAGGATACATCCAAACCATGGAATGCCTTACAACCATCAAACCAAATAGGGAACCAGAGCCATGGCTAAGTGAAATAAGCAAAAGCCTAAACCAAGTAGTTAGTATGTTACCATTTGTGTTAAGGGGGGTAGAAAAAAATACATATTCACTTATTTGCCTGTATGCCTATGATACAGCCCTTGAAGGACTCCTAGGAAGGCCATAACCCACTAACCTTGAGGAGGGGACTGGGTGGTGACAGATGAGAGGACAGGGATAAGAGGGAAATGCTTCACCCTTTACTTTGTGGTACATTTTGAACTTTGTACCTTCTGCATATATTAAAAAACAAAAACAAAACAAATCAGGTGCCCGGGTTTCTCAGTCCGTTAAGTGTCTGACTTCAGCTTGGGTCATGATCTCGGGGGTCCTGGGATCGAGCCCTGAGTTGGGTTCTGAGCTCAGCGGGGAGTCTGCTTCTCCCTCCCCCTCCACTATCCCCCCATTTGTGCGCATAGCTCTCTCTCTCTCTCTCTCTCTCAAATGAATAAACTCTTTTTAAAAAATAAAATAAAAATAACAGGGGCACCTGACTAACTCAGTCAGTAGAGCAGGTGACTCTTGATCTTGGGATTGTGAGTTCGAGCCCCATGTTCAACGTAGAGATTATTAAAAAATTTTAAAAATATACATATATTTTTAAAAACGACAATAACAACAACCAAAGATTACCTGAGCTCCAATACTTAGAGTCACTTAAATCACCTAAATACAGTACCCACTTGGTACATGTCAGCTTACATTCAAACATGCATGACCCCACCTTTCCTTTCCTCTACAGCTTCCCAAATTCTAATTTCCTGGATTTCCAGAGGTGTTACTAGGCAACTGTGCAACTCTGCTTCGTTCCAGGACAGCTGTAGGCAAGGCGGGGGAAAGGCAAATGGCCTCCCTCCAACCCACCCAAAGGTTGACAGGCTTGTGATGTTCTGTAACCCTGAGGCCAGGCTCCTTCTGGGAACCAGGAGTTTCCGAAATATCCAGAACTCCCTATTGTTTAGTTATCTGTGCGCACCACAGGATAGCTACAAATAGCCACCATTTATTGAGCATTAGCGTATGAGAGGTATTCACTAAACATTATCCTTTTGAACCCTCCATCATCCTTCCCAGGACAGTATCATGTCCTTATTCTGCAGATGGGAGAATCAAACCAAAGTGAAGAATCAATACTCAAAGAATCTGGTCCCAGAACTAAAGGGATGGAAGCGTCAAGATTTGAACCTCTGTCTTTCTGACTCCTCTGTACCACTTTTGGTACTAATGGGAGGCAAACAAATCGCCACCCAGAGCCTGATTGCCAGGTAAGCCCAAAACACACCAAGAATTGACTCTGAGACTCATAGAACCTCAGGAGATGATCTCTGGCCATCTTCTGGTAGATTTTCCTTCATACTTCTCAGCACAGAGGGGGCACTTGGACAATCTTTTTTCTTAACTGAGTGCCAGGGCCTGAAGGTCACCTGGTTCCTCTTTCATTGCCCCCCACCCCATAGCCATGCTGTGCTTTGGCTCCTTAGGACTCATTAAAAAGTTATTATAATAATATTTTTATTAAAATTTAGAAAATTAAAATAAGGCAAAGTACTACACCAAGACATAGCAACTAGTAATATAACCTACTTACATAAGATAACATTTATTTCACGTAACATACTGTCTGTGCATTTTTGTTTATGTTTAGATTTTATGTTTAGGTAATTTCTTTTTTTTTTTAAAGATTTTATTTATTTATTCGACAGAGATAGAGACAGCTGGCGAGAGAGGGAACACAAGCAGGGGGAGTGGGAAAGGAAGAAACAGGCTCATAACAAAAGAGCCTGATGTGGGGCTTGATCCCGGAACGCCAGGATCACGCCCTGAGCCGAAGGCAGACGCTTAACCGTTGTGCCACCCAGGCGCCCCTATATTTAGGTAATTTCTAAGCCCAACGTGGGACTCAAACTCACAACCCCAAGATCAAGAGTCGCATGCTCCACCAAATGAGCCAGCCAGGTGCCCCTAAATGTGCTATGATTTATTAAAATGGCAGCAATGGAAATTTTAAGATGTGCTTTACTATTTTGTCCTAAGTAAGCTGTAATGAACGTCCTAGCGGTGAAATTTTGGCGCAAGTCCGTGATTATTTCCTTAGAATACATTCCTAGAACTACAATTGTTGAGTAAAAAAGTACATAAAATAGTAAGAGCTTTTAACTCGTTGCCCAATTGTCCAGCCGCTGGGCTGCGATGTTTGTATGATTCTCTGAACTCTGCCTCATTCTCTGAAGTCGGATTTGGGAGGTGAAAAGTTTTATCTTGGAGTTGGTATCCTTAGTGAGACAGAACAGTTTTTCTTATGCTTCTTTTCTTATGATATTTCTTCTTTTGGAAATGGTACCTTCATATCAATTGGTCCAATTTCCTATTGGGATGTTTCTCTTTTCTTTGTTAATTTATAAGTGTATTTTATGTATTAAGTATATAAACCTCTCTTATATAGAGCGAAATATTTTTCCCTAGGTTATTTGCTACTTACTGTATTTTTAGTGACTTTTTAATTCTGGGGAAGACTCAATATGTATTTTATTTTTATGTAATCGAGGCTCTCAATTTTTTCTTTTCTTCTTGTCCTCCTCTCTTCCTCCTCCTTCTTTTCCTCCTTCCTCACCCCTCCCCCTCCTCCTTCTCCTCGTCCTCCGCCTTTTTCTTCTTCCTCCAATGGTTTCTGCCTTTGGAGATGCTTAGAGAGACTCCTCCATCCCAAGATATTGCAAATAATCACCCGTGTTTTCTTCTTGTACTGCTATATCTTCCTTTTTAATGCTACAAGTTACAACCTATCTGAATTCATTCTGGAATATGATGTGAAGCAAAGATATAATTAGACCTTTTTTTCCCAAATGATTGATCAGTTGATCCAACACATTTTTCTTTCTATTCAATACATATCAAGTAACTATTTTTTATGAGAAAGCTCCAGTCAAAAGCAATGGTAAGGGCACCTGGCTGGCTCAGTTGGTAGAGCATACGACTCCCAATCTTGGGGTTGTAAGTTCAAGCCCCAGGTTGGGCATAGAGCCTACTTAATTTTTTTTTTAATTTTAAAAAAGTGATGGCAAACATAAAGATGGATATAACACACGTCATCCCTCACCAAATAACTTTGAGGTTCATAGATTTGATTTTACCCAAATAACTGTTTATATGACACATTTCTTTCAATAGAACTTGTGCTACAATTCGTAATGTTGACAAAAGAAATACTGGAATTACCATATTTGGAAGAAAATTTGCTTCTATAGAATCACACTGACTCATTCCCTCAGTCAATACTTCTTGAGTGTCTAATACATGCCAGGTATTGACTAATGACTACAAGTTCTATGAACAAAAGACAGATAATAAGGTAAGGTCTTCTTGGGGTGCCTGGGTGGCTCAGGCAGTTAAGCATCTGACTTTGGCTCAAGTCATGATCTCAGGGTCCTGGGGTGGAGCCCCACATCAGGCTCCCCATTCGGCAGGGGGTCTTCTTGTCCATCTCCCTCTCTCTCAAATGAATAAATAAAATCTTTTAAAAAATTAGGTAAGGCCTTCTTAATGAGCTAGCATTTGGACAAAGACCTCAAGGAAGTACAGAATGGACATTGTGATCATTAGAGGAATAACATTAGAAGGTCTAAGCCCCAAGGCAGGAGCATGTTCCAGGAGAACCAAGGAAGTCAGGTTGTTGGAATGGAGTAAATGGTGGGAGATGGACTTAGGGAGTGTTGGAGGCTTGTGGGGCTTGTCGCCTGTGTAGGGCTTATAGGCCGTGTCAGGGCCTCTACATTTTTCTATATTGGGCATACAAAATTCAAAGCTGATTAAGACATGCCTGTGTCCTGAGTATCCAGAGTTCTTGTCAAAAACTGTAATAGATATGAACAGAATTCTATAGGATTAGAGAAAATAGAACAAATAAATCCATCGGCAGAAACCAAAGGTGAAGTTTAAGCTGGGTCAGTAAGAATGAATGGGCGGCAAGGGATTTCTTTTGGGGTGATGAACATGTTTTAAAATTGATTATGGGGGGGCGCCTGGGTGGCTCAGTTGTTGGGCGTCTGCCTTTGGCTCAGGGCGTGATCCCGGAGTTCTGGGATCGAGCCCCATGTCGGGCTCTTCTGCTGGGAGCCTGCTTCTTCCTCTCCCACTCCCCCTGCTTGTGTTCCCTCTCTCGCTGGCTGTCTCTCTCTCTCTGTCAAATAAATAAATGAAATCTTTAGAAAAAAATTGATTATGGGGCCACCTGGGTGGCTCAGTCAGTTGAGTGTCTGACTCTTGATTTCGGCTTAGGTCATGATCTCAGGGTTGTGATATCAAGCCCTGCGATGGGCTCTCTGTTCAACACAGAGTCTGGTTGTCCCTCTCCCTCTGCTCCTCCCCCTGCTTCTTGCTCTCTCTCTCTCTCTCTCAAATAAATAAATAAAATTTAAAAATATTTTTTTCTAAAATTGATTTTGATGATTAGTTGCATGTTTCTTTGAATATACAGAAAATTATTGAATTGCACACTTTAAATGGCTGAATTGTATGGTACATGAACTATATCTCAATAAAGTTGTTTGAATTTATTTATTTATTTTTGAAGATTTTATTTATTTAGAGAGAGAAAGTGCACAAGTGGGAGGAGGACCACATGGAGAGGGAGAGAGAATCTCAGGTAGGCTTGGCACTACGTGCAGAGCCTGACAGAGGGCTTGATCCCATGCTCCTGAGATCATGATCCGAGCTGAAATCAAGAGTTGGATGTTTAACTGACTCAGCCACCCAGGCGCACCAAAGTTGTTAGAGTTTTAAAAAAATTTAGTTCAAGGGGCACCTGGGTGGGTCAGTAGGGTAAGCATCCGCCTTCAGAAGCTCAGGTCATGGGGCGCCTGGGTGGCACAGCGGTTAAGCATCTGCCTTCAGCTCAGGGCGTGATCCCGGCGTTATGGGATCGAGCCCCACATCAGGCTCCTCCGCTATGAGCCTGCTTCTTCCTCTCCCACTCCCCCTGCTTGTGTTCCCTCTCTCACTGGCTGTCTCTATCTCTGTCGAATAAATAAATAAAATCTTTTTAAAAAATGAGAATTCTTGTTCCGAACCTTTGAAAATTGCAAGGAATTGACAGCTCAGCCTTTTATAGAATGGATATTATTTTTTTTAAAGATTTTATTTATCTCTCAGAGAGGGAGAGTTCGAGAGAGCACAAGCAGGGGAAGCAGCAGGCGGAGAGAGAAGCAGGCTCCCCACTAAGCAAGGAGCCCAATGCGGGACTCGATCCCAGAACCCTGGTATCATGACCTGAGCCAAAGGCAGACGCTTAACCTACTGAGCCACCTAGGCATCCCTAGAATGGATATTATGTATTTCCAGGCACTGAGCTAGACCTTAGAGTTGCAAAGATTAAAACAATGTAGCCCCATCATTCATATCTCATAGATGAGTGGAGTGTGTGTGTGCTTGCAGGGTTATGAAGATAAGTAACATCATTTACTGTACAATATAAGTATTCCATCCCACTCTGAAATGTCACCTCTGACATATATTAAATATATTCTTACATATATCTGGTTCTGGGTTTGCTATTCCATTGAATAGATATCTATGATTATTCCAGTATCAATTCCATGTCCTTTATATTATTTTTCTTGGACTATTTCTCTCTCTCCCTCTCTGAATTAACAGCTTTATTGAAGTATAATTTACATGCCACATATTTCACTCATTTTAAGCATACAATTTGATGATTGTTAGTAAGTTTACAAAACTGTAGAACCATTACCGCAATCTGATTTAGAATATTTGCATTACCCCTAAAAGAAACCTCATGCCCATTCCCACCCCCAGCCCCAGGCAACCACTAATCTACTTTCTGTCTCTATAAAGTTGCCTTTTTCTGGACAGTTCATATAAATGGAATCATACAATATGTTGTCTCTTACATCTGGCTTTACTTTGTCTGTTTCTTACTATGTGGTGGGGCCTGGCTTCCTTCACTATTCTTTAATTTTAGGAAATTTATTGGACATTTTTATGGGTTTATTCTTCCCAATGAACTGAACAGAAATCATGTTCACAATCCATTTTATAGATCAAAAGAGATCACTTTGCTAGGTCCCAACGTAATCATTTATTTTGTATCTGACTAAATCTTGACTTTAAAAATCAGATCCATCTTTGGGGTCCCTGGCTGGTTCTGTTGGTAGAGCATGTGACTCTTGATCTTGGGATTGTGAGTTTGAGGCCCACATTGGGTGTAGAGATTACTTAAAAAAAATAAAATCTTAAAAAAAAAATCAAACCCATCTTCAAAGGATAGGGGATAGTTTGATTTTTTTTTTTTACGATTTATTTATTTATTTATTTTAGAGAGAGAAAGCATGAGCCAGGGGAGGGGCAGAGTGAGAGGGAGAGGGAATCCTCAAGCAACCTCTGTGCTGAGCATGGAGCCTGTCATGGGGCTCGATCCCAGGACCCCGGGATCATGACCTGAGCTGAAATCAAGAGTCTGATGCTTAACCAACTGAGCCACCAAGGCACCCCAAAGAGAGGCTGATTTTTATCAATGACACTATGACACTAAAAAGGTAGTTCCGGAAATTATTATACAGAGTTAAACGGTAGCCCAGAATAAATATATCATAACCTTACAAGGTAACTGATGGAAGGTCACTTCATGTGTGAGTTCTGGTTTGCTTCCTAAAAACAAAACAAATCTGTATCCTCAGCTGTGTGGCCAATCAATCTTTCTTTCTTTTTTTTTTTTTTAAAGATTTTATTTATTTATGTGACAGAGAGACAGCCAGCGAGAGAGGGAATACAGCAGGGGAGTGGGAGAGGAAGAAGCAGGCTCATAGGGGAGGAGCCCGATGTGGGACTCGATCCCGGAATGCCAGAATCACGCCCTGAGCAGAAGGCAGCCGCCTAACGACTGCGCTACCCAGGCGCCCCAACGACTGCGCTACCCAGGCGCCCCCCAATCAATCTTTCTTTCCGAACACCAGCTGTTGGCTGGTTTGTAATCTTTATAATGGGGACTGTGCCACCTACATCTTGGAACCATGAATACCCACTTGCTTTACCGCCACTCTATCTGTAGAGTCACAGCGTCCCCAAACCCAAAGAGCATGTGCAGAACAGGCACTTTAATTATAGCTACTGGGTTTTTTTAAAGTAATTTTTAAAAGTTTTTATTTATTTATTTATTAGAGAGAGAGTGTGCACCCAAAGCAGGGTGAGGAAGAAGCAGACTCCGCACTGACGGCAGAGCCCGACACAGGGCTTGATCTCATGACTCTGAGATTGTGACTTGAGCCAAAATCAAGAGTCAGACNCGTAGAGTCACAGCAGTCCCCAAATCCAAAGAGCATGTGCAGAACAGGCACTTTAATTATAGCTACTGGGTTTTTTAAAAGTAATTTTTAAAAGTTTTTATTTATTTATTTATTAGAGAGAGAGTGTGCACCCAAAGCAGGGTGAGGAAGAAGCGGACTCCGCACTGACGGCAGAGCCCGACACAGGGCTTGATCTCATGACTCTGAGATTGTGACTTGAGCCAAAATCAAGAGTCAGACACTTAACCAACTGTGCCACCCACCACCCCTATAGCTACTGTTTATTAAGCCCTTTCAGGTGCCAGATGCACTTAGCTTTCACAATGACCAGGTACAGCAAGCGTCATTATCCTCCCACTTTATGTGTGTTCATTTAAGGTGGGCACGTGTTTATTGATGACCTGCCATGGGTGAGCGCTGACCTGGCACAGGTAAAGCTGAGGCCAAGGGGACAATGGCTGCAGCACATGGCGGAGTGGGAAAACACACATGGCAAAGTGGAAACAAACAGTGAATGCGTGAAACCAAGCAGAGAAGGCAGCCAAGAAGGGGTGAAATGGGGAATAACGAGGAAAGCCTATTTCAATCACATCTTCAGGGAAGTTCAGTCTAAGAAGAAAATCTTCACTCTCAGACTTAAAACATAAGAAAATTAAAAGGAGTCAACACTTCATAGAGCTGGGAGATAAGCATTCCACGCAGAGGATACTGGGGCACAGAGAGGGTCAGGAAAGGCAAGAGATAACACAGTAACTACACTGAAGAATCAAGATTTTAGGGGCACTTGGGTGGCTCAGTCGGTTAAGCGCCTGCCTTTGGCTCAAGTCCTGATCCCAGGGTCCTGGGATCCAGGCTGTGTCAGGCTCCCTGCTCAGTGGGGAGTCTGCTTTTCCCTCTCCCTCTGCCCCTCCCATACCCCCCCCACGCCGTGCTCTCTGTCTCTCTCTCAAATAAGTAAATAAAATCTTTAAAAAATAAAAAGATTTGACGGGGCGCCTGGGTGGCTCAGGAAGTTAAGCATCTGCCTTAGACTCAGGTCAAGATCTCCAGGTCCTGGAATTGAGCCCTGTGATGAGCTTCCTGCTAAGCAGGGAGTCTGCCTCTCTCTCTCTCTTTCTCCCTCTGCCCCTCCCTCCAGCTCCTTCTTTCCTCAAATAAGTAAATAAAAATCTTAAAAAATTTGAAACCCTACTGCCAGATGCCAAATTCCCCTCCATGATGTTCTAATAACCAGCCATTAACTGGCCACATGTGGGGGCTCAACTACAGCAGATCCTAAGAAAAATCACCCTTGCTTGATCCTGGGTGATGGATCAAGGTTGGGGCTCATCTTATATCTATGCTTGTGAGTATGGGGAGGACTGACTGTCCTGGACCTCAGCTGGGAAAGGGGGTGGGAGTTTTACCCCATTGTCCTTCCCTTCCTTCCTGTTCCCCAACTCCAGCTCTGACAAAGCTGTTTTAATGAGTTTATTAAGGCTCCTTTGTCTTCTGAGCACCTTTGAGCTGGGGCCTCTCCAGGGTTGGGTGAGTTGGGGCCTGAGCTGCGTGGAGGTGAAAAGGCTGAGAGGCAGAGAGGAGGCTGGGTGAGCAGGGATTAAATTCACTTCTCAAACGGCACCTCCTCCAGGAGGCCATCCTTGTCTGCCCTGGATAAAATGGTTTCTGTCCTTCTCTGTTCCCTTCCCTTGCTTCATTCCTCTTCCAGCACTTGGCTTATCGTAGGCATCCCATTAATATTTGTTGAATAAAACAGTTATTTGTGTTCCTCCATGGGAGAGGAATGGGGTGTGGCTTTTTCTACCACTTCCTTCCCACCCCACCCTCCATCTCCCCACCTCCTCACCATAATGACCTGGTGCCTCTTCCAAGCACTTTTTACCCTTATGTGTCCAGTGTCGATGCACAAAGTGGAAATTCCAAGAAAACAGGACTTCTTGGTGGTGTTGCTTGCTCTCAAGTACCGTGCCTGACACACAGGAGGGGCTGGACAATCATCTGCTAAGTGAGTGAATGAACGAAGGGATGAGCTGGGAAGCCTGCGTGCGTGACTTGGAGGTAATGTCCACTGCTCAAAAGTCTGTGGGATTTTTCCTCTTCTGATCAGCTCCTACTTCACGGATCCCACATTTACTCTAAATGGTTCTGGAATTCCTCTTCAGGAAATAGGTCTTAAACTTCAGCGCCCTGGAGAATGACCAAGGGAAGTCCCAGAACCCACCTTAAAGATAATGAATTAGTGGGGCTGTCCTGGGCGAATGGGATGTAGGTGTTCACAATCCATGCTCCATTCTGCCATCCGCCAGGCATCTTCTTAAAATACGTAAATCCAATTAAGTCACTCTCTTCCTGAAACCAATCAGTGGCTTTCTGGTGTCCAAACTCCCCGCACCGTTAATATCTGTGTGATCCAGCCCAGGTCCACCTGCCACATCAAGGCACCAAGTTCCCTCTTGTCTTGGGGACTTTCTTTGAGGAGCTATTCCTTCTAGCTGGAAAACCCCCTGTTCTCACTTCTATTTTCACCTTCAAGTTGTTCTTGCCTGGATGACTTCTTTTTCTTTAGACCCCAGCCTAGAAGCCCTCTCCTTGCAGAGGCCCTTCGTGATCCCCAATTTCATGAAGCTCCTTTGCTGACCACACATCCCTGGCCAGCACCGGGGTTGACTCACAGAGTACTGGCACTGTCTTTCTTGCATATCTGTAAGCTTATTGAAGGCAGAAACATGGTCCCCAGAACCTAGTGCGGCACCTGCCACATAATTGGTGGCAACATGGAGAAGACAGCACTTATTTGGAAGGCCAAACCCAAACGTGTGCGCACACACACGCTGAGAACCTACCCTGGGCCCAGTGTTACTCAGGACGAATCTCGCCCATTTTTTTAACACCCAGCCTCCCTTTGTGTGGCCTCCCTGATCTCATATGGCTTGGTGGTAATAATAATGTTACTAGTTAAGGGGCACCTGGGTGGCTCAGTCGGTTGAACGTCAGACTCTTGGTTTCGGCTCAGATCGTGACCTGAGGTCATGAGATGGAGCCCTCTGGGGCTCCACATGGGACTTCATGCTCGGCACAGATTCTGCTGGAGATTCTCTCTCTCTCTCTCTCTTTACCCATCCCCTGTGCTCCTGCTTGCTCCCTCTCTCTCAAATAAATAAACGAAATCTTTAAAAAAATGTTAATAATTAAGGAGTGTGGGGTGCCTGGCTAGCCCAGTCATAGGAGCATGTGGCTCTTGATTTCACGGTGGTGAGTTCGAGCCCCATGTCAGGTGTAGAGATTACTTAAATAAATAAATTTTAAAAATATTTAAGAAGAATTAAGTACTGATAACATATAGCCACTGCTTTGTGTGCTTGCTCTCCAAGTCTTAACTCATTCAATCTTATTTCAACTCTGATGAAATAGACCCTCGTGCCCCAGTTTTACAGACAAGATAGTTGAGGCACAAAGTGATTTATTTTTTATAAAGATTTATTTATTTATTATTTATTTGTTTACTTTTAAAGATTTTATTTATTTATTTGACACAGAGAGACAGCCAGCGAGAGAGGGAACACAAGCAGGGGGAGTGGGAGAGGAAGAAGCAGGCTCCCAGTGGAGCATGGAGCCTGATGTGGGGCTCGATCCCAGGACTCTGGGATCACGCCCTGAGCCGAAGGCAGATGCTTAATGACTGAGCCACCCAGGCGCCCCTGTTTATTTATTTTTAAAGATTTATTTATTAATTGGAGAGAGAGAGAGAGAGAGCAGAAGTGGGAGGGGCAGAGGGAGAGGGAGAGAGAATCTCAAGCCGACTCCATGATGAGTGTGGAGCCTGACATGGGACTCGATCTTACAACCCTGAGAACACAACCTGAGCTGAAACCAAGAGTCAGGTGCTTTACTGACTGTGCCACCCAGGTGCCCCTATTTATTCATTTTAGAGAGAGAAAGAGAGAGAGACAGAGAGAGCATGAGGTAGGGGTAGGGAGAGGGTGAGAGAGAATCTCAAGCAGACTCCCCACCGAACACAGAGCCTGACGCGGGGCTCAATCTCATGACCCTGAGATCATGACCTGAACTGAAATCAAGAGTTGGATGCTTAACTCACTGAGCCACTCAGGCACCCCAAGGCACAGAGTGATTTAAAGGAAGGAGCATGGGGTTTTGAACAGGCAGTTCTAGGTGTTAATCCAACCTCCATCTCACCAGCTGTGCATGACCCTGGGCAAGTCATAAGGTTCTCTGAGCCTTTGTCCTTTCTTACCTCTGTGAAATGGGGGTCAGAGTAATACGTGACCTATCAGGATGTTGTGAGAATTTATGCAAAATGTTTAATATATGGTGAGAACTCCACACACTAGGAGGTGTTATTATATTTGTTGTTTCATCCTCGGTGCATGGTATAGACATTCAAAATTTGAGTTGTTTACTAAATAGAACTGAATATTCCTGAAATAATTGCCAACAGGGTTTTAAAATAAAGATGCCTGGAGCGCCTGGGTGGCTAGGTTGGTTGAGCGTCTGCCTTGGCTCAGGTCCTGACCTCGGGGTCCTGGGATCAAGCCATGCACGGAGCTCCCTGATCAGTGGGGAGCCTGCTTCTGCCTCCCCCTCTTCCCTCCCCCCGCTCATGCGTGCTCTCTCACAAATAAATAAAATAAAATCTTAAAAAAATAAATAAATGAAATGGGGATGCCTTCTTTTTTGACTCTTTGAAAGGGCCTCTTTGAATGCATTGTAACATTCTCTGAACATACATTTACTGAACTTTTTGTGCAGCAAAGAGTAGAGGTAGGGAGAAGGAAGCTTCCTGGAAATGGCCTGATAGTCCATCTGACATTTAAGAGGGGCTCTGTCCTCCTATAAGGGTGAAAACTGTACTTACCAATGGTGAGGCATTCGATTAGTCTTTGTTGTATGCCAGGCACAGTGCTGGGCTCTGGGGACACCTGTGGTCCCTATGTTAGTGGAGCTGACCCACTGGGGCAAAGATAGGCATTAGTACCTTGTTACCTAATTACGTGTTTGAGGAGTGCTCCAGAGGAGAGAAATTTGGTTCCTGAGAGCCAATAACAGGGGTTTGGGATCTAGTCCCTTTAGCAAATAATACTTCCAGGGAGGACTGAAGATTAGGAGAGCAGGGAGGAGCATCCCAGAGGCTGGGCCGAGGAGTTTGAGTTGCTGTCAGGGTAACAGAGGATGGGCCAGAGTGCTTGCTGCTTCAGGATGAGGGCTGGACAGACACCACAGGGCCACTGCTCTTCTCCTTGGCCCCTCCACTCCTCATCCAGTGCTCCCCCTTTCAGCCTCCACTTTTCTGGCACATGTCCCTGATCAAGACTTTCCCACCCTGGATACATTACCCCAAGTGTTCTGCTTGCCCAAGGTATAATACTCTCTCTCTAGCATAGCTAAGCATAGTCTGATCCTTCGTTCGTTCGTTCATTCATTCATTCATTCATTCATTCCTGGCTTTCTTTTTACAAATAAGCCACATAAAACTTGAATGCCACAAAGAGAAAAAAAAAGAAATTTAAATCACCCAGAGGCAACTGCTATCAATATTTGGATCTATACTCCTAGGTTTTATTAGAAATATATATTATAATGATATATTATATGATATATAATATAAAAACAGGATACACTGTGCATAAATTGAGTTTTATAAAAACTTTAATATGCTGCACATTTTGCCACATTTAAATATCTATCTAACAACACTCTTAATGGCTACCTGAGATTCTATACCATGTGTCAGAAATACTCAGTTAAAGGCCTACTATACATTCTTTCTCAAATATTTTATTTATTTATTTTTAAGATTTTATTTATTTATTTGAAAGAGAGTGAGAGAGAGCACATGAGCAGGGGGAGCAGGAGAGGCAGAGGGAGAAGCAGGCTCTCCACTGAGCAGGGAGCCCGATGTGAGGCTCGATCCCAGGACCACGGGATCATGACCTGAGCTGAAGGCAGATGCTTAACTGACTGAGCCACCCAGGTGCCCCTCTTTCTCAAATATTTAGTGAGCACCTGTTGTGTGGCAGGACTTTGCTTGGAAATTTAGGTTGACTGCAAGATCCTGCTATTATCATAAATGATGTGCTAGTGAATTTCCTTGGGGCTCAACATCTGGGCAGATCTGTAATTGGTGACACAAGAAAAATTCCCAGAAGTAGAATTTCTAGATTCAAGAGGAAACTTTGTCAAATTACCCTCCAGTTAGGTTTTACCAATTTACACTCACACCCACTTCCTGCGTTTAACTGCTTGATAATATCCATTACTTTTTCTACTTCCTTCTTTCATTCTTAAACCCACTGCAGGCTGACTTTTGTTCCCCCTACTCCACTGAAATTGTTCTGAGGTCACCAGACATCATCCAGAGTGTCACTTTCAGTGATTGATCTATTTTTGGGCCTTATCTTCATTGACCTGTTTGGGCCATTTAATACCTCTGACCACTCTTCTCTTCCTGAAATATTTACCTTCCTTGGTCAGGTAAAGCAGATCCAGTCTTACTAGCTTCATTTTACACCTAGGAAACCCAAGGCCTGAAGAGGTACCCAGTCTATGAAAGAAGACATAGCAGCGTGCAGGGTTCAAATCTAGCCTCTTGACTCTCACAGTCTTGAGCTTCTTTCTGAGCGAGATTTTTGGAATCCTTGGTGATGTTTGCAAATTCTTTAGTGTTAAGAGGGGCTCACAAGGAGAATTTTAACTGATTCTACTTTCTTTTTGTAAGAAATTTCTATTACATTTCATTTTTTTCCTGTGCTGCTAATCTGATCAGTCTTCATGGCCTTGGCTGGAACAGAGTTCTAATGAGGACTCAGTTGTGCTGTGGTGCAGAAGGACCCCTAACTGGGCAGGTTTCCATCCATGAGAGTTAAGGGATAGAAAGAAAGCCCAGAGGACCTGGGGGGAGGACACCTGCGAAGAAGCCCAGAACTGGGCTTTGGGGCCAAGCAGCAATCTGCAGGTCTTGGGCAAATGTACCGTGGGCTTTCCTGGGTGAGCTGGGCAGTTGCTTCTCAGACCACCGGTACCCTCATGTGACATTGAGCAATTGCTTCTTCCTAGAGTTGTTTTGAGGACTTAATAAGTTCAACATACATACATACATACATCTCTGGGCTCTGCCTGACATACGATATAGATACTCAATAAGTGGTAGTTATTTGGGCCTTTAATTTCGATTTAACAAGGATTTTTCTATATTCGACCTTATTTGGGCCTTCCAATTATCCAACCAAACTCTACCTCCGCAGATGGATATTTTTAATCATTTTATCCCGGCAGAGACTGAGTATCAGAGGGCGAGTGCTTGGACTCGAGGCGGCCGCCAACTGGAGCCGACTCCCCTGGAAGCATCCAACTTCTTAGCGGGCTCTGCAACCCGTTGGCCCTACAACTCGTCACCTGCCTCAGTCGCAGCCTCCCGTCCTCGCCCCTGCGTCTGGCCGCTCAGCGCCATCTTTGAGCCTGGCACGGTGCCGTACTTCCGCACTTCCCTCCCCCACCCGGGGGTAGCCCCGCCTGTCCAAGCGTGCCCCTACTGGGATGAAGTATCCAAAACTGGCCAGGCTTGTCTCATACTGGCCCAAAATAATAATTTATCTCGTCCTCTCAGATCTGGAGGAAGCGGTCTGACCAATTAAAAAATGGTGGGGATAGCCTCACCTCCCCTGTCTTCCGCTTTGGAGGCGCAGGGGCGAAGGTCACCTCGGAGTGCACAGGCGCGACAGGGAGGAGCTATCTCCATGGCAACGCGCGTGCAGCCCTGGCAGCTCTGCCCGGCGGGAAGTGCGGGAGCTGAAGCGCTGGCGACAGGCGGGGCTGCGAGCCCAGAAGGGCCCGGGCGGCCCGGGCCGCTGCAGGACGAGACCCTGGGCGTGGCGTCTGTGCCCTCGCAGTGGAGGGGCGTCCAGGGCATCCGCCGGGAGACGGTGAGGGCGCGGGCCCGGCTCGCGGCGACGCCGGCAGGAGGGCGAGGGTCCGCGCGCGGTCTCCGGGCCAGGTTCTGGCGTGCCACCGGGTTATTTTTGTGTCGTCACCCACAGAGGCTAACCCTTGCGGTATTCTCGAGCGTTTCCTCAGACTCTGAACAACCACAGAAGGGTCTTTTCCTTAAGCCTTCTGAAGACCCCGTGTTTTGAAGGATTTTGTGTGAAGCGCCGTTTTTAGGCGTTTCAAACCAACTTCTCTTAAAAAAGACTAGATTGCATGTCGAGGTCGAGAGACGCCGGTTTTCTGGCAGCGTAATCCAAAGCACACACGGCGAGGTGTTTTGAGGAAGTGAGGGGCAGGGCTCCTGGGCGCCAGGCCTCCTCGGGGGTCTTTGTGCAGACTTGGAGGGCCTGCTGTGTGCCAAGAGCTCTTCCCTCCTGGAGCTGACGTGGGGCCGTTCTTAGGGCACAGCCAATAGGCAACTTACGAATTAAGTAAATTCCGCTGGGTGTTCTTTAGTTGGTGAGTAGTGCCATGGAGGAAAGAAAAAGATGGGTGAGGGATTGGAGGGACTGGGTTGGAAAGTGAGGGGGTGAGGGGTCCTCATTGAGAAGGTGACATTTGAGGAGTGAGAGAGTTAGCCAAGTGGATACCTGCCATAGAGCGGCCAGGCAGGGCAGACTGCAAGTGCAAAGGCCCTGGGGTTGGAGCAGTTCTTGCTTGTTTGAGGAGGCAGCCGGTTCGGGGAGAAATGAGAGAAGGGGAAATGGTCCCAGTTGAAGTCAGAGTGGGGAAGCAGAGGCAGGTCAAGTAGGGTCTTGCAGATCATTGTAAGGATGTTGGTTTTTCCTCGGTGAAAATGGGGGGCATTATAGGGTGCTGCACATTTCCCAGAAGAGAAAACTTAGCTTGCCGTAGGAGTGGCCAAACCTGCAGAGCTTAGGTCCTCACCAACACCAATGAGCTTTCCATGAAGTCTTAGTCTTGAAAACCCGTTTCTTGCCTCAGGCCAACAGTCTGCATGCAGGTCTCAAGCCAGGATTTGAGGTGGCTTCAGAGCACTCCCCACTTAACCGTGCTGCCTAGAAATGGTTCTAGTGCAAAGCCAAGGGGGTATTTTAGTTAAATCTCGCCATCCTTTTCACAGGTAAATGTATAATTCACACTTACTGTCCTTTAAGAACACTTGAAATAGCTCTTGTTTGCCAAAGACCCAGATTCTAGAAGACTTTAGGTTGGAAACCACCATTCAGTCTAACTTTTTTTTCTTCTTAGAGAGAATGAAATGGAGGCAGGTTGATTTTCTTGTGACTATAGTTTTAACCTGTAGGATTCTGCAAACGGATTTGAACACTTGAAGTGTAAGAGCTTTCATCTGTGAGGATGATTTCCTTAGACTAGCATCCCGTCTTGTTGAAGGAGATTTTTGATTAAGTTGTAAGAATGTTGGAGGGGTCGGAAGAAGGAGGTAAATTGCTTTTTCCAAATTAACTTCTTTCTCTTTATAGAAGTTAATGTATCCAAAATGTAGAAAAAACCTGGAGATGAAAAAAAAAATCACCCAGTTTCCCAGCCATTTGGTTTGTACCTGTCACAACTGTGTTGTCTGTTTTGCCCCATTTAAAATAAAATAAAAATGGAATCACTGGGGCACCTGGATGGTGCAGTTGTTAAGCGTCTGCCTTCGGCTCAGGGTGTGATCCCGGGGTCCTAGGATCGAGCCCCACATCAGGCTTCTCCGCTAGGAGCCTGCTTCTTCCTCTCCCACTCCGCCTGCTTGTGTTCCCTCTCTCAATGGCTGTCTCTCTCTGTCAAAAATAAAATAAATAAAATCTTTTTTTTTTTTTTAAAGATTTTTTTATTTTTATTTATTTGACAGAGATAGAGACAGCCATCGAGAGAGGGAACACAAGCAGGGGGAGTGGGAGAGGAAGAAGCAGGCTCATAGCGGAGGAGCCTGATGTGGGGCTCGATCCCACAACGCCGGGATCACGCCCTGAGCCGAAGGCAGACGCTCAACCGCTGTGCCACCCAGGCGCCCCAAAATAAATAAAATCTTAAAAAAAAAAAATGGAGTCACACTGTGCACAACATTTTGTAGACCCAGGTTTTTCACTTAATACATCCACAACAAATTTCTACGTTTAAAATTTTTTTTTTTATGATTTTATTTAACCAGTCTCCTTTTTTTTTTTTTTTTAAGATTTTTTATTTATTTATTTGACAGACAGCTAGAGAGAGAGGGAACACAAGCAGGGGGAGTGGGAGAGGAAGAAGCAGGCTCATAGCAGAGGAGCCTGATGTGGGGTTCGATCCCAGAATGCCGGGATCACACCCTGAGCCGAAGGCAGACGCTTAACGACTGCGCCACCCAGGCGCCCCTAACCAGTCTCTTTTGATGGTTAGGCACCAATTTTTCTTTTATCAGTAAACCCCATGGTGAGTGTTTTAGCTAATTTTTATTTATTTACTTAAAAAATTTTTAAGCTAACTTTTAAATACAGTTCCTCAATTTTTTTAAAAAAGTCTTTCTGGAAAAGTTGAACATTGGTCTCTGCTTGGCCCATGTAGTGGTGCGGTATTCGAATGTACTTCCATGTTCCAGTGATGAATTCTTTTTTCTTTAAAAAAATTTTTTTAAAAGATTTATTTATTCTAGAAAGAGAGGGTGGGAAGGAGAGGGAGAGAGAATCTCCAGCAGACTCCCCACTGAGTGCGGGGCCTGACCCCACACCCCTGAGATCATGACCTGAGTGGAAACCAAGAGTTAGACAGTGAACCGACTAAGCCACCCAAGCACCCCTTTTGAAAATTTTTTTTAAAGATTTTATTTTTTAAGTAATCTCTACACCCAACGTGGGGCTTGAACTCACGAGCCAGGTGCCCCTTTTCTGTTTGAATATTAATGGCCTTTGGCCTGACTTGACTTTTCTTGTCATATTCCAGTCTGTTCACAGAGAGATAGTATACTGGACTTTGGTTTGAGACCGGGGTACACATACTCTTTAGGGCTTTGGGCCGATCACATGATCTCTTTTTCTGCAAAGTGGGTCCTTGTGAGAATACTTTCTGAGGGGTTAAATGAGATTGTGGGTAAGAAAGCGGTTTGAAAGCCTGGGGCTGCTCAGGTGGATGGGACGGGAGTGTCAGGCTCCTGTCCACGATGCCCGAGATGAAGGGTACGTAATTATCCCTCCTTGCTCATCCGCTGTTTCTCGAACCTGACTGACACTGGACTGTCCTGGAGACTCTTGAAAAATGTGGATGTCTGGGTCCTACCTTCAGCAATTCCGCTTAATTGGTATGTGGTGTGAGATGGGAATCGGTTTTATTAAAGCTTCCCAGATCATTCTAATGGGTAGCAAGATTTGAGACCCCCAATTGAATGTATCTCACTTTCCAACAGCATAATCTTTCTGGAGCCCAGTTCTGATCCCAGGAAAATGTGCGGTGCGTTTTTTCCCTCTTTTAAAAAATTGTGGTGGGGCGCTGGGCTGGCTCAGCCAGCAGAGCATGTGACTCTTGATCTCAGGGCTGTGAGTTCGAGCTCCGTGTTGGGCGTAGAGATTACGTAAATAAATAAAGTTGTGGTGAGAGACATATAATAGAATTTTACTGTTTTCAGGTGCACAGTTGAGTGGTGTCGAGTACGTTCACAAGGTGCCAATCACCACGCCTTAGTTCCAGAACTTTTTCATCAGTGGGATGCATTTTGGACATTCAGATCTGTCTTCCTTGGACTGTGAGCTCCCAGAGGCAGGGGAGTGAGTTCTGTGTATTTCTGCACCACCCAAAGGCACCCGGGAAATACTGGATTGAATAATTTTCCTGTGTGCGGTCAGCCCACACGGGGTACCTCTCTCCTCTCCCGCTTGGAATTAAATTAGCTGCCTCCCCGTGGGGCTCTTCCTCCTTCCCTGACCGGCCGCCGCTTCAGCGCCTTGGTGGCTTCTGTAGTGTATGTCACCCCCTGCTGGAGGGTGTTTGTCTTTGACCTGGGGTCTGGCCTCTTAGAGATTTTCAAGAATTCGATCTGTGGTTCTCTACCTTTGAGTTTGCTAGACAGTGTCGATACTGGATTTTTTTTTTTTTCCAAGAGCATGAGAAGAGATTAAGAGGCTAAGACGACACCAAGATAGTCTGCAGTAACTGTAGCTCAGAGGTGGTCTAGCACCCCGGCGGCTCCCGGCTTCTACGGAGATGTCTGCTCTTGCCCTCCGCACGAGGCTGGCTCTGGGCTCCACGTCATCCTTCGAATAGCTGTTTGTTGCCCTGATAGACTCAAGAGGCAAGTTCACCTGAACAGGAGCTTGTGCCTTGATGTCGGTTCTGGGCTCAGTTACTCCATGCTCTCGGAGGCCTCACAGGTGTCCACACGGCATCACGAAACCCGCTCAGCACCCAAAACAGGCCCGACGCACCTTGTCTGCTTGTTAGCGGCAAATTGTGCCTCACACCTGGGTCAAATCGAGGTGGGGCTCGCGCTCGAGCGTGGGCTTTGCAGCGTGTGCATGAGAGCCACTGACCTGGGCCGGGTCCTCTCTGCTGCCATCACGCCCGCCTTCTCAGGTGTGCAGGACCCGATGGGGAAGGAGGTGGAAGAAGGGAGGCCTTGGGGGTGACAGCAACCTGGGGAAAGGAAGACTCTGGGGAGGACGAGTGGAAGTGGGCCTGCTGGAAGTGGTGAGGTGACAACGACAAGCCACTCCCACCACACGTGCCCAGCAGCGTCTCTCAGGTGGGCTGGACAGCATTCTTTAGCCTCTGGGGATAAGCCATGTGCTACCCGACCCCAGGTGAAGCCCCAGCCCCCGCAGTAGCAGAGATAGTCAGAAAGGGGGGGATTGTGAGCACGGTCTGTATTTGGGGGGGCTGGGTAAAAGGTGATGGACCTTGGGCTGTGGCCCTGGGAAGCATACAGACGGGTGAGGCCCACACGTGGGGTCTGAGTGACAGCCCCCGCCCCCACCTGCGGCATCAGCACCACCTGGGGGCTTGTTAGCACAGCACACTCAGCCCCACTCCGGATGGTGGCAGCTTGTGTTCTAGCAAGCTTCCAGGTGATTCTGGGGCCTGCCGATTGAGAATGCAGGTCTAGAATGGTCTTTGAGGTCCCTTTCCACTCTGGAGTCAGATGTGCTGGCTCAGGCTGGTTGGGAGGCTGAAGGGAGAAGCTGCGTGCTTCTAGTATTTGCTGGTGGTGGTTACTACCCAGGGGAGTCATGGGGGCTCGGTCTCTCACTGCACATCAGCCCAGACCTTCAAACACACATTCTTTCTATGGTGATGTATTTCCTCAATTAGAGGACACACCCCCACCCCCAACCTTTTTAACAAATCTTAAAATTCGGTATGTCTCACAAATGACCTGTGTATTTAATATAGTTTCCCCCTGAAGAGCTACTTTTAAATAATTGGAATGTTTTATAATCAATACATCCTAGAGTCAAGGAGATCTAGAATATATATATATTTTGTCTCTTTTTTTTTTTCCCTTGAGAGGGAGGGGGAGGGGCAGAGGGAGAGAGAATCTTAAGTGGCCTCCATGCCCGGCACGGAGCTAGGTGGGGGGCTTGATTTCACAACCCTGAGATCATGACCTGAGCTGAAATCAAGAGTCAGATGCTTACCAACCGAGCCACCCAGGCACCCATATCGATCTCTCTCTACACCCACCATGGGGCTTGAGCTCATGACCCCAAGATCAAGAGTCGCATGCTCTACTGACTGAGCCAGCCAGGTGCCCCTAGAGCGTATATTTTTAATAAGAAAGTGACTATTCTACTCATGACTTTGAAGTTGGCTTGCCCCATATTGATATCCCCTGCATGGATTTCTCTAGCTGGCCAGTTTCTGAATGACTGAATCACACATTGGCACAGTTACACCGGCACTGATCATTCTTTGACCCTGAAGGCAGGACAGAGCCCAGTATTCTGTCAGTACACCCCTCGGGGCCTGGGGTGGGGGCCGGTCACTGGACCCAGTGGGGCCATTTCCTCTGTCATGGTGAGTGTTCCTGAAATTGATCAGCCAGTCCTAGGTGCCAGCCAGAGACCCCTTATTTCAGAAGTGAGGCCTTGAGGGGTGGCGGTCTAGGGGTCAGGGAGCCCTCCTAGGGGTCAGTATGATAGCAAGTGACAGAAACTGGCCCAAACCAGGCGCTTCTCTTTAGGATGCAGGGGTCTCCTGGGCCTCTGCATGGAGGTGCAGCTGGTTCTGAGGATTCCAGGAGGCTTTGGGGGCTCTCCACCTCTCAGCTGTGCTGTTGCCATGCATCCCCTGAGGCCTGTCTGCTTGTCTCCTGGTCGCACTGTGGCTGAGTGTCGGGGCCCAGAGTTTCCAAGTTTCAGTTCCAGGCCTGTGCTGTCTAACTTGTGAAATCTTTGTCTCTGTTGTGAGTTTCCCAGAGAGAGCACGAATGGCCCAGCCTAGGTTAGTGTCCACTTCCCATCCAGTCAGAAGCTGCCGTCCTGGTGTTGGGGCACGTTTTATGGCTTGGGTAGGAGTCCTGACATTCTGGGTATCTGCAGGCTCTCGGGGCAGGACAGCTGAGCCCCCATCCTGGGCTCTGCTCCCTGAGTCTCATTGCCTTCCTCTCTGCGGGGGTTTGCCGGGGCCTCAGACTCCAGAGCCTAGAGCTTGGTGATCTTGGTTTGAGAGTTGTTGTTTCCCTAGTCCACACCTTCCAGTGTGATTAAAGTCTGGCTCCAGCCCCTGTTTCCCCTGCAGCGTCTCTGCCTCTGAGGTGTGGGAGGCAGGCTGCAGCCCCGCATCCCTAATACTCTCCTTCCCGGCCCTGCCGAGGCCTAGGAAGCAAGGATCCCACTCGGCCCTGACTTCTTCCCTGACATCTCAGATGGGAGCCTCAGCCCAGCCACACGCTGCCTGGCACGGAAGGCATCCACTTATATGTGGGGTGGCCTTGATCGAGCCCTTCTTTTTTGGAGGTTTGGGGCTCCATCCTCAGACAATCAGGGTCACACCAGCTACTCGGATCTTGAACTATGGGAACCTACTTCGGTGTCCCAGAGGGAAGAGAGTAACGGTAGTTTCCTGCCGGTTCACAGGGGGAACAAATTGCGGGTACAGTATCATTGGTTTTAAGGTTTTTTTCTCTCCCTAATTTTCCCTAGTGTTTCGACATTTGTTATTTGCCTGAATAAGCAAGTAGCAGAGAAATATTAATAGAGATAGCTGGAAAGGTGACAGCTCGCTGTCTGTTGTGGACATTTTTATCTGACGGTAAGACACTGGGATAACATTCTTTTAGAAACGTTTTTCTGAGTTCATCTGATGTGATTAGTGGCCAGGACGTTGGACTGTGTGGGTGAGAGCACCATGACTGAGACACAGTTTGGTGTCACGGGTCAGACTACCTGGATTCAAGCTCCCCTGCGATCACCTCCGTGCTGTGTGACCTTGGGTGAGTTACTTCTCTGTGCCTCAGCGCCAACAGCAGTAATGGAAAGATAGGGTTTTCTTCATGGGGCGGTTGTGAGCAGGAGTAAGAAATGGGAAGAGCTTTGGGGACGGTGCCTGAGTGAGCACTTAGGGACTGACACTCTTACCATCGTGTGGGTTTCTGGAACTTCGATTTTCACCCACAGACTATTAGAATTGGCTCAGCCTGCACACTTTCCGACCCCCGTGCCCATCCAGGAATTCCTCAGTGCACACACTCCACTGGTGCTGGGGGCTCCTCCAGTCCTGTGGCTTCGGGTCGCATCTCTGTTGGATGCTCTCCAGAGCCTCGTGCCGTGTGACTGCTCTCGGGAATCCTTGATGCCTCCGTGTGGACGGCGGGAGGCATCTCAGTCTAGAGGAGGCCCGGCGGAACTGCTTCTGTGTTCTCCCAGAATCTGCCGTCACGTTCACTGGTGGTCACCTGCTCTCCGCTCCTCACTCCTCCCTGAGCAGCCAGAGAGGCTTGGCCCTGCTTTCAGCCACCCCGGGGGCTCACACCTAGAGGGACAGTCCCACTCGTCCTGGCTCACAGACGCCTCCTGGCCTTGCCCTTGTTCGCGTGCCGCCCTCCTCTCCCACTGCGGCGGGGCACACCGCCTGCTGTCCAGTCCCTGAGCGTGGGACCTTTTCTACGGGCAGGTTTTGTTCTTGCCTCCCTGCTGCCCCCCCCATCCCTGTCCAGGCCCCTCTCCTGCAGCTCTCTGCTTGTCCTTCACACCTCAGCTCCAGTGCCATTTCCCCTGAGGCTCCCCCAGCTGTTCCATTCTCTCCCACGCCTCTGCAGCACTGCGCTAGTTGAAGGGTTCCCTTGTCTGTGTACCCCCGCCCCCCGTGGAAGCTCTTTAGGCACAGGAATCTCACACACTTTGTTTTCTGCTGTATCCATAGTACCCAAACAGTAATGTGTGTGTAGCATAATGGAGATATATATAAATAACATGCAATATATGTAATATGTTATATATAGCATATATAACATTCAGTGTCTATATAACATATGTAGAATGATATATATGGCATACATGAGTGTGTGTGTGTGTATGTATATATATATATATATATATATATATATATATGGCATAAATGAGCTTGTGCCCTGTACCAAACACCTTGCAAAGTGCTGGGGATACAAAGAGAGATCAGACAGGGTTCTGAAGCTGGAGGAACTCACAGCTTAATGGGAGGTAGATAAGCAAAGAGAATTTTGTGGAATGTGAAGGGGAACGTGGGGACACGTATTTCATGTTCTAGCAAGAGCTGCCCTGTGTGGGGCCAGCTCCCTTCCTTCAGGCTTACTAGTGCTGGCCTGCTGCCCAGCGCTGTCCCCTAAGCCTGAGCCGGGGCAGGGGGGCACAGGGGTCTGGGCCTTGTCATTGCCCCATGCGTTCAGGTGCCTGGTGAGGGGCCACGTGAGCAGAACCTCTTCTAAGACGACGATGTGCGATAGAGGGTCCCTCACTTGGTAAATGATGGGTCATGTCCGTGTAAGAAAGAGGCTGATCTGTTGTCTGTCCCTGTGCCCGGCTAAACAGGGGACAAGGGATTGGAGGCAAATGGCAGGGTGGAGAAAAGGGGCAGCTGGGGAGAAGCCTGCCTTCTACCAACTAGCTCATCACAGACACACTCGCTTCCTTTGATCACGGGGGCACCTTGGAAGGTGCCTGCCAAGAGAGAGATGCCTTGGGGCATTCTGCTGGTGGCTGGCTTTGAGGTGCTTCCATGTACTGGCTTAGGTGACCACTGCTGGCTCTCCTATGACATGATTCTTATCATTGTCAGTATCTTCAAGAGGGCACTCCTAAAAAAAAAAAAAAAAAAAGATATTCCCGCATCCCCTGCAAATAGTGTCATAATGTCACCAAAAGTCCTGGGAGGCCCTTATTGGGTCACGTTGACTACCCCTGGACCTCTCACTGTGACCCAGGGCACATAGGAAGGTTGAGGGGTCATCTCCACCCATGGCACACAGATTGGGCTCGTCCTTTGGAAGATGGGCCAGTTACAAGGGAAAGGGACAGACTGGGGCAGACAGGGTGACCGGAAGCCAAGAGGCCTGAGGGGAAGCGGCAGCAGGGGAGGGGAGTGCGCGGGTGGGTGAGGCTGGGCGGTGACTGGTGGGCTGTGATCTTCTGCAGAGAAGTTGCCAGACAGCGAGCATTTCCACCGCCGAGAAGGCTGCCCAGACGCGGAAGCATGTGGACGCCCAGGTGCAGACGGAGGCCCCTGTGCCAGTCAGCGTGCCGCCCACGTCCCTGCATGACGACCCCCGGCTCGCAGCCTTTCTTCGGAGGGTGGAGGCCATGGTTATTCGAGAGCTGAACAAGAACTGGCAGAGCCATGCTTTTGACGGCTTCGAGGTGAACTGGACCGAGCAGCAGCCCACGGTAGGGAATGGGCTGGTGAGGCCTGGGATGCCCCCCAACTCTGCCGCAGCTCGAGCCCCGTTTCCAGTCCTTCTTTATGCCGTCCAGATACTGATAATAGCGCTAATAATAACAGCGTTCACAGAGCTCTGACATTCTGCCGGGTGTATAGTTTTATGAGAGTAAGTCATCAGGGGCGCCTGGGTGGCTCAGTTGGTTAAGTCTCTGCCTTCAGCTCAGGTCATGGTCTCAGGGTCCTGGGATCGAGCCCCACATCGGGCTCCCTGTTCACTGAGGAGCCTGCTTCTGCCTCTCCCCCTCCCTCTGCCCCTCCCCCCTGCTCATGCTCTCTCTCTTACACTCTATCTCAAATAAATAAATAAAATCTTAAAAAAAAAAAAAAAGAAAGAAAAGCGTAAGTCATCAGGCCTTCCCTGGTGTCAAGAAGTAGGTGTGCAGGGGGCGCCTGGGTGGCACAGCGGTTAAGTGTCTGCCTTTGGCTCAGGGCTGATCCCAGCGTTATGGGATCGAGCCCCACATCAGGCTCCTCTGCTATGAGCCTGCTTCTTCCTCTCCCACTCCCCCTGCTTGTGTTCCCTCTCTCGCTGGCTGTCTCTCTCTCTGTCAAATAAATAAATAAATAAAATTAAAAAAAAAAAAAAAGAAGTAGGTGTGTAGTTACCTGCATTTACAGCTGGGAGGTACAGGTGGGAGAGTCTGAGCCAAAGTGACTTTTCCAGGATCACACAGAGCTAGTCAGCAGTAGAGGCAAAGTTTGAACCCGGGGAGTTGGACTCTGGACCGAATTCTCTGCTCGGCTGTGTCTCCCCAGGCCGCACGCGGTGAGGGCTCTCTGTGCCATCTCATTCAGCGTGACTGCGTGAGGCAGTACTAGGATGATCGCCATTTTATACAGGAGGCCCAGAGAGGCTAAGTGACTTGTCTGAGGTCACACAGCTGTCACGGGCCAAGCTGGGATGTGAGCCCTTGTCTGGTTTCGCTACCGTGCTCCGGTGACTTCAGTGTCTCCAAGGCTCAGTTCAGAGCTGTCACCCTGTATACTCAAGTGTCCAGCTGCACAGACAGCCCAGTCTTTGAGATGAAGGAGGCTCTGAGCGAATGGGGGGCTCTTGGCTTTGGCTCCATGCTGGGCCTCAGCCTCCCCTGCGGACAGACTGCTTGCTCAGTGCGGCATGTCCTTGACTGACCGACTGACCGACTGACCATAGAGCCTTAGAGTTCTGGCCAAACTTTTTTGTATACGATGCTTTCTTCCCCGGGAAACCGAGGTGAGTAACTGTGTATTCAGAGGTCATAAGCCCTGCTCTAGCCCCTCGCCCTCCTCCTCTGCCCTCTTCCACCAAGTCATTGGAAGGCACGGGAGAGTCGGTTTGTTTGAGGGAAATTCTCAAAATCGCTCAGAACAGGTGCCGAGGCCGCACCCAGGCGCTCAGTCCCTGAATCTCCGTGCGGCCCCGCACCGGAGGGGCTCGGCGGCAGGGAAGAGCCAGCGTGTTCTCTTGCCCTCCCCCCATTTTACGGTTGCATTTACAGAGGTTAAGCTTTTGTTCTTTATCAGTAGTGCTTCCCCCCTTTCTATGGATTAATTTAGTCCAAGTGTGTATGAGTCTCTCCCCCTTTACAAAATCTGTTGTTTTTTTTTTTTAAAGATTTTATTTATTTATTCGACAGAGATAGAGACAGCCAGTGAGAGAGGGAACACAAGCAGGGGGAGTGGGAGAGGAAGAAGCAGGCTCATAATAGAGGAGCCTGATGTGGGGCTTGATCCCATAACAGCAGGATCACGCCCTGAGCCAAAGGCAGACGCTTAACCGCTATGCCACCCAGGCGCCCCACAAAATCTGTTTTTTGACTACAGAAACAGTATGTGCTCATTCTAACAGATCCGGGCGTTGCAGAAACACAGAGCGCATACTGTGTAGACAGCGGTGGGGCAGCTGCTCCCAGGCCCTTAGCTCCTCTCTGTGCCACACTAACGCAGCACTGTTACTAGTGTTGTCCTTAAGCACAGTTATTTTTTTTTTTTTTAAGGATTTTACTTATTATTTATTTGACAGAGCACAGGTAGGGGGAGCAGCAGGCAGAGGGAGAGGGAGAAGCAGACTCCCCACTGAGCAGGGAGCCAGACGCTGGGCTCAATCCCAGGACCCCCGCGATCATCACCTGAGCCAAAGGCAGACACTTAACCGACTGAGCCCCCCCTCCCCGAGAACATTTTATTTTATTTTATTTTATTTTTTTTAAAGATTTTATTTATTTATTCGACAGAGATAGAGACAGCCAGCGAGAGAGGGAACACAAGCAGGGGGAGTGGGAGAGGAAGAAGCAGGCTCATAGCAGAGGAGTCTGATGTGGGGCTCGATCCCATAACGCCGGGATCACGCCCTGAGCCGAAGGCAGACGCTTAACCGCTGTGCCACCCAGGCGCCCTGCCCGAGAACATTTTAAACAAAAAATGGAAAGCACTCTACATTTTTTTAAATCACTTTTCTCACGTGCCAGAGCTTTCCATGTCAGTTCCTATCAAGGTGCCCCAGGCTGTGTCCCACTGCACAGACATGCCATCCTTTATGTGGGTCCCCTGTGGGACTCAGGTCTCCTCCGGAAACGTGCGGACAGGCGGGAGATCGGGTGGCACCCTCCGAGCGCAGTGCGACGGCCGCATGTCTTCACGGTTCCCGGAATGCCCGGCAGAGGAGAACTTTCCGAGTTTGCTCTTACATTAACAACATCAGCGAATCTCTCTCTCACTTCTTCTTTTGCATCAGTTTTTTGTTGATTTCCTCATAATGGAATTATTATTTTGGCTGATGTGGGGTTTTGCTGTCTCTCCTGCTGTCAAGGTGTTGGCCTTGACATTTCATCACTGTCCTTGGCTCGGCTGTCGCGGCTCCGGAAAGGCTTTGTTGCCACGCTCAGAGAGAAACCTTGATTTCAGATTTCCAAAAACAATGTGACAACCTGGGGAACACTTAGAAATCAGAGATAAGAGACAGGGGCTCCCACCAGAAGTTCTGATCTCCTGGCTTTGTTGTTCTCTTCCTCTTGCTTCGCACACGTGTGTGGACAGCTGTGCGTCACTGTGACCGATCTTGGGTCTTTTCTGGTCGGGAGCAAAGCCCGTTCTGTGTTGTCAGGGGGCTACAGAGCCTTCACGCTTGTCCTTTGAAAACACCACTGAAGGTTCATCTGTACACCGTGTTTTTCTGTGCCCGGTGTATCAAGGTGTGTTCCCCACGCAGGGCTGTTCACCCTTGTGCTGTTCCTGCGTCCGCCGCGGTGACTGTGTGGAGCAGCCCGGTCATCCCCGGCATCTCCCCCTGTGTAGCCTCATCCTCTACTGGGTGTTGCAGTTTTAAGTAGTGTTATGACAAATAACATATACGGCTTATTTCTAATGTAAACTTAGGTTGAATGGGACATAAAAACACACACAAACTGCCACTTCAGGCCCGTGGCTTTTCAAAGTGAAAATACTTGTGGAACCAGAACCCAGGTCAGGAAACCGAATGTGGTGAGACCCCAAAGGTTTTCTTGAGTTCCCCCCACCTCCTACGCCACCGTACAGCTTTTCTTTTCTTTTCTTTTTTTTTAGTTTATTTTTAAGTAATCTCTACACCCAATGTGGGTCTTGAACTTACGAGCCTGAAATCAAGGGTTGCGTGCTCTGCTGTCTGGGCCAGCTAGGCACCCCTATACGGCTCGGTTTTAAAGAACAGATTTATTGGGATATCATTCACATCCCATATAATTCCCCCATTAAAAGTGTACAGTTCAGGTGGCTCAGATGGTTAAGCCTCAGAGGCCTTCGGCTCAGGTCATGATCTTGGGGTCCTGGGATCGAGCTTCACATCGGGCTCCCCACTCAGTGGGGAGTCTGCTTCTCCTTCTCCCTCTGCCCCTCCCCCTCACTCGTGTACTCTCTCTCAGATATAAATAAAAAAATCTTAAAAAAAAAAGAAAAGCGTAGGGGCACCTGGGTGGCTCAGTCGGTGAAGCATCTGCCTTCAGCTCAGGCCATGATCCTAGGGTCCTGGGATTGAGTCCCGCTTCGGGCTCCCTGCTCAGCAGGGAGCCTGCTTCTCCCTCTGTCTCTGCTGCTCCCCCTGCTGTGCTCTCTCACTCACTCTGTCAATAGACAGATAAAATCTTAAAAACTTACTAAACCGTACACTTTATTTTTTTATGTTCCTAGAGTTGTACGACACTGGCACGATTTTAGGACATTTTCATTACCCCCAAAAGAAACCCCATGCCCACTAGCGGTCACTCCTCATCCCCCCAAATCCCTGGCAGCTACTCCTCTTTCTGTCTCTCTATGTTGTCTGTTGTGGACATTTCACAGAGATGGAATCCTATACAAAGCGGTCTCCGTGACTGGCTTCTTGCACGTCAGAATGTCCACGGGGCTGACGGTGGCTCCGTAGTCCTTCCTGCACTGGAGGGATGTACCCCATCGATCAGTTGGTGGGCATCTTGGCTGCTGGGAATAATGCTGTGAACATCTGTGTACAAGTTTTTGGATAACATGTGTTTTCAGTTCTCTGGGTGTGGACCTAGGAGCGGACTTGCTGGGTCATACGGTGCCTCTCTGTTTAACCTTTTGAAGAATCACCAGATTGTTTCCCCACGGCGGCCGTGCCATTCTGCATTCTTGCCAACGGCCTATGAGGGTTCCCAGTGTACAGCGTTTTACACATTTTAGGTTCTTTTCATTGGATAGTTTCTTTCTTTGGGGTCATGAGGTCAAGGGGTATGCAGCTTTTCTCAGGAGTCTTGATCTGTGCTGCAAATCCTGTCCCGGAAACCATGGTCTGATCGCTCATGGTGGCCCCCACGGCCGGCCTTCTCAGTTGCTGTACCGGCCTCCTCTGGGGTGAGAAAGAAGATTCCAGACCTTTACGTGTAAAGTCCTGTTACTGAGTACAGTCACATTGTGCAGCCATCGCTACCATCCAGTTCCAGAAGCCAAAGCTATATTTTTTTAGAGGGGGTGGAGGGGCAGAGGGAGAGGGAGAATCTTAAGCAGCCTCCACTGAGTGCAGAGCCTGACACGAGGCTCGATCTCACGACCCTGAGATCACGACCTGAGCCAAAACTAATAGTTGGGCACTTAACTGACTGTGCCACCCAGGGGTCCCAGAAGCCGAAGCTTTTGAAAGGTGTGTAGAACAGGGTCTAACTCTGATCCAGAACCTGGCATCCATCTTGGTTTGGAAGATCCTATCTGCTGGGTGTTTGGAAGTATCCTCTGAGGAGTGGTGTTTGGATGAAGCCTCCAGATTTGCCTCCAGATTTCCCTCCAGGACTGGGCAGCGGACCTGCTTGGCTCGGGAGGTCCAAGCCTACGTGTAGTTTTTTTTAGGCGGCTATAAGGCCACCTGTTGGGTGGCTCTGGGCTCAGGGTCGTGATGGTCTGTCTCTTGCAGGTGACCTGTCTGCACACCCTGGGCTACCCCCCAGCCCAAGGGCAGGGTCTGCATGTGACCAGTGTCTCCTGGAACACCACCGGGTCTGTGGTGGCCTGTGCCTATGGCCGGTGAGTGGCAGCCAGGGTGGCTGTGGGGCACTGGGAAGCCCTCGGACCCTGATCTAAGCCTCTTTTTCCCTGTCTGTGTGGTGAAGGGTTGGCCTGGAGCTTGGCCATTCTGGGAGTCTTTTTATTCTCAAGGCTGCCTGGGCACCAGGTTGTCTGGAAAGAGCAGAGGTGGGAGGGGCTTAGAGCCCAGAGTCCCGGTGCCCATCTGTCAGCACAGGGCAGTAAGCCTGGGCTGGCCGCCTCTGCTCCACGAGCTGTCTCCCGATGGGCCATGGTTCCCCCACCCTGCCATTATGTGGACCCATCCTTGGTTCCCGGGAACCCTTTTCTAGAGGTCATGCCCTTTAGGTGTCACGGAGATGCCTGTGCCCCTTCAGTACCCAGTATAGTCTGGCCGATGTGCGACCCAGAGGCTAGTCTGTTTGGGGCTGGTTGGGGGAGTGGTGGGTCAGATGATACGAACAAGGCGGGGAAGAGGCCCCCGGCCTCGAGGCAGAGCCAGCTCAGGCTCGTCCCTGTGCAGGTTGGATGACGGGGACTGGAGCACGCTGAAGTCCTTCGTGTGTGCCTGGAACCTGGACAGGCGAGGCCTGAACCCCCGGCAGCCGTCGGCAGTGGTGGAAGTGCCCAGCGCCGTCATGTGCCTGGCCTTCCACCCCACGCAGCCGTCCCACGTCGCAGGTGAGCCTTCAGCCCCCCTCGCTTCTGCTTTCCACCCTGCAGAGAGCGGCTGGAGGTGGGCCCTCAGCCCCCCGCATGGCTAGGGCAGGTCTGCTGTGGGGGAGGAGAGACTGTGGGCAGCCCTGATCCCTGGGCTCAGGTGAGGATGCCTGGTATGGAGCTTGGAGGAGGAGGACGACAGGAGAAGGTGGGTCATTGCTGAGTCTTGTCGGGATGTGGGCCGTGGAAGGGCACGGCCTGGTCAGGACCAGAGGCCGGGCGATGTGGGCACCCTTGGGGAGCTGTCAGCAGTGATAGGAGCCCCACGTGTGGGGAAAGGGGGTTGTGCTGGAGCGAGTGGCAGGGTGCCGGGCCGGGGAGGTCAGCCTGGTGGTGGGCGAAGCTTCCTGGGGTGTGGCGGGGGTGTGTGCAGCGGGCCAGGACTTTTCCTCCTCAAGGTGGTTTTGGGGAAGTGGCTCCATGTCCTGCCTCTGTTGGGTGTGAAGAGCTGGGACTTGGCCAGGAGGCCGGGGTGCTGGCTGTGAGTCCGCTTGGTCCTGCAGGTGGGTTGTACAGTGGCGAGGTGTTGGTGTGGGACGTGAGCAATCCTGAGGACCCGCTGCTCTGGCGAACAGGCCTGACGGACGACACGCACACAGACCCCGTGTACCAGGTCAGAGCGTGGGCTGCTGGCTGGGTTGGGGAACCATCCCCTTCTCTCTGAGCTGGGCAGGGCTGGCACGAGCCTGCTCCCTGAGGCCAAGCAGGAGAGCGGGCGCCCGCTCGGCACAGCCATGGCAGGAGGTCACCGGGGAGCTGGCAGTCAGACAGCTGCCTTCAGCGTTCTCAGAGCTCCCAGGGCATGAGTCACCTCCTGCCCCCGGCAGGAGCCACCCCCAGGGCCCTGGGCCATGCCCAGCGGCCCCCCGCCCCCCAAGCTGCCAGCAGAGGCTCCCAGCTGTCCCAGGCTCAGGGACAGAGCTCGGAACCCTCGGGACTGCCCCCTGGTGTGTGAGGTGGCTCCAGGCCTCCCCCAGAATTCTCCCTCTTCTTTTCCTAGAAGGGGTGGGTGGGGAGGGAGGGTGACCGTTGGGCTTGCTGGGAGGTGAGGGCAGGCTGGGGGGCAAGTAGTGCTTTCCCGACCTCGGCACTGCACCCTGTCGCCCCAGGTGGTTTGGCTGCCCGAGCCCCGGCACAGCCACCGCTTCCAGGTGCTGAGCGTGGCCACGGACGGGAAGGTGCTGCTGTGGCAGGGGCTCGGGGCGGGCCAGCTGCAGCTCACGGATGGCTTCGCCCTGGTTGTGCAGCAGCTCCCAAGGAACGCCAAGCTGAAGAAGGTACGTGGGGTCCCAGCTGCCCCCCCTGGACCCCATAGGAGCTCCGTGAGGAGCCTCGGGTGGGAGGGGGAAGGCGGCACTGGCACCCGCGCTACCAGCGGAGGACCTGCCGCCTGAACTCCTTGGGCCACAGCGCCCGCTTGAGTGACCGGGCTCCTTTGGGACACTGTGTGACCAGATCCCTTGGCTCTGCCCGCCGTTCATTTCTCCACAGCCTCCCCGGGGAGAGACCGAGGTGGGTGCCACAGCGGTGGCCTTCTCCAGCTTTGACCCCAGGCTTTTTGTTCTGGGCACGGAAGGCGGCTTCCCACTCAAGTGTTCCCTGGCAGCGGAAGAGGCCGCCCTCACCCGGATGCCTAGCTCTGTACCCCTGCGGGCCCCGGCACAGCTGACCTTCTCTCCGCACGGTGGGCCCATCTACTCCGTGAGCTGTTCCCCCTTCCACAGGTAGAGAAAGCCCCAGCACACCTGGCACGGGGGGTGAGGGGGTCCCACAGAACTGCGGGACTGGGCCCAGCTCTTCCCCACAGGAGCCCTTGTGTCCAGAGTGCTGGTGGTTGGCCCCTCGCTCCCTGGTTTTGGGGTTCAGGGAGGCCCAGTGGACCAGGCCACCCAGCACTCCTCCCCTGCGTCCTGTCTAGGAATCTCTTCCTGAGCGCGGGGACCGATGGCCACATCCACCTGTACTCCATGTTGCAGGCCCAGCCCCTGGCCTCCCTGCAGCTGTCCCACAAGTACCTGTTTGCTGTGCGCTGGTCCCCAGTGCGCCCGCTGGTGTTCGCGGCTGCTTCCGGGGAAGGTAGGAAAGAGGACGCCAGACTCAGATCCACTTAAGCCACGTGGGCCCGGCACGTATCTGGAATTCTGAGCTGGGGAAAGAACACGCGGGGGGGAGGACTTTCCTCGTGTGGGAGGGATTGCTGTCGCAGGCAACAGCTTTATTTTCTGCCGTAGCCTGTCGACTTTCTCTGCCCGGGTGCGCAGGGGACTTGGGGGCGAGAGCCACTGCCCCTCTTCCACGAATCTCTCCCCCTGCAGGTGACGTGCAACTGTTTGATCTCCAGAAAAGCTCCCAGAAACCCACAGTTTCAATCAAGCAAACCCAGGATGAAAGCCCAGTCTACTGTCTGGAATTTAATTGCCAGCGGACTCAGCTCCTGGCCGCCGGCGACGCCGAGGGCACGGTAAAGGTGTGGCAGCTGAGCACCGAGTTCACGGAACAAGGGCCCCGGGAGACCGAGGACTTGGAGCAGCTGGCCGCCGAGGTGGCCACCTGAGGACTGTGAAGCGACAGCAGGGCCCTGTGGGTGGGGGCAGGTGGGGCGAGGCCACACCTGTGCTGAGCTGTGGCTCTCTCGCGGAAGCTGAATGAAGACAACACAAGCGTCTAGGTGAGACTCGTTTATTTGTTATGTGAAAACAAAATGCAGGGGGAGAACAAGGAGGGAATGAGCCAGCTGCTTAGATGATTTCTCGCGTCGGAATGGGGGCAGCTGCCTTCACAACAGGAATCCGGGTCCCCACAGCAACGGGGCGAGTGCCACTGGACCGGAAACGGCTTCGTGAAGCACCGTTTCTACTAAGTCATATCCCCAAGCGAAGCGGACGTGAGCTTACAGTGGAAAGTGACACTGGAATACTCGAGGAGCACAGAGAGGAGGTGACATGCAGCAAGGCGACAGCGGGGCAGGCAGCGCAGGCCAGGAGAGGCTGGGAGCGGGATCAGTTCACGAAGAGCGAGCGGGTGAACTCCACGTAGTCGAAGGCGGTGGGGAGTTCGCGGCCCTTGCCGTCCACGTAGGGCTTCATGTGGGAGACGCAGTAGTCGGCTTGTTCCCGGGTCAGGTTCTGGAGGGAAGAGGCCGCCTGTCAGCCCAGCCCTGCTGCCCCGGGGGGGGGGGGGGGGGGGGGGGGGGGGGGGNTTTTGGGGGGGAGGGGCCGCCTGCCTGCCCCGCCCTGCGGCCCGGGGGGGGGGGGGGTGAGGGGTGGGGGTGGGGAGCTGGAACCCCCAGGGCCGGGCGGAGTGGCAGTGCTGAACAGGGAGGAGAGGCCCGGGCCCCACGAAGCGCTCCAGACGAGGTCTGTTTACTTAGACTCCATTCCGCCCCTGGGGCAGCCACGGGCTTTACTTTTCAAGGGAACCCTCCAGCCCCGTCCCCAGGGCAAAGCAGAGGCCCGACCTGGTACAGCTCTTCCTTGGTCACGTAGGGCTTTCCCTCGGAGCTCAGGGCCCGGAAGGCGCTCTCGATCTCCTCGCTGGATTTGACATTCTCCGTCTCGCGGCTGATCATGAAGGCCATGTATTCTTGCAGGGAGACATGGCCGTCCCTGGAGAGGGCAAGTGCGGTGAGCGAGCAGGATGCGGGAGGAGCCGGACCCCGAGCCGCCTCCACGGCCCTCCCTCCAGCTCACCTGTTTGGATCCACGGTGTCTAGGATGGCCTCGAACTCGGGGTCGGGCTCCCCTTCCTCCACCATGGGCAGGTCATAACCCAGGGAGCGCAGGCAGGACTTGAACTCCTGGTGGTTCAGCCGGCCGGACTTGTCCTTGTCGAAGTGTCTGCCGCACAGACAGAAGGCTGCTCAGCAAGGCCCGGGGCTGAGCCCGCCGCCCCCACCCAGGGAAGACCGGAACTCACTTAAACATCATGCTGAATTCCTTGAGGGCCTCCTCGGTCACTCCAGTTGTGTTCCTGAAAGAGCGGGACGGAGTTAGCAGGTGGCGCCTCTGTTCCAGGCCAGGAAAGGGAATGCGGGGCCCTGGGGGCCAGGCTCAGGTGGTGGCCATGCCGGGGGCAGGTACCTGGCCTGGATCTGCTGCTCCAGGTTGTGCTGCATGCGCATGCCCAGCTGGTCGAGCTGGTCCCACTGCTGGGCCAGGCCCACGGTGCTGTGCTCCGTGTATTTGTTGTCCAGGATCAGGGCCTCCTCCATGGCCGCCCCCAGGTCCTCGATCTTCTTGAGCTGACTTCTCATGGCTCGAATCTCCTGGTGCTTGCGCTGCAGGCGGGGGAGCGAGGGTGTAGGGCACGGGGGCTCTTGCCTCGGTCACCGGGCCTGAGAGCCTGAGGAAGGGCCCTCCCGGCCCGCGGCCTGCAGGGCTGCGTGGGATGGCGTGAGGGGAAATCCAGAAGCCTCCGTCCGGGGAGGGACCAGCCAGGGGCAGGCTGCCAGGAAAACTCTACACTAAGAACCAAAGGCCCCTCTTTTCAAGTAAGACTCCGTGTGGCAACCGTCAGAGACAGAAAAGCCTTTTCTTTAAATGATGGGGTCCTGTGCCGCTTTATGCAAAGGGAAGAAGAGCACCCACCCAGCCTACTTCCTGCCTGAGTATCGACCAGGGGGGCACTTACTTTGGTGGCTTCAAGCTGGGATTCCAGGGTCCCAGATTCTTCCACCATGCAGGACCTAAACACAGAAGCACGGTGAGGCAGGAGGGCCTGATCGTGAGCTCAAAATTAACTATCCCCAGATAATAGAGCCTGCTGTCTTGACATTTTTTTTTAAATCTCTTACCAAGAAAAAGAAAGCTATCTGCTATTGGCCATCTTTTCCTAAGTGGCCCTGGGAGCCAGGGAGGGCAGGGAGTCTTTCTCCTGCTTCAAAGACAGGACGCGGCCACCCCAGGGGGCGTGCCACCCGCCCCAGGTCAACTGGGGGGCCGGCGCCGAGCCCCACCCAGCCTGCTGCCAGGCTAGGACCCTTTCTCGTGTGGCTCCTCCGGCCCAGCCAGGCTGGGACCTGGCCCCTCATTCAAGCTAGGCCCTCAAGGGGTGCCTGAGGAACTGAGCCGAAGTGCTCCATGGGATGACAGAGGGGCCACGGGTCTGACAGCACGGCCCCTCCGCAGCCACGGGGGAGAAAGCTGCTCTGTACAACCCTGCCACCTGCCCCCGGGAGACCTTGCTGGAGCGGCAGACAAATGGAGAGCCACCCCAGAAATCCCTGGAGTCTCCTGCAGGTTCCTGAGGAGGGGAGCCACACTGGAGGGTGGGACAGCCGTGGAGGAGACGTGGTCAGACGACCCCTCAGACACAAAGCCAGGGTGCTAAGAGATCGTGACCAGATTTGGGTTTTGAAAGTGATTCTAACTCTGCCCAAAGGAGGCAGGTGGCTGTGATTAAGCCCCAGATTCAGGCTCCACGAGACCGTCTGGGCCAGAGGCTCCCAGGGCCGAGTACTGAAGAGCAGGGGCGCCCCAGGGAGCCTCCATCTCCCCGACGTTACACAGTGTGAGGTCACAGAAGGCCACCAGTGAACGAAGACAACAAACGAGTCGGGGTTACGTGCAGGGACAAGTCACACTGTGCGCGTGTCCTTGGTGGGCTTTTAGCCCGGCCTCCCCTGCACCCACGTATGCCCCAACCTACCCTTTCAACACCCAGCGAGCCAGGGTTAGCTCTGAAATTTCCCCAAGTTCAAAGTGCTCAAGCAAGGCAAGGCACCAGGCTTCCTCCTACCCCCGCAGATCAGACTCACAGTCACGCCATGTCCCCCAGGGAAAAGCAACACCCCCCGGACCCGGGGGCAGGAGGCTGGGTGCCGGTGCAGTGGGAGGAGGACAGACCCCTCCTTCCCAAGCGGCCGAGGGCGGTGGGTTAGAAAGCGGAGCCGCCTGGGGAAGTCAAGAGTGCATTGGTAAAACCACAGTGAGGGAAGAAGAGAAATAAGAGGAGAAAAACCTTCCAGACAGATCATCCCCAACTTCATACTGATAGACACGAATGACCCGACGATACGCTATGCTAGTCAAAGAAAAGAAACCAAATGAATACACCGAAGGCACGGGCAGGCAAGAGCAGACCGAGACAGACACGCGCCACAAGGCCCAAGCTGGCAGTGCACAGGCGGGGCAACCTGGCGCCCAGGCAGGGACCTGGTGGGGCTGGGCTGCCGGCCACAGGGAGGACAGGCGGCCTCAGGGCAGCTCACATGGGGACCAAGCAAGACGGGACAGGGCTAGGGAGGAGCCACATGGGAAGGGGAGCATGGCACCCACGGAGACAAGACCAGATCGGCAGACGCAGCCACAGGGCTGGGGAGGGGAGCGGAGGCCAGGTGGCTGAACTCAAGCCGCAAACTGCGACCCCTAAATCCCTCCCCCTCTGCCTTCGGCACAGGTGGTCGGGTCCGCGTGTGCCGGTTTCTCCCGCTGCCATGCTCGGACGTCCCACCTACCCATCTGCAGAACCCCAGGAGCGCTAGTCTCAGCCACTGAGGTTCCCCCCACTCTGGCTTTCTGTGGGCGCAGCAGAGGCCAAAGCCTCAAGGAGAGGCTGCTCCGGGACTGGACTGGGCAGGGCCGCCCTGCTTCTCCCGGGGGGCTCCTCCCAGCCTCGTCCCTCCATCGCTCGAAACTCCAGGCACTGCTGCCTTCTATTAGGGCAAACGATGCTCTTCCCCTTCCCCTGGGAACACGGGGTGGGGGGTGGGGGGTGAAGCCCTGGGGGAGGGGTCAGTGCACAGCCGGGGACTCACTGCACCCGCTGAATCTCCTCCTTCAGGAGCTAAGTACGGTCCCACGGGAAAAGCGGCAGAAGAGAAGCCCAGTGAAATCCCAACGGCTGAACCAGCATGGGGATTCTCAGAGGCTTTGGACTCCAGCTCTGGCCCTCTGGCTTGGTCACATCCCCGACCTGACAGAGCCCTTGGAATCTGAACAGGAAGGTGGGGGTGGCTCCCCTCCCCAGACCGCAGGCTGTCAAGGACAGTGTGCTGTGGGGCAAGGCACGCACTTCTTGTAGGGTGACGGGGACGGAGGTGGGGCGCGGGTGGGCCAGGGGAAGTGCAGCCCGCCTGGGGCAGGAAGGCCCATCCTGGGATCCTCTGCAAGCCAGGCCACAGGGAGACAGAGGGCAGGGGGACAAGCACACGAGACACCACCACACCACGAGCCCGGAGAAACAAGAAGACAATATTAACCCATCGAGGAGATACGTCCTGTGCAGATGGGATCCAAGCAGCCGCAAGACAAGGTGGAGTCCAGACAGCAGCAGTCAGGAGGTGGGGGACAGAGAGACACGAGAGAGAAAAGAAAAACAAAACCAAGAACATCAGTACCCACATCGTATTCAACTCTGTGCAGTGTATCACCGAGGTGCTGTCTAGGACTGACCACCGGCCCGCACGGTCCCACCCAATCCAGGACACCTAACAGCTTGATCTTCGGGAAAAGTACCTTCGAGAACTGTGCCCAGCCCTCTGGCTCGAGCCAGACCAGGGTGCACCCCTGACCCTTCTCTCCTTACTGCGAGCAGAACCCCCACCCAGAGAGCTGGAGGCCTGGGAGCAGAGCGTGGGGGTGGG
>NC_048224.1:53535883-53655402 GCF_002007445.2 Ailuropoda melanoleuca | reverse complement strand
GGGGGGGGGAGGAACTGCACCCCGGGGGTGGGCGGGCACCTGGTCTCCTGGATCCACTGGTGGAAGGCGTTGGCGTGCTGGGCGAACTCCTGGCGCAGCTTGTCGTTCTCCTCCTGCCGGCGCTGCTCCTTCTGCAGCTCCAGCTCCCGCTCCTAGCGCCCAAAGGGAGGAGAGGCCGTGTCACCGGGGCCTGTCCTTCTGGCCGGACCGCCCTCGGGATGGACCAGCGGCCTTACAATTTCGGTTTCTGGACGCTGAACGTGACCACAAACCACCGCTTTGTGGGGCAGGGGGACCCGGATGTTGATGTCACCCGGAGGAGCCTGGGAGATGCGGGGGGAGCTCAGAACCCTCCGTTCCCCAGCTGCTCACGACGGGCCCCCCAAGAACTCTGGTAAGAGCCGAGGGGAAGTGACCGATCGACCGTCCGTGGGGGCTGCTGGCCGGTACCCGTGGCAGCCTCTGCGAGCGCCCCCCGCCCCGGAGCTCGGGGTGGCGGCCTGCGGGGGCGCGGGCACCTTGATGATCTTCTGCAGGTTCCTCCACGTCTCCTCCAGGGCCTCCATGGTGAACCAGGTGTAGGGGTTGGAGGCCACACGGAAGCTCTTGATCTGGCGGTCCAGCTCGGCCAGCTGGCTGAAGTCGGCCTGGGCAGAGCTGAGGGACGAGCGGAAGGCGTCGTGGGCCTCGCGCAGAGCTCTGATCTCCTCCAGGGAGTTGCAACGCACGGGATCGGTCAGATCCTCTTCAGCGTTTTCGAACCAGCTGTTGAAGGCGGAGGCCTTTTTGGCGAAGGTCAGGAAGAGGTCCTCTACCTGGAAGTGGAGCAGCCTGTGTCAGGGCCACCGCCAGGGCCGCGGCGCCACGCTTGGGCGGGAGGCCGGGAGGCCGGCTCGGAAAGGCCGTGGTAGTTCCCGGGGCCCCGGGGCAAGCCGGGGTGCTCCCAACCTCCACGTCTCCAAAGTTCTCCGACTCTTTCTTCCCTCGCTCCCTTTTCCCCTCCATCTCCCGGGGGCTGCGGAGGCCAAGGGCCCTCTGCTGGCTTCCAGCGGCCTCTCTGCCCTGTGCAGAGCCTCCTGCAGCCGGGCCGGGGGAGCGCTGCAGGGGCCCGCCCTTACCTTGCGGAAGTGGCTCTGTGCCTCCAGAAGCTTCTTCTTCCGCGTGGCCGAGTTGGCCAGAAGCTGGCTCCATCTCTTCATGAGGGAGGCGTGCCGGGCCTCGATGGCCTTGGACTGGATGTGCTTGGCGGCAAGCAGCTGATCCTTGAGGGCGGTGATGTTGGCGATGCCCTCCTGCTGGAAGGCCTGTAGGCCCGCGTCAAAGGTTTCCTGGAACAAAGAGCAGAGCGCCAATCCGCAGGGTCGCCAGGGATGCCAGAAACCGCCCTTTCCGGGCGCCTGAGCTCGATGGCACCAGAGTCTGGCCGGCTGCCCAGGCCACACTATCAGCCCCGAGTCCCCCCCTTCTCCTGACATCCTCCTGCCGCCCCCCCCCACCCCGGGCAGACGGAGGTTCGGGGGTCCCCTAAATGTGCCACGCTCTCCCCATTGCCTCTCCCTGGAACGAACGCCTGCCTCCCCCCTGCCCACCTCCAGTTTGCCTATCATGACCCAGCTTAGATCCTCTCCTCTGGCAACACCTTCCCATCAGCCCCTGCTTGCCCGAAACCGAGTAAGACTGCCTTTCCCAGTGACAGACGCCAGCCACCATTCTTCTACCAGGAAGTACTGTCCGCGTACGTTTCAGTCCGTCAACAACGCGGCTCCGACTGACCTGTTTGGTAAGGAGAGTCTGGACGGAAGACAGGTCTCGGCCATAATCATCTGTCTTCAGGCTGTTCTCCTTCTCACCTAGGGAAACCAAGCATAGGACACAGGCCAGCCTTCTTGGTACACGGAGGTGAATGAAGAAGGCAAAAAAAGCAAACCGAGGCGCACTGTCTCCCTGTTGACATTTAAAGCCCAGGATTCCTAACAGCAGGCTCTGACCCCACGCTGGCTGGCTCCGTCCACCCTGCAGCCCTGACCCCGCTGGCCAGCTGTGCCAGGAAGAGATCCTTCCAGCTCATCCCAGATGTGGTTCAATTGCTACTTATGTGACAGCCATCACCAGGGTCACAGGGGTCCTGAAATCAGAGTCTAGCTCCCTCTTGCTTGGGAGCCCGACTGCGCCCCGGGCAGCTAGGGGACAGTGCAGCCGGGGGCCCGTGCTGGCCCAGTGCCGAGCACCTTGGGGGCCCCCGGCTCTTGGCTGCAGGACATGGTCTCATGTTCTCTGAAATGCCCGTATCAGATCCGTTTCTCCTCTGCAGAAGATCAACTGCTTAGGTAATAGTCGAGCTATGACTCTGGAACAATCTCCCGAGCCCGGAGAGGAAGAGAGGCAGGGCCGGGCGGGACAGCGCTCACCGATCCAGGACTCCACCACATCAGCCTTCCAGTTGAACTGAAGGAAGGCCGAGTTCTCCTCAAGCTTGGCCTTCCTCTGGGCGGCAGCTTTCTCCAAGTCGGACACCTTCCCGTTTAAGCCCTTCATCTTTGAAGAGATGTTCTCCTCATGGTGGTTGTTCTAGGCCACAAAGGGAAGGCGCAGTCTGGTCAGCCTCACCTCTCGTCGTGGCCAGATGATCCATGGCCGCCCTGCCAGGGCAGGTTCTCCAGCGCGGGAAGGCGGGCCCTGTGCCCCTGGCTGACCACCCGCCACCGCCGGGGCAAGGACAGGTAAGGCCCTTCTAAGAGCAACACGAGGATGCAATTTCACGCATAGGAACAAATCCTGAAGATATGAGGAATGAGCTGAAACATCTCAACGACATACTTATTAGTATGTCTGACAGCAAAAAATTTGGAAAAGCATAAATAGTGAAGACTTAAATAAAATGTGATATATCCAGGGGCGCCTGGGTGGCTCGGTCAGTTAAGCGTCTGCCTTCGGCTCGGGTCATGATTCCAGGGTCCTGGGATCGAGCCCCGCACTGGGCTCCCTGCTCAGCAGGAAGCCTGCTTCTCCCTCTCCCAATCCCCCTGCTTGTGTTCCCTCTCTCACTGCCTCTGTCAGATAAATAAATAAAATCTTAAAGATAAATAAATAAATAAAACGTGATATATCCAAACAATGGTCGCTACACATAAGCAATAAACACAACGGTTCAGAAAAAGCGGAAAATTCTTAAGCCCCAAGCACCCGGGTTCAGTCTTGGAATAACTGAATCTGAAAACATACAAGTCAGCATAAAATTGAGACAGAAACTTGAGGAGGAAACAGATCACTGCTGATGGTAAAGCACTGGGCTCTTTGCGGGAAGGCTGCAGAATAGTCACAGACCGGTCACTGCACAGGCAGAAAGAGCAGAGCTGCGTGGGGGTAAAGATCGTACACAGGCCTCATCTCTACCTGTACGCGGTCTGGACCGCAAATTAGCTTCATGTTACTTCACTTGCCCATAAGAGCAAGGGAAAAAAGCTCTGTAGTGAACACGGATTTGAACACACGGTTACCTCCTACAAACCAAATCTCTAGTCTCAAGGCCAGGCTTATTGGAGCAAATCCCGTGATGCATAATCTTATCTACTAGTGATATCTGCAACAAGAGATTATAGTTGTTAAAAGTTGCCTGTCTTGCGGCGCCTGGGTGGCTCACTCGGTTAAGCTGTCTGCTTTCAGCTCAGATGGTGATCTTGGGGTCCTGGGATCGAGCCTCGCATTGGGCTCCCTGCTCAGCAGGGAGCCTGCTTTTCCCTCCCCACCACTTGTGCTCTGTGTCAAATAAATAAAATCTTTAAAAAAAAAAGTCGCTTTTCTCATGGTACTGAATGCCCATCACCACCCCTAAGTGATTGGCGGGGACGAACGGGGACCATCGGCAGCACCACGTTTACTATGGAATGCCAACATGCCAGTGACGCCCTCCCATCTGCGCTCTCGTTTGAACGAAACCCAAACCTTGTGATTTTAACACACTCCTTTCCAAACCACCCTGGACAGCAGCCAGGCTTTGCAGGGCAACGTAAATGGATGAAACAGGATCGACACTGCGTAGGGGTGGCTCTTACGATTTTTCTTGTATCTTCAACCAATGCTGTCGAGAGCCTGTACTACCCGAGAAATAACTAAGAGAACAGCTCTGTGGAGCGCCGCTGTCACTCAAGGGATGCGTCTCTGCTTCGTTCCCGCAGAGAGCGGGCGTGCTGCTGAGTCCCTTCGCTAACTCGCTTCAGAAACGGGGAAGACGCCCAGCCAACCACAGGCTCTTCCACTGGTACGAAATACAGCAGTGGAATTGCTCCTGGTTTCCGCGCAAAACTTTCTTGGGTGACTATTCCAGGCAGCTGGGCTTTGGGGGCCACGGTGGCCCCAGGATGGGGGCGCCGGGCGTGGGAAGGGAGCGTCCACCCAGCAGGCCAGGCTCACCTTCTTGATGAGGTCCTGTCCGTTGCTGCAGACGTCATTCACGCGGTCCTTGTGCACTGTGAAGTCTGTCTCAAAAGCCTCGTGCTTCTTCAGCAAGCCCTGCAATGGAGCAGAAAGGCCAGCGGCTGAGCGCCTGGCATGGGCCAGGGGCAGGAGGGGGCCCAGTCACGGGGCAGAGGGAACCAGAGCGCCACGGCGCCTGCGCCCCCAGGCTGCCGGTCTAGTTGGGGCTGAGACCACAGGGAGCGACATCGACAGGTAATCAGGAAGGTGGTAAGAGCCAGATGCGGCAGGAGTAACTGGCAGCGGGCTGAGCTTGAGAAGGGGTTAAGCTCTTGCTCATCGGCCCCTCCTCCTCTCTGGAAGGCCGCAGAGAAAACACCAGACACCGTGCAAGCTTAAGACAGAGCCCAACAGACGGTTTCCCGATCACAGCTCCTACGGGACCTTCCGAGAGTCCCTGTGCTCAGTACACCCGAAGGACCGGAGACGACGGCCCTGTGTGGGCTTCCCGGGAACGGGCCACGCGGAGGATGGGAAATCCCTCCCTCCGTCTAGGCCACCTGAAGCACCGGGACCAGCCGAACGGGACACCTACTCTAAGCACGTGGCTCAGGGGCTACCCAGACTCTGAGGAATGCCAACTATGCCTCCACGGCCAGTGGCCCAGATCCGGGAACGTTCCACCATCAAGTTTGGCTCCTCCCAGCAAGAGGGGAAGCTGTTCCACTAGCCCGTGGCTCCGGACTGCTTGTGGCCACTCCGACCAGTGCAACGCAGCACAGACAATGTCGTGTGACATCTGAGGCTGGGCGTGGAAGCTTCTGTCTCTGCCATTTTGAACGCTACCTATGGAAACGGGGCAGGGCCACTGCTGGGGAGCTGGAGGGGAACGGAGGCCTGCCAGCTGCCAGGGACACGATTGTGACTCTCTCGGCCTGCTGCCGCACCTCAGCGCAGGTGAGGGGCCCCCCTCGGAAGCAGCACCACCTCAGGGAACGAGCCGTTCCTGCCTGTCAGGCTGTCACACAGTCACAGCCACCCTGTGACTTAGGGCAGAGGCTGAAATGTGTCCCCCAAAAAGAATGACATCCTAACCCCTGGCACCTACGAACGTGGGAGATGCAGACATAAGTTAAGATGTTCAGATGAGGTCACTGGGGTGGGACCTAATCCAGGATGACCTGTGTCCTTCTGAGGGACTCTGGACACAGACGAGCCCGGAGAGCAAGTGGCGGGCAGACAGACACAGAGGGAAGAGCCGTGAAGAGCAGAGGCAGGGGCTGTGGTTAAGCTGCCACAAGCCGAGGAACGCCAGCGAGAAGCTGGAAGATGGCAACGCGCTTCCCCTGGAAGTCTCGGAGGGCGAGGCCCTGCCTGCACCTTGATCTCAGACCCCGGCCTCCAGAGCAACGGGACGGCAACTCTGTGGCAGCAGCCCCCTGGACCCCGGGGCCACCTGACCGATCGCAGGCTCTAGGCCCCGGGGCTGCGTCTCCAGCGTGAGGTCTGGGGGACTGCGACCAACCAGGGAGACCAAGGCTGCGGGCCGGGAGCTCTCCGGGCACGAAAGCAGCCGCCGAACCAAGCGGCAGGTGGCCGCGCCAGCTGCTCTGACCTGGATGGCGGCAAGCGTGTCTCCGTAATCCTCACTGGCTACCAGGGTCATCTTCTCATTGATCCAGGCTTCTTCCTCTTCCACGTTAGCCACAAACTGCTGATACTCCAAGGACTCCTCCAGCCGCTGACCCCTAATTCCAGGACACACACACAACACACCAGCCGTTAATATCGTTCAACATTAATTCTGATGGCGTACGTGTGTTTAAAAATGTTCCTGACAGGGGCGCCTGGGTGGCACAGCGGTTAAGCGTCTGCCTTCGGCTCAGGGCGTGATCCCGAAATCCTGGGATCGAGCCCCACATCAGGCTCCTCCGCTACGAGCCTGCTTCTTCCTCTCCCACTCCCCCTGCTTGTGTTCCCTCTCTCGCTGGCTGTCTCTATCTCTGTCAAATAAATAAATAAAATATTAAAAAAAAAAAACGTTCCCGACAAACATGGGATGTGAGAGGTTCCATTGAGCCTTCTATGTAACACGAAGCAGACACAGAGCTGTTCAAACGTGCAATTCTGGAACCACAAGCTGGGTTCAGAGCCTCCTAAGGGGACCGGCTCAGCCCGGGCCTGTCAGAGCAGCTGTGAAACAAGCCGACTGTGGTCCCGGCCCGCCTCGGATAAGGGTCCCAGGGTGGCAGGAGGGCCCTGGATCCCCGAGCTGGCCTCACACGCAGCGTGCATTCCCTCTTCTGGCCGCTCACCGCGCTGTCGCCAGCTGCTTCAGCTCCTTCCAGTGCTCCACGAACTGGGCCAGACGCTGCTGGATCTCCTCCTTGCCAATGGTGTTGTCATCAGACAGCTTCTTCCCAGTGTCCAGGACACCCTGACAGGCAGGAAGGATTAGAATAAGAGCTATCACCCGCTTCTAGATGCGTCCAGAAACAGGCCTCAGGATCGAACCCAGGACTTCTTTCTTCTGGGTTTGGAATGAGGGGTGTAGACACTGCAGACCTCAGTGGAATGAACGAGAGCAAAGGGTCTCCCTGTACGTCACGTCGCCACCCCCTCGGCCAGAAGAGGCCCCCTCACCTGAATCGCCGGCTCGTGGGCAGCCAGTTCTGCCTCCAGCCGCTTGTGCTTCTTCCTCAGGTTCTGAACGCCTGTTAAGTCTCGGCCGTAGTCCTCCGAGCTCACCAGCAGCTTCTTCTCCCTGGACAACAAAGGCAGGCCCCATGCAGCCCCGTGATTTCAACTGGACAGGTTTGGCCAAGAGCTGTGGAGTCTCCGGACCCCATGACGTCCTTCACCTACACCTACGAATCTCGCCATGAAGATCTTTGCTAGTCTTCTGGAAAACAAGTTTCTATTTCCCAAACGAACATGGATGTAGGTGTCTGGGAGCCCCTGCCAGGGTCAGGGTGCGCTGGGGAACAGGGAGGGCTGGTGGTGCCGCCCTGCCAGCCCTACTTCACCAAATGTGCAGGCGCCACGTGTAGAAATATATAAACACATGGACAGAATTTTTTAAGGAAATAAGGAACAGGAGACAAAATTTTGTCCTTAAAAATGGCGTGTTTACAAAATGCTACATCACCTTTGACGGCAATGGGAGAGGAATTAAAAACAAACAAACTCTTCTTCCTTCAAGGACTGATTGTGCCCAGGATATCAGGCTGTCTCTTCCAGACAGGCATTCACTCATCTCCCCAGGGATCCCAAGGCAGGGTCTACGCAAAATCTAGCTCAGTCATCACGTACTGCTACCGTCTAGAAGCCACTGATGGCCCTATCACTGCACACCGGAGCAACAGAAGAGCCAAGGTGCCCCACGGTAATCGTGTGGCAGAGCAGAGAGCCAGCCCAGCAGGTTCTGTCACACTCCGGGAGAAGAGCCAAACCTCCTGGCCAGGCAGCCCAGAGCTCCGGACCCCCACCTGCCACCAGAGGCTCGACGGGCACCCCAGAGGACCCAGAGTGTGAAGCCCCGAGGACACGTACTTGATCCAGGACTCCTCGTCATCCATGTCCCGGAAGAACTGGTGCAGGCGATGTGATTCGTTCAGCTTGGCTCGCCGGGAGGCTGCCATGGTCTTGATCTTCTGGAAACGACCATTGATGGTGTCCCGCTTGTCCTTCACTTGGGAGGTGTCGAAGGCACTGCTGGTCATCAGGCTGTCTGCTTGGCTGTTCAGGTCCTTCAGGCGATCCTGGGGCAGGGGACACAACGGGGGGGGGGTGGTGGTGAGAAACCTGGGTCTCCCATGAATATCTGCTTGCAAATCAGAACTCTGGAATTCTTCACGGACAGGCTGGCTTTGTGGACTGCTGATGTTCTCTCAAAGTGTCGTATGTGGATCCCTGGGGTTCTAAGAGATCAAAATTATTTTGCTAACAACACAAAGACATCATGTCATCTGCCTTTTTCACTGTGCGGACGCGAGCACATGGCATGACAGCCGTGCTGGGGGTGCCAAGGCCCCTGCTCAAGACAGCGGCACGCCGCTGAGGCCAGACTCCGAGTCGCGGTTAAACGCGCCTCGCTTACGGACATCCTTATAAAAGCACAAGTTGTTCACTTTCCTAAATCTCCATCTTTGAGTACATGTTGACGTCAATATTCTGTGCGATGAAACGGGAAATGCACACAAGCACTTCGGCGCCAAACTCAAGTTCGAGGACGGTCCCGAGCAGAACTAGCCGCTTGTTCGTGGGCTGTCCTGCTCCCGGAGGGAACAGTGACCAGACTACGGCCATTCAGAGTCTGACACATACTCAGGGTTCAGAACAAATGAAGTCAACCCATCACGTTCAGGAAGGCAGAGTTTGCTGCTGCTGCTAAAACTGGAACTCTCAGGCGAAAATGAGAATTCTGGAATGAGAGCGTCCACCTCTGCGAGCGTGATAGCCGCTCAATTTGTGAAGATTTTCCTGTCGAGACCAGCTGTGACGTCAGCAAATGTGACGTGGGAGCTCATGTACTAAGAGGTAGTCCTGCGTAACTCAGAATGTTTTCCAAATGACTTTATAACATCATGCATGGTTGAAAAAACCATTAGATGTCTGAGATGGACCTGTGGATTTTAAAATTAAATGGTACGAAAAACTGACTGAGAGGATTTCAGAGTCCACTTTGCAACTAACCTTTAAGCAGCTACCACGTACTGACTTTGGTGTCAGAGTATCCAGAATCATCTGAATGAAAACACCGCTCCCTTCTCTAACGCCCTGCGGGAGGCGGGGTTTGCACTGTATCTGACACACCCCCACAGACCAAATTCAGAAGCAGCTACAAGAATCCAGCTGTATCCTATCAAACTGGACTTAAGAGATTTGCAAAACACAGCCCATGCCACTCTTCTTACTCCACCTTGTTTTGGTTTTGGAAAAAATAGAGTTATCCTTCATAAAAAGTGCTACTCACGTTAACTCGTAATGGGCTTATTACTTTCAATAAATAATTTTTTTCTCAGATTTACTCTTAATTTTTCATTTTGAAATAATTACGAACTCACAAGAAGTTGTAAAAACAGCACAGTTTCAAAAACAAACAGTACAGCTCCCGTGTGCCCTTCCTCCAGCTTCTCCCCACAGCGGCAGCTTCCGAGTCGCATTAGCAAGACCAGGCCACGGACGCTGGTGCAAGATCACAGACTTCACCAACTTTAGATGCCTCCATCTGTGTCTGCATGGGTGTACAGTTCCCCACAATTTTCCCCTACGTGTAGATTCACGTAACCCAAACCAAGATACGCTGTTCTGTGAGCACAATGTACCGTCCCTTCCTCGTTGTGCCCCACCCCTGTGCCTAACTCCTGGCGACCACTGCTCTATTCTCCAACTCTGTAATTTTGTCATTTTGAGAATGACAAAAAGCCCTGGATATTGTGTTGTTAAAATTTAACTTTTAAAATGTAATTTTTTAGGGGCGCCTGGGTGGCACAGCGGTTAAGCGTCTGCCTTCGGCTCAGGGCGTGATCCCGGCGTTATGGGATCGGGCCCCACATCAGGCTCCTCCGCTATGAGCCTGCTTCTTCCTCTCCCACTTCCCCCTGCTTGTGTTCCCTCTCTCGCTGGCTGTCTCTATCTCTGTCTAATAAATAAATAAATCTTTAAAAAAAAAAAATAAAATGTAATTTTTTAATAATGGTAAATTCTGATAGATAAAACCCACATAAACTCCCTCAGGGGCCTTTGATAATAGTGCAGGGTATAAAATGGCCCCGTGGCCACAGTATTTGAAAACGTGGCTTGAGGTCCCGGATGGAGCCTGGCCACCCCACTCTGATCACCTCATGGGCAGATATGTCCGCCTCCAGCAGCTGATGTTTCTTCAGCAAGTTGTTCACAGAAGCCAGGTCTTTGCCGTAATCCTCAGATGCCAGAAGGGCCTCCACCTGGCAGTGAAACAGAAAAGGGGAAAGGTTACCGTGTGGTGCACAGTGTGTACGACGCATAGTGGGTGTTCTGGAAAACCCAGGATGCCGTTGTTTGGCCAGGTCTTTGGGCAGCTGCAACCTTGTCAATCAGAAGCTATGTTGTTACAGTGACTCAGCCTGTATCAGCCCATGTGGCCCAAGTCCTTCTCCTTTCCTGTCAATCAAATGCAGACTTGAGAACCCAGGACCTGACATTCTACAGCTAAAGGCAGGGTCCCAGAGCCTTCACGGATGTACGGGGGCAAACCGCATGGCAATCTCACTTCAAAGAACTCCCGCCAAGGAAAGAACTGGCAGCAGGAGCAAAGATCGATACACGAAGACATTCAGTGCAGATGTCCCACCAGAAAGTTGGGACACCTCAATGTCCAACAACACAGGAGTGGTTGAATCATGGCGTGACGAGGACGGACTTACGCAGCACTTCAAACTAAACATTCAGGGAACAATTCTTAATGACTTAGAGTAACACTCCCAATACATACTCATGAAGAATTACACTCTGAGCTCAACTATGTATAAAAGTACAGCTACACTAGTGTTGATGGAAATATGTGTAGACTGGAGAGAAACATTAATAGTGTTCTCTAAAAATTTCTGTTTCTTTCTGCTTTCTGTACCCCTGAATTTTCTACTAACTCTGGCTTCCTGACTTAACTATTTTGGTTTCTATCTGGGCACAGACCCGGTCGCCGCTTGCTATCTGCGTTCCCACTGGGGAGGAGGGAGCCACAGCCTGATCGCCATCTCTAAGCGCTCTCTTCTCGAAACATTCATTCCCTCTGCTAACAAACCCTTTACAGCACGAGACACTGTGATAAGCAAGATTTCTGTGGAAAGGGGCATCAGGGGTGGCCTCACTTTTTCACGGTTTGGGGCTGGTTGACTGTCCTGTTATCCCAAATGACCAGAAATCCTCCGCCGGTGGCAGGGAAAACCTGCCATTACCTCAGAGAGCCAGAAGTCAAAGTCCTTGATGCCGGTGTTGAAGTTCTGCTGCTTGTTGGCTTCTTTCAGTTTCTGGCTCTTTTCGGCCGACTTCTGCACCAGGAACTGCCACTGGTCAGCTAAGGCCGCCAGCCGGGCCTGGGGAAGAGAAGCGGGACATTGGAGGTGGTACAATCCTTGAAGAGCCCCTTTTCCTAAAGCCAAGTGATTCGTGGGGAGAGAGAACAGAAAGCCTCACGGGAGCCTTCCCACCAACGCTCCCCATCTGCAAGGTAGGCACAAGTCTAATCTGCTTACGTTCTTTTTTTTTTAATTAAAGATTCTATTTATTTCAGAGAGAGAGCACGTGCATGCACATAAGCAGAAGGAGGGGCAGAGGCAGAGGGAGAAGCAGACTCTCTCACTGAGCAGGGAGCCTGATGCGGGGCTCGATCCCAAGACCCTGGGATCATGACCTGAGCCAAAGGCGGATGCTTCACTGACCGGAGCCAGCCAGACACCCCCATCTGCTTACGTGCTTGAAGCTGCATTTTAAAGTCGTGACCATGCGGACTGTACCTTGACAGCATCCTCGCTGCCCGCACAGGCCCCGCGCTCGATGAGGGAGTTGCCCGTGTCGATGACACCGCGGATCCGGTCAGCGTTGGCGTGCAGTTCTGCTTCGAAGGCCTGGTGCTTCTGGTGCTTGCTCTAAAGTCCCAGAAAGATGACCGTTCAAAACCAGGTTCTGCGAGGTTACCTCTCTTTAGGGAGGAGGGATTCTCAGGAGGAAGGGTAAGTGGTAGGAAACTTAAAGACCTGGGGACAAGGGTCAACGTTTCTTACAGAAGGCAGTCACGGGATGTATGAAAAGAGTTTAGGGCTCAGGCTGTGGGGATGGGGCCGCAGAAAGGTGACGGACCAGCTCAGGAGCAGGGGGACAGAGTCAATTCTTCGGCCAGGAGCGAAGTCCGAGAACTGTGTACTTTCTAGCATTTGCAGAGGCAGCCAGCAGCCAAGTGCAGTGCCCAGTCTACGTGGGCGTCAGTTTCCATCCACGGACCTTCTCCTCCGTGGACAGAAGATCTAACAGGTAACACACATCTGGCTCGCTCGTCACACATACAAGGCCACAATCACTGCAGCTGGCCGGCGGACCCTCCGCTGATGGAGGCGAATTTACGGCTGCCGCAGACCTTGACCTTGCTGCCCTCTCCTTTAGCAGCTGTCATTAACCAAAACTCACGGATACCGTCAAAATCCAAGCTTGACGATAGGTAGGAAATTATTTTTGCTAGGGAGAGAGAGGGCTGGGAGAATGCTGGGCTCCTGACGCTGGGGATGAAGGGGATTTGAAGAATCCATGAAGAAACAGAAGGTACGGAAAACACTACGAGAGACAATGCAAGGACACAGCTGCAGCACAATTCTGGGTGAGAAAGGCAGGGTCTCAAGGGAAATTATTTGAGGGAAAAAGGACTAAAAGAAAAAAAAAAAAAACCAGTACAGCTGGGGAAGGATTCTGCATCCAATGTTTCATTTCAGGGGCAGCAACTGTCAAAGGACGGAGCCGCCAAGCTGGCGGAGCGTGGCGCTCACGTCGGGTGTCATCCTTCCGGGCTCCGCTGCCCGAGTCCGAGCAGGCTCTCAAATACCCACGTATCCTGACCTAAGTCCAATTCCCTGCTTCTGTTTCTTGCTCTGATCACGTTTTGGTTCAAACCCCACCTATTCTGTTTCTTCATTTCTTCCATCCGTTTAAAGCAACATCTGAGCTACATCTTCACTGAAAAGTCCCCTACGCTACCCCTTGAATAATAACGTTCCCCGTCTTCCTTAACCTCTCACCCCTGGTTCCTGTCAGATTTGGAAGCGATCGTCTGCTTCTCTAAGGCAACTTAACGGTCCCTCTCCAGGGACCAGCACCTCTGGGTGCGTCATAAGACTCTCGCACTGCCCTAGATTCCTTGTCCTCGGCCACCGAGAACTGTGAACACAACCCCACACAGAAAAGCCTGATCGTTTCATTTGTTAAAAGAAGCGCCTCTGAGAAAGACAGCAGCTCACGACTGCCCCCAAATCAAACATCGTACAGAGCTTGCCTAAGTGACACATGGGGAGAAGGGAGAGGGCGCAGGGCTGCAGGCTCATTACGACAGAGAAAGCCACATCCCACGGGGACACTTGAATGGAATGTGATGGGTCATTAGAAATGAGAAGCACGGGTGAGGAGACACCAGCTGACCGCACGAGGCCACGACAATGTCTATGCAGAGGAAAACAAACATGGGAGCACATTTCACTAAAACTCTAAGAAAATTAGAAACTTACCAGCAGCTTGGAAAGCTATAAAAATAGATTAAGATAACAAGAGTTCAGTACACTGAGGTGAACGCACATATCAGCTCCTAAACAGCAGCTCATTCTGTTAGAGGGGACGCTACAGACTTTCCCTGGCAGACACGGCTTTCACGGAGACAGCTGAGGAAAGCACTCTCCCATGTCGGATCATTTAGTGACACTTTTCCATGGGTTCAGCTTCTTAGGATAACTTTTGGTGGCTTCAGCATGGACACAAGGAAATGGTTCTCTAGGAAGAGCCCCCCCCCCACCAAAGATGCCTTCTTACCAAAATCTACCCCGTAATCAAGGCTGCCTCGGAGACGAGCAGCCCCTCGGCTCAGCTCACCTGGATATTGGTGGGGTCCTTGTACGACTCATCACTCGCGGTCTGTAATTTCTCACTGATCCAGGCCTCGATCTCATCCACGTCCCGGCTGAACTGCTGGAGGGTTTGCGATTCTCCCAGCTTCGACCTCTTCTCAATCATCTGGGCTTTCAGGCGTCGCCACCTGTGAAAGCACAAGGGAGCCCGAGCGTGACCCTCCCTGAGAACAAGGAGGGCCGGAGCTCCCATGCGGGGCTGGAAGCGCGCTCAGCACCACGCAACACCCACCTGTCCAAAACCTCATTGCGGCGGCTGCAGATGTCGCCCTTGGCATAGTGGCCAGCGGCGATGAGCTGGTCAGCAAAGGATTGCAGGGCAGCGATCTTCTCCTCCTGTCGGGCAAACAAAGGCGTGAGGCCGAGGTGGGCGGCCCGGCCCGGCCTTGCGTGGACCGCAGGTCTTGTGAAGAGAGTGGTTATTCTGAGTGGCCAGGAACTAGCTGGTGGCGGGATCAGAATACACTGACACTTTAGAAGCGGGAGAGCAGAGGCCAGAGCAAAGCTTGATTTCGACCATTAGGAGAGTAGAGTTTAACTCGAGAGGACTCCAGGTCACACTGGGGACAGGGGCTATGACACCAGGAGTGGTCACACACAATATCAAGCTGATCGGGTTAGAAATCAAAGAGGTGCCCATCTTCCTGCGTTGTTAAGTGTTCACGGGTTCACTTTCCTTACCAACACGTTTGTGTTTCTGCTTTGACAATACTTTTTTCTGCGTGGCATCCCCATTATTAAAACCTCTGAAATATCAGAAGTTTTAAAAAGCACTCATATCCGTATCATTTTCCCCAGTTTGCACAGGTACTCGCTGCGGGTGTAAAGGGGACCGTTCTGCCTTTGTGTGGTCAACGGCAAGTCTTTTCATTTCAAAGTAGAGTTAAGCATGTCAGGGACAAGTTTTATTCTCGTCGCTGAGACGGAAAGGAGCAGCAGCCCGCAGAGAGCGCCATCCGCCTGGGCAAATGTACATGGAGACCTAAAGGTAAAAAGGCCTCACCTGGACATTGATCGCTTTGTCGAAGTCCTCGTGTTTTTTGATCAGAGCCTCCACGCTGTCCAGCGAGTCTCCTTTGTCCTCAGTATTCAAGAAGGCCTCCCGGGCAGCCATCCAGTTCTCAGCTTGCTCACAGTCCCGATGAAACAGCTAAAGAAAGGGAGGCAGGTGGGAAGATGGGGGTTTGGCCACGAAACTCGCCGTCAGAAAGCCTGCGGCAAACAGGAGGCGACGCCCCGCGCACCCACCTGCAGTTCGAGGCACTGATCCAGCATCATCCTGCGCTGAGCCCAGGCCTTCTCCAGACCCGCGCGCTCCCGATCTAGAACATCTAGTTTCTCCTTGACCTCGGGGCTGGCGTAGTGCCCGTGGGCCAGCAGCTGCTGCCCAAACTGCTCAAAGGCCTGGAAAGTGCCAGCCCTGGCATCGATTTCTGTCCGGTGCTCCTGCCAAGAGGAGGGAAGGGGTGAGGTAACTGGCACTACCTATCCACTGTGTGTCAACCACTGACTCGCGGCGAGGGTGCTGCTGACGGCAGTTTGGGGGGGTGGGTCTTCCCAGCCCAGCAACGGAACCCCCCTTCTGCAGCTCAGCAGGCAGCCCTAGCTACCTGGTGCCGCTCCAGCAGAGCCTCGGCTCCGGTGACGTCCTTGGCTAGCTCGTCTGAGGACACCAACCCTCGAATTCCATTGATCCAAGACATGAGGTCCCTGGCAAGCAGACGCACAGAGGAATAGTTGTTACATTGCCTGGCAGGTAGGCTTTCCACCCAGGAAAAGAGAACCACACAATTCTCGTCTCAGAAGATTCTCTGGGATCAAGTAGTTAATCTACTAAATGATTGTTCAGGGTCAGCTAGTTAATCTACCTACCAGTTAATCTACTGAATGGTTAACTGGTTATAATCTACACCTCTGGGCAAAATATTTCAAAGCCTCTTGTTTGTCTCACTGAGACGTTAAAAATATTAAAAAACAGCAGCAACAACAAAAAACCGAGCATCCCTCAGAAGACAATGAACTAAGTTTGTAACTAAGAACTTCTGACCCTGAAGCATAGCAGGTTCGAACAAACAGCAATTGGGGTTAAGTTTGCCAGAGCTTCAGAGGAAATCACTTTTCCTCGAGCTCGAGCAGTCCTAGGCCTCTGTGTGCACTGAACCCAGCTTCTCACTGATGTTTGTAAGGGCCCACAAATCGACGTGTGAAGTCACAGGTCCTATGCTTCCTTTGATAAAATACACCCGGAACAGGCAAATCCAGAGACGGAAAGCAGACTTGATGAGGAAGGGGGAAGGGGAGTGACTCCTCATGGGGTTCGGGGCGCTCTTCTGGGGTGGTGAAACGTTTCAGAACCACAGACAGGTGCTAGCTGTAGAACGCTATAAGCACGCTAATTACCAATGAACTACATACTTCAAGATACATAACTTACGTTACTGGATCCTTACCTTAAAAAAAAAAAACGAAAACCAAAATACTAAAACCACCCACCTGGGACCTCCTACTAGAGGTCGGGGAAGGGGAAGCACATCACCTGCCTAGTCCCATCCCCACAGAGGAAATGTCTGGATGAAACACACACGTACACATGTCCCTGCGTGTGTACACACGGGGGAAACCCTTGTTAGCACGAAGTGCTAAACTCCCGTCCCGGACGGGTGCCAGGGACCGAGTTCTAAATCCCCCACCGCTGGTGCACTACATAGCCTTAAAAAAGACTGCGGTCCTAGGTCACGGGACATTCCGCTAGAAAACTGGCCCAGACTCTTCAAAACTGTCAATGTCGTGAAAGACACTACGCAGAGCGGGGAGGGGTAAGGAGACAACAGCGCCACCGCAGCGGGAATCCTCCACTGGCTCCCGGGCCAAAACACAAACCCGGTCGAGTGAAGACACATTTGCGACAACTGGAGAAACTGAAGAGGGACTAGATACACTACTGCCGCACAGGCCTTAGACCTGGGGGCAGAGGACAGAACTCAAGGCGCATGGGACGCACGGGCCCGAGTATTTAGAGGTAAATGGCCACGTGTCTCAAAGGACTGACAGGTGGGTCAGCAACACAGAAGCACGTGCTCAGAGGTAAAGCTGACTGGTGACGATCGGCGAAGGGTGTCATCTGGGGTCACTGTTTCATCCTACTTTTCTGCAGCCATGAAATTTCTCTAAAACAGGTTTGTGGATGAGACTAAAGTACATGTCTACTGAGTGAGAGATACGTCTAAGGAAGAAACCGAATGCCATCTGGCGGGAAGTGGGGGAGCTGGCGTGCATGTGGGTGCACATCCGTGGACAGGCAAGCGGAGACTTATTCTTTACTTGCTGGCAGTTGGTGGCCAGAGTGGTTCACATGGGCCACACGTGACTTTCCCAACAAGAATGACCACACGAAGGCTTCTAGAAGGGCTTCGTACCGGAAATCGCTGAGGAAGCGCTGCAGGTCGTGGGAGTCGCCCAGCTTGGCCTTGCGCTGGTCCGCGCGCTTCCCCAGGCTGCCCCACGCCTGGTCCAGCTCCGTGCACTTCTCCTGCAGGTCCTCAGCCGACTCGGGGTGGGACTGGATCAGGCGCTCGGCTGTCTCCCCCAGAGAGTTGACCTATGGGAGCAAGGGGGCGAGACAGCAAGTAAGGGAGCTGCGCTCTGCCGAGAGAAAGATTCACTCTGCCCGGGGCCAAACTGTTGATGGCACTGCCACCTCTCACCTTGTCGCCAAGAGCTGCGAGATCCCTCTCAAAGCCCTCGTGCTTGCGCTGCAGGGCTTGGACACTGGCCAGATCGTGGCCGTAATTGTCTGTGTTGAGCGCCTGATTCTTCTCTTCAATCCACTCTTTGGTTTCGTCGGCATCTCTACGGGGAGACACAGGCGGTTAACGACCGTGACGCACAGCTGCCTTGCGTCCAGGACAAGCACGACTAAAGTGTTTGGCTGGCACTCGTATGTCTGTCAGCGGTTACCGCTAGAAGCTCCAAGAAGCAAAAGCACACACGTTCACTCACTCACTCTTTCCCGAGCAATCTACCCCATGACAGATATGGTCCCAGATGCCAGAGCACAGATACCAACCAGATCGGAGCACGTTTAGGGACCGCCAAGGTCAAGCCCCCGCAGCCCCGAGCCGCCCCTCACCTGTGGAACCTCTGCACCTCGTGCGCGCTGCCCAAGAGCTGGCTCCGCTCCTCGGCCAGCTGCTGGAGGGACCGCCAGCGCTCGTTCAGCTCCTGCGGGAAGACAGCTGTCAGCTCGCGCCCACGCCAGCCTCGGACAACGGGCAAAGAGCCACAGGACTGGCGCTCAGCTTGCAAGGAAAGACTGGAGCACAGACCATTTCCTGGCTCCAACCTTCCTCGCTGAATAAAGGAGTACGGACACGACAGCAGAAGTCCAGCAGGTAGGGACCTCACCAAAGTTAGCCACATCTGATGGCGTGAACGCTCCATGAATGTCTGACCTGGAATCACCCCGAAAGCTGCAGAGACATGCAGCCGACTTATCCTCACTCTCCGCTCCTAGCCGGGTGCCTCCCACAGAGCAACGGCTTCATAAATAACCACCGTCGCGGGGGTCTGTCTTCGGCTCAGGTCACGCAGGATCTCAGGGTCCTGGGACTGGCCTGTGTCGGGCTCCCTGCTCAGTGGGGAGTCTGCTCCTCCCTCATCCTCTCTCCCTCCTGTACTCTCTCAAATAAATGGATAAAATCTTAAATAAAAAATAAGTAACTACCATGTGGATAAATCCCAGAGCCTCCTGCCCCCCAGTCCTGAACGCAGCTGCACCCCACGCCACGGCAGGCCAAGCAGGCCCTTGTGCTTGAGGAGACAAAACACTGGGGACCAGAAAGAGGCCAAACCTCTCCTGTGAGGCGGCAAGAGAGGCCTTCCCCGCCTTCCAGACCCTACACTTCTTGCAGCCCCCCGGCCCTGCTAGAAGCTCAAGTTACTGCTAAGACCTGGGGAGTTCTTGACCGGGAAAGGCAACCCCCGCCACCCTGCTGCCAGAGGGCGACACGTCCCCAGGAAACCCGTGGGCCCAGGACAGTGACAAGTGCAACAGCTCGTGCGACTACTTAGGACAAGAGCTCTGCTATAGTCAGGAGAAGGAAGACAGTGAGGGACACCGTGAGACGAGGGGGCTGGCCACAGTTTCTTACCTTGATGGAATTAAAGGTGGCCACGGTGTGAACCATCAGACGAGCAGACTATGTAAGGGAGGAAAGCAGAAGAGCAACACTAATCAAGTGTCTGCCAATTAAGAGATAATTCTGAGGAGCAAGTGCCATTCATTAGGTCCCAATTGTCAACCAAAATTATCTTAAGGGGACACGGTCAAAATTCTGAGCAGAGCCACAAATAAAGGACCAACCAGTGGAAAGGCACAAAGCACCCAAGTGCACAATTCAGTTCACTCGATGAACAGTCAAGAGAGAGTGGTGACAACCACAATTAAAACAGCTGGCTGGGGGGGTGCCCGGTTGGCTCCGTCAGTGGAGCATGTGACTCCTGATTTCAGGATCATGAGTTTGAGCCCCACATTGGGTATAGAGATTGCTTAAAAATAAAATCTTACACACACAACCCCCCCCAAGCTGGCTGACAGAACAAATAGCTCAAAGATTAAATATTAGCGTCTTCTTGTGCAAACTACAGAACAGTCCAGAAAACACCCAATTTAACAAAGGCTGGCAACTGAAACAGTTTGAATATATGTACCAAGAACTTCATATCTTTTCTTGGCTATGGGCTGCTCGTTTCAACAGTGTCTCCTTTGAACTAAGGGCAACAGCCTGACCAGACTGGGGAAAAAACAACAACACAAAAACCAGTGAATTAGCTTTCTTCTCATCAGTGTACAAATCAGACGTCCCTTGGGATCGCAGAGCCCTCCGAATTTTATCTGAAAGAAACCCCACATTCCAATGCCCGTAATCTTCAAATATGTTAAGAAAATCAGGGGCTAAGCTGGGATGTGGGGAAGTTGGGCTCATCAGTGCTCCTGTGACACACCCAGGTGACATTTTCAACCAGTGTGGGTGTGAACAAGGTTCAAGAAGTACACACCTTTGTCTCAAATCCCTTCCAGAAATAATTAAAAAAAAAAAAACCACTAGAAGTTTCTTTATTTATTTGGGGATATTGGTATTTATAAAGCCACCTGAAATATATTCCCGAAAACATACTTGTTACCAGAAAAGCCCTGCCAGGAGGTTAGACGGGTAAGGATGTTGCCCACTCACACCACCAATGATCGTATATATTGCTATATAAGAACAACTAGGATTGCGAACAGGGAGGAAAGCCGACTCAAAGGGAAAAGCCACGCTCCCCCCAGCATGGAGCTGCTTTAATGAGCAGAATCATCAGGGCCAGGAGGGGTGAGGAGGCCAGAAGCAACGGACCCTAGCCAAGCGCCCTCCCTGGGTCTGTGTGGAATAGCGTCTGTCATAGTAGGGACGTCTCTTTGTTCCTCCTCCTACATCTCTCTGCAGGATCTGGTATCTTCGAAGAAGCAGTTCTTAGGCCACCAGGGAAAGTGGCTAGGCAGAGGTCATTTTCTTCATCCTGTCCTGTCCTTCGGGACTGCAATCCCATGGGCGTGACCATGCCTAACTACGCAGGGCCACCAGTGCAAGCTTTGTTCTGGCAACGACGTGGGTATTAAATGCCATCGAACTGAACTCCCTCTGAGCACTTGCACGGGGAACGCCCTGCCTCTCTACATGAAGGACCGCATTGTAAGACGTGACAGAGTCAAAGGATCGAATGCCAGGGTCAAAAAGAAACGAGCCCCAACAACTCCAGAAATGACCAAAGACTCCTGACAATCCCCAATACTCAGAAACAGACACACCAGAAAAACATAAAATATGTCTAGTCCTGAAAACCTCTGGAAACAATAATTGGGCAAACGAGTTCCTACCTTCCACGGGGACGCGGCCTTGGAATCCGCTTCATCCTGTTCAAAGGAGGAGGCAGGGTTTAGGCGGCCACGCGGGGCACAGCAATGCAGCCCCCACCCTCTCCCGTCCATGGGGGGGGGGTCCCCAGCGCCATCGGCCACAGTGGCGCTTCCCTGAGATCTACGACTGATTGCTGGCCCAGAGCACACCACCAGGCCACTTGAGGGAAGTGAGGCCAACAAACAGGCGAGGAAAATTCTAGTTTTTTATGGAGTGGACAAAAATGAAGAGAATGAAGAAATTTAGTACGAAAACCACCAACTTTTGTCTCTGTCCCACTCAGAGGATTATTGGAAAAGGATAAACATAAACAATTACTGTGGAAAAAGTTTTAGAAAACTGAAGAGAGAACTTTTTTTTTTTGTCTTTTGGAGAATGGCAAATCAAAACCTATTTTTGCTAATATTTCTTCTCCACAGATTTTTACTAACAAAAGGCATCTCTGAGGTTTGGGGACAGAATTCTTAAGCTCATGACTTTAAATTCTTCCCAAGACCTACTCCCCCTCATGTTCAAGTTCCACACGGACTTACCCTGGGCATCATGCCATACACCTCCTACAAGGACAGAGGGAAACCAGTTTCATTATTAGAGCAAACACACAGCTCTCTGTGACGCTCGTTACTGTCAAACCCAGACACAGGGACAGAATTACAACAAGACAGACTAATTGGCTGGAAGAACTTCTTAAGAGTCTAACAGATCGAGTGTTTATATGTGAAACCTTTAAGAAATGGGTGAGCTTACTCTTTTTTTTTTTTTAAAGATTTTATTTATTTATTCAACAGAGATAGAGACAGCCAGCGAGAGAGGGAACACAAGCAGGAGGAGTGGGAGGAAGAAGCAGGCTCATAGCGGAGGAGCCTGATGTGGGGCTCGATCCCGTAACGCCAGGATCACGCCCTGAGCTGAAGGCAGACGCTTAACCACTATGCCACCCAGGTGCCCCTAGGGTGAGCTTACTCCTAATTAAGGGCCATATAAACAGTAAACAACTTTCACCATATGAAACGGGCACATGAAGAAGACAGGAGGCAAAGGAAATGGTGACAGAGGGGACCTGACCACCCTGGCCACCGCTCTGCGTGACGAGACGCTGCTTGCTACCGGTCACACAGCCCCCTCACAAGTCCCAGCTGCTCACCTGCTGTTGTACGGCCTGCACCTCCTCAGCCATCAGACCTTCGGACTCCAGGTCTTCCGCCACCTTGTTAATGTCCTTCAGCCGTGACTCATTGGCCTTCAGGTCCTTTAAAGCAAAAGCCAAAATAACTAAGACTCCAAGCATAACACGAAGGAGAAGGCAGGCAACAGATGTTCACAAACTGTGGTTTGAACTTATACATTTCTGTTCAACAGGTATCCTATGAACCAGGTGTTCTATGCTGTGGCAGTCACCTCAATCAGGAGGCCTGACTGTGGCTATCAAGGAAGCAAAGGAACAACAGGGCACAGTCTGACAACAGTCGGTCCCGGATTCGCTTAATTAACTGTGGTTCATAAACCATTATTCTGGTGGGATGAAAATTTGCTTTCATCTTTCTTTGGAGGAGGGGATGTTTTTAAAATGTGCTGAAATTCTAATGCCAGGCCCTATGGGAAAAGAGCCTCTCACCCACATTAAATGGTTATAAAACTCCTGAAATGGGAACGACAAACAACATGTGGTTTTTGCAGGCGACGGAATTCTATTTGGCCATAAAAAGTCGTGGAGTCCCTAAACCCACGAGGACAAGAACGAACTGCATGTTCCGTGAAAGCAGTCGGTGGTAAAAAGTCACATAATACAGGATTCCACATGCATGAAACGTCCAGAATACGTCAATCCGGGGACAAAAGCAGGACAAAGGGCCGGGCGTCCCAGGGAAGGACGCTCCAGTGGGTGTGCAGCCTCCTTGTGACGGGGAAACGTTCAGGACCAGACAGAGGTTGGTGGCGGCACGGCCCGTGCCGTGTAAGTGCTTCCGAACCGCACACGTTGAAACGCTTAACTGTGTATTATGTCAACTTTACCCCCGTAAAAAAAAAAAAAACAACTTTAACACGTTTTTGTATTTTAAGTTTAAAAGTTCTTAAAACAAGGAGAGAAAAGCACCCCTATTTCCTTGAAGCTACGCTGGTCACCGAAAAGTCTGGATTCATGTCACTGAGAAATGGCTCCTCAGCGAGTGGAGCGCAATCTATGCCGTGTCTGTTCTAATCAACCACAGTCACGAGTCCACACAACCAAGTCTTTGGGTCGCTTTTCAGCTCGGACGCAAGACCTCCCGTACCTTCTGGAAGTCATCGAACTTCTTCTGCAGCACCTCGACCTGCTCCAGGTCGGCGCCCACCTCCTCGCTGGTCAGGGCCGCCTCCTTCTCGTTGATCCACTGCTGCAGCTCGTTCGCCTCTCGGAACAGCATGAACCGCTTACAGCTCTTCTCCAGCATGCCCTTGCGCTTCTCGCCCAGCTCCAGCAGAGAGTGGTACCTGGGCCGGGCAAGAGGGTGACAAGAGGGGGCGGGGAGGCCGTTAGCTTCCTACAGACACTAACCTAAGGGCAAACACCGGTGTCTCCGAGATGGGGGTCCAAGGCCATGAGTGTGTCATGATGGTGCCCGGGTGACAAGGCGTCGGAACACAGATGAAGGTGAAGCCCCTATGGGCCCGCACTACGGCCTCGGGGATAAGTACGCACTGCGCTGCTCGCCACCGGGTGGCTCGGACAGCCAGGCGCACGCACCCCGGGCTCATTTTGCACTCAGAACATCACAACCACAAATGACTGGAACCAAGCGTCTAGCACAGGAACACGGGGTTCATGCGAGCACAGCTGAGACGAGATGAGCGTGCCGGGCACAATGCAGACAGAGGTCCCGCTCCGCGCTCGCAAGTCCCTGAGCCGCCCCAGGCGCTGGGGGAAGGCAGGCCCCACTTTACAACGGCCTCGTATGGGACGTTAGCCTCTCTGAACAGTAGGTGAGGGATATGTTCTTTTTTAAGGAAGTTTTGGCAACTTCAGAAGAAAAAATCAGGTCAAGTACAGAGTATCTGCACCACTCCAGTAGCTGGAAGACTTCTTAAGAAGTATCAAAGAATGTTCGAGCTCTTGGGAGCTAACATACAAAAGGCTGAACTGCTTATACTATCTGTGGAGATGTGAACGTGACAAACTTACTAAAACTAAGTTAAAGACTAAAAAAAAATCCACCATCACGATCCAATCTAAGCTTTTCAGAGTGAGATTAAAAAAAAGCAACGAGGCACCAAGACTCAGAGCACTTTAAAGGGAGGCATTTCGTTTCCGTCCTACTGAGGAACGCTACGGACCCGGGCTTCGGGGTCGCTGCTGAGAGTGGCTGGCCCACCACCAAAGCCAACGGGGGTCGGGGCGGGGGGCAGGACCAACACTCTGAACGCACAACCGCACATGAAAGCGACCCCAGAGATAAGCGGCCATCGACTGCCACGGCGCCACCGAAACCTCTTCCCTGGTGAGCGAGGCTGCCGCATGGCGGCACAGTCCCCCCCACCTCGTCTTTCTGGATGCACAGGTGCCTTGGAGAGAAGCGGCAGAGGGAGAACGGACACGGGCGCTCGGCAAGGCCGCCCGCCTACTCACAGTTCCTCCACCTGTTTCATACGCAGAGACACGCTGCCGGCCTCCTTAGTTACGCGCGTCCTGCACGGGGGGCACAGCAAAAGCATGCACAAGTTAGTGGGATTAATCCTCAGGAAAGGAGAGCGGCAGCTTCGACGGGCGCCGGGAGGCTGGATGCTTCAAGTGAGGGCAACTGAGGCGTCATTCAAAAGCTCTCGGAAGCAGGCCAGGCCACAGAGGAAATCAGTACAGAAATAGCCGGGAAAGTAAATTAGAGGGGTTAGTTCACCTTCCTTTTCCTGAACAGCCTGCCACGTATAAGGCAGACAATTTTCCTTGTACTGGCAACACTAACTTCACAGAGCAAGGCCGGGGGAGGAAGGGCGGCCCCGAGAAAGGGACGGGCCTCCAGTCACATGTCGGGCTGGCGGCTTTGCTCCCACAGTTATGACCCCGGCCCAAACCGTTCTCCTGTCTCAGCAGGAACAGAAAAGGTCTGGATGTGGACAAATAACTGATCTTTTCAGGAATCATCAGGGTCACAGAAGTGCTATGACACTAAAGTCTAGTGTGGATATTTTCCAAGTGTCCAAAACTTTTGCTCATTAACAGAGCAAGACAACCTACAGGAGGGACATAGGTCAATACGGGAGCTTCTTAGCTAGAGGACAGGGGACAGAGGCATTTCATGAAAAACCACCTCTGCTTCAGAGCAGAAAGCAGGCGAGAGCCACGCTCCACAGCCTTTTAAATGGGGCAGAGCTGTAGGGGTGCGGAACCTCTAAAAACCAACCCCAGAGCTTCTCCCTAACTGAAGGACAAAGGTGCGGAGGGTGATGTTTAGAAAATGCTGTTGAGGAAGAGAAACTCACTTTAGGGGAAGGAACAAAATAAGGAAAATAGAGGTATCGGTCAAGGGTTTTAGGTCCAAACAGAAGACTGTGGGTTAAAAGGGACTTGGCGCAAAGAGGGAAGAGGGTGTGCCCTGAGTGCACACGGGCACCACAACAGTCACGCCGAAGCCTCTGGACACTGCCTCAACCTTGGCCTCCGTGGGATGTAAAGTAAACCCGAGGGACACCTGGACCTTTCTGGTCGCCAGTATGGCCCTTACTGGTGGTCAATCTGCTCCTGCCGCACGGCTATGCTGCCTTGCTCCTCTAGGAGATTCTCGCGGGAGGCCGACTGGGCGGGGTCCAGCTTCTTCACGTACGCGGCCGGCACGAAGCCCTGACGGTCGTTCACTTCCACCTTCCACCAGTCCTACGGAGACAAACGGACAACTGAAAGCCCAGAAAGGGAGAAACCAAGGAGGCCTGTGTGTGTGTGTGGGTGGGTGTGTACACGAGGGCTCTGACCATGTCAGGAGGATCCCGTGACAGTGTCAAAATCACTTTACTCAAAGACGGTCACCTGCCAAGCATAGAGAGTGTCACGAGGGAGCCACAACACACCCAACATGAAGGGCAGCCCTCTCTTTGTCAGACACCCCAGAACCGCACTAAGAGTGTGGCCACGAGCCAAATGTGGCTATGTAAATTTAAATAAGTTAGAATAAAATTAAATTTAAAAACTCAGTTAACCAGTCACATTTCCAGTGCTTAAATAATCACTTGTGGTGCTGGCTACCGCAGAGCCAGCACACACAGGAAATGTCCACCATCACAGGAAGTTCCATGGGACAATGCTGTTGAGTAAACCAGAATGAGACCGGAAGGTGCTGAGAGTCAACGGAAAATACAAATCACAGGTTTCCTTAAACGCTCGTGATGAGGATAACCTGGGGGTGTAAGAGTAAGGGTCCTTAACGACGGCTGTGAACATTTCTCCAGCCTTAAGTACTATCTTTTGTGATTTATCGGACATGTGGAATACCACGCAGCTCACTGCAAAGTCACTGTCAAACCAGCGGATGTCAAGGAAGGCAGGCTGATGAACTGGGAAGCATTTAACATCGAGAGCCTAAGGGGTGACATCAGAGCCATCTTCAACTATCTGCTGTGGCCACACAGTCTAGATTAAGAACCAATAGCTACGTGTTCCAGAAAAGCAGACTTTGGTCTCAAGAAAAGGAATTCCACCACGAGGTGCTTAATCATGAAAAGAAGCTATCTCGAGAGTGTGAGCCAGCACGCTGCCTCCAGGCTTCCGGGAAGGCGGACGGGTTACTTTCTTCATCTCCCAAGAGACAGACCCGTATCAAGGGAGAGACTGACTGGGCGACTCTGGTCTCTCCTCAAACTCTAACCCAGCCTCACTTCAGACACACGACCCACAGACACCGCACGGAGCAAAACTGGTGGTGCTGACGGAGACCCACGCCCACTTCCGACGCCTTGCCTTGTTGGTGCTGTTGAGTAAGGTGAGAATATCCCCTTTCTTCATGGTGACCTCTCGAGGACTCTTCTCCTGATAGTCGTAGAGAGCCAAGACCAGCTCCTTTCCAGTCTCGTCATCCATGGGGGCCACTTGTTGCTAAAAATCCCAAGGAAGGGCAAACCCAGTTAAAGAATGTCCATGGTGTGTCACCCGAGCACACAACGGACTCCAATTTCAACAACTGTACCAAATCTACCAAATACATTTTATGAGAGATCTCCTCTGAAACTACCAGTAAAATCTGATTCTAGAACTTGAACTGTTCCAAATCTTACCCCCACCCCCAAAAAAACTCATTTTAAACTGTTTACACATCTTTGTGTCACAGGACATCACAGTGAGCCCACTAGAACATTGCTTACGACTGTCACACCTACTGGAAGTGCCCGAGCCCTGCAGCTTCCCGCACCCCCAATGCGCAACGGTTCAGCAGAAGCCCGGCTCACCCGGCACGACTGAGCCTGGTCCCGCAGAGCCTGGATGCTGCTGCCATAGGCGCTGAGATCTGACATCAAAGCTTCATGTTTCTTCAGTAGAGCCTGAAACCAAAATCACATACAGTGACCCCGGCGCAAGGAGTGGGGGTGCCCCAGCCATGCTGCCTCACCGACCCGCCACCCTCCCGAGACGTGCTCAGTGACACGCTGATTTGATCACCTCCCGCTCCACACTCTCTCCCCGTTTCTGATAAACGTCAAATTTGGAGGACAGATTCTTTGCGATTTATAATATTGTCTTTTCTCCCTGCCCGTACGTGCCTGTGTGGGGCTGGAAAAAGACACGGAGACGGAAGGCACAGAATCGCACACGTGGTGAACCCCCCACCCTTCGTAAGAAATCAACATCATCAGCAAACCAAAGAGAGCTGGTACGCTGCCCTCCCTGTGGCTACTGCTTTCCCTTGCCACACGTGGGGCTTCACCATTACCCTCCACCACTGCCGCCCAAGCTTTTTTTCAGTTCTCCCTGCCCCATTTTTTGGGAGAATCCCATATGCTGCATGTCCACATTCAGCTACTCTAGTTTCTGTGCAGACCGGTAAGCGAAGAGGTCAGTACAGGGGCTGCACCGAGGCATTCATGAATAAAACGTCAGGGTTTCACTCAAGAACACCAATTCCTGGCAAAAACATGCGCTCATGGACACGTACACATGCGTGCGGAGGGAACAGGACAAGAATGGCAAAAACACTCCAGACAGAAAGTAGCGACAGGTAGTCTCCTCTCTCCTGGCACAAATGAGTTTCCACAGAGCAAAGTAAACACCAGGTCCTAAAGCACCCTGAGAAACCGACAACGCAGAGGCCGCACCTGCCACACACGGGGACCCCGGCAGGATCCCCACGCTCGCTCACCTCCGCAGAGTCCTCGTCCTTCCCGTAGTCGGTGCTGCCCACGATGGGCTCCTTCTCCCGCATCCAGGACTCAGCCTCGTTGGCGTCGGCGAAGTACTGCTGGGCCTGCAGGGAGTCTTCTAGGTCCTGCCGCCGCTGGGAGGCCTTGGACTTGAGGGACTCCCACTTCTGGTTCAGTTCGCTGAGCTTGGCCTTCACATCCTCTGCAGCAAAGTGGCCTGGAAGGTGGGCGAGGGAAGGGAGGACAATGCAAAGGAGGCTGCCACGTCGCTGGACGGACAGGTCTTCCGGGTATCCACGGCACCGCTGCTACGCCACCAGGCCCCTCTTTATTTTGAAAAAGATTTTATTTATTTATTTGACAGAAAGAGACACAGGAGGAGAGAGAACACAAGCAGGGGGAGTGGGAGAGGGGGAGGCAGGCTTCTCCCTGAGCAGGGAGCCTGATGCGGGGCTCGATCCCAGGACCCCGGGACCATGACCTGAGCCAAAGGCAGACACCTAATGACAGCCACCCAGGCGCCCCCAGGACCCTCTTAATCCCCAGTTTTAGAAGAGGCTCGGGTCTCAACCTTTTAAGTATCAGCTCAATTTCTGCCTCCTCAAGGCACGATCTCTATCTGGACCCTACGAAGCAGATACCCCAAATGACACCAGGGACTGGACCATAACAACATAATAAAAGCCTGACAGTGCCACCCTCAGTCCTCGCTCACTGTTCCACACTCTGTCCACTGCTTGATCTCACTTGACCCTCACGACTACGTCAGGAGTAGGCGTTATTACCCACATCTCACGGGTAAGACGTTCCGATCGAGAGGGTAGGGTCTAGTCAAGGTCACACAGTGAGGAGAGAATGGGGAAGGTACTCAACCCTACAGCCCAGCCGGACTCAAGTCCATGCACTTGACCAAAGACAGGACATGAGGAGAGCCATAGTAAAGCCACTCCCCGGAGGGTAACCACTCACCTTCCTCCACCATGGCGTTTCCCTTCTGTGTAACGGCTTTGATGCGGGGCTCGTGCCCGGCAATTTCTGCTTGGAGGGCTTGGTGCTTCTTCAGCAGATTTTGGACTCCAATCAAATCTTTGCCTAAAAACAGAAACCGCGCCCTGGTCATCCACACCATCAAGGGAAAGGTCAGCCCTGTCGTTCCTAAGATTCTACTGGGGTTCCAGTTCAACTTAAACTTGACCTTGCTTGTTCTGACATGCACCTCCTTCATGCTACAAGGGTAGAGCCCTTTCTCAGACTTGATTCTCATCTGATGGAAGGAGACGGACCTCTGTTGGTGGATGCAGCGATGGGCTCCTTCTCCCGAATCCATGTCTCCTCATCTTCAACGTCACGGAAGAGCTGCTGCAAACGTAGAGAATCAGCCAGCTTCTGCTTTCGGGCAATCATGGGTTCCTTGAGAGCCTCGTAGCGCGCCACGAGGGCTTCCTGCTTCTTCTTGATGTTTTCAGCGTCAAAATGGCCAGCATCCTGGAACTGGCGGGCCTGAATGGTGATGCCATCAATTCGATCCTGGGGATGGATGGGAAAGGACAGAGGCTTGAAAGCATGAACCAGCATCAGCAACCAGGTTCTGGACTGATCCTACCTCAAGGGTGGTTTGATCATAAATAAAGACGAAGTCACACAGTTGTCTTCCCAGCCCAGAGAGTATTTTTTTCTGTCATCTCTTTCCCTCACCTTGGGCTCCCAGAAAGCTCCGAAGGAGGAGTTTTGTTTTGTTTTTTTTTTTTTAAGATTTTATTTATTTATTTGACAGAGAACAGAGATAAAGACAGCCAGCGAGAGAGAGAACACAAGCAGGGGGAGTGGGAGAGGAAGAAGCAGGCTCATAGCAGAGGAGCCTGATGTGGGGCTCGATCCCGTAACGCCGGGATCACGCCCTGAGCCGAAGGCAGACGCTCAACCGCTGTGCCACCCAGGCGCCCCCGAAGAAGGAGTTTAATTGGAGAAGAACCGGGAACACATACAGCTACCTAAGCAAATCGGCACCTTTTACCCTTCCGCAGACAAGGGTGGTCTGGACGTCCCTTGCCGCCCTTCGCTCCGCCCCCGAGCCCGCTGTACCTGGTGAGCGGCCACGTCGGCCTCCAGCAGTGCATGCTTCTTCTGCAGGTTCTGCACGTTGGTGAGATCTTTGCCGTAGTCGTCTGAAGCCAGATGCCCCTCCACTTCGTACAGCCACAGCTCGATATCCTCCACGTTGCGGTTGAACTGCTGTTGCTGGTTCGCCTCGCGAAGCTTTATCCCTGGTCGGGGGAACAGGGGTGATCGGCTTGCTACCCTACCCTTCTGCCAGTACTGCTCATCGACAATGGCATCTCCGTGAGGACTAGGGCTCAGGACTGTCGTCACTGCTCCACCTCTTTCACGAAGGTGAAGACGACAAGATGCTGACTTGGAAGTTCTGTAAAAAGCGTTCTGAGCCCCGTGAGAGAACGTCTGAGAATTACCGAGCGCCCTTGGCTCTCAGCGGAGCTTGGATTTTCGGTGACGGGGCCCAGTTCAGTCACGGCTAGGTGACCGATCTCCCCTTTCTCACTCAGGCTCTCCTGCTCACCAGCAACGTCAACCACATCCGCCCCACGTCAGCGAAGCATCGAGGATGCTAGGCAAGTCACTCCCAGGCGGGAGCTGAGCTCGCATGCCCACGGTCTCCGGGACCACCTTACTGGGCTGATGTACGTCCCTACACTTAACTGGGAAGGGACACGGAATCCCCCAGCATTCCTCTCCCAATCCAGGGAGACACCTTCTCTTACCTTTCAGTTCCGTGGCTTCCAGCAACTTCTTCCACAAACTAATGACCTCATTCATACGAGCTGCTACCTCATCCTTGGCATAGTGGTTGACGTCAATCAGCTTTTGTCCTGCTTTCTCCAGGGCGTCGATGCGGCTCTGGTTGGCCGAGAGCTCAGCCTCAAAAGCCTGATGCTTCTGTACTTTTCCTTGTAGGTTGGATGGGTCCTGCCAATAAAAGGAAGAAGGGGTTCTACCTTGAACCTGAGCATTGTCAAACTACCCCGCGTTACCTTCATACTTCTCTTTATTGGCAGGGGACGGGGGTAGAAAACTGCCCTCCTACATGAAATAGTGCAGTTTTTGGAATTCCCTATTTCTTTCTTTAGCTACAATTGCTCTGTGAGAGCTGCCTTTAGCTTCCTAGCCAAACGCTACACGGCGATGCTGGCAGGACTTTACTTTATAAGCTTCATCTGTGGCGGTTTTCATCTTCTCGTTGACCCAGCTCTTGAGCTCATCAGAGTCTCGGAAAAACTGCTGCAGGTGGAAAGAGTCCGCCAGCTGGGCCCGGCGACCCATGGCTCTCTCATGAAGGGCGTTGCGGCGGCTCAGCAGCTGAAAGACAAGGAGCCATGTGAATCTCGGGCTGCTACTCCCCAGGGATTTCTGGCTCAAGAGGCTACATGGCAACAGGCGTCTCAGAAGGGAGAGCCAGGGCCTGAAGGGAAGGCATGTGGGGAACCCAGAAACGTACCGCATCTCGGCGCGTGGCCACGTCGTCCATGGCGTAGTGGTTGTTCTGAATCAGCTTGGTTGCAAATTCATCCAGTGCCTACGAGGGAAGAGTCCGGGTCTTTCACTGGTAAGCACACGGTCACACAGCATGGCCTCCAGAGCAAAGTAATTACTGACAGATCACAAAACACTAAACCATAACACAGGTCGACGTTTCCCTCTTCACTTTTGAGTGTTTGATTGACGTTATTGGTCCGAGACAACAGTATTACGCTAGCTCCCTTCAGGACGGGAGACGTTTGCTGTAGCTGATGTCATGACACATCCGATAGGATCAGACAGTGGTCACAACAGGTTAGCAGCCTTCCAGTTCCTGCCTCTAAGAACTGTTTTCAAGGGCGAAAATACCTCTTTCAGGAGCTATAGCCATTTTTACTTTTTAATTTTACTTTTTGAAGATTTTAAGTAATCCCTACACCCAACGTGGGATTCGAACTTACGACCCTGAGATCAAGAGTCGCACGGTCCGCCGACTGAGCCAGCCAGGCGCCCTGAACTCTGTTTTTAGTGAAAGGGACATGTCAGTGTGGAGGCTGACATCAGGAGAAGATCTCATCCTGTGAGCGATGGCCTCTCGCGAGGCCGTGCTCTGCTGCCACTGTGAGATCTGAAGCCCCCACGGGAGCACCTCTCACGGAGACCCTCTATCACGTCTGCTCAGAAACCCTTGAGAAGAAAGGACTCTGGACTGAATCTAAGGATCACCCAAAGGTACGCCAAGAAGGGGTCTCACTGTGATTTTTTCCTCCTGGGCGCTGAGGGATTTCTCGAAGTCCTCGTGCTTCTTGAGGAGTGCCTCCACGCTATCCAAGGAGTCGCCCAAGTCTTCATTCAGCAGGAAGGCCTGGAGAAAGGACACAAAGTGCTCGGAGGGATGCCCTTTCGTCCCTGAAGGCTTCTGGCCAGTAAAGGATACAGTGGCCAAAACACAAAAAGCAGCAAAGAGATTCGACAGCTATTAAACTTCCAAGATCTCTTCCAGAAAGCCTGATGTCCTTTAGATTCACTCAATACTAACCTAATAATAGGGTGAAGTGCTAGGTTCCAGACCAAAACCACCCAAAAGTACTCTTCAGGAAGAACCAATCCCTCACCAGCACACTCATCTCTAAGCCCAGGGCCCGTCCCAGGCGCCTCCAATCCCGGCGGCGGGAGGAAGGCCAGCAGAGCCACCCACCGAGCCCTCTTCACCCGATTCACGACCGCAGTGCTGGTAACTTCCTGCCCGAAATAAGCCAGCCGTCTGCGCTGCAGACGAGCGAGAAAGAAGACGGATACCTCCTGCTTGCTCATCCAGTTGTCCACCTGCTCCGTGTCACGGTAGAAGAGCTGCAGGTCCATGCACTGCTCGTACTGCTGCCGCCGCAGCTCCCACAGCTCCAGCAGGGCGGCCCGCTCCTCGGCCAGGATGCTCAGCTGGGAGGAGGGGGACACAAGGGCCATGAGGGCAGGGCACGTCTGCCGCCCACCCCCAGGCAAATGGAAAGGCTGCCCTGGAATTTCTAATCCTCACGCTCCTCTTCGGGCCTGTTTTCTGGTTGGCAAAAGGGGGCGAATCACATTCACTTGTGTCAGCCAAGTCAGAGGGACCCCGCCAATCCTGAGCGGCTTGTATGTTTATGCGAAGGAGGAGAGGGAACTCTCGTAATTCTACAATTAATTCACTGCCATGTTATCGAAGGACTTTAGGTCAAAATGCTAAGTAAACTTTAGGTAGAAGAAAAAGGGCATCTTTCTAAAATGTGGGCAGTAAAAATGGAGTAAGGAGCCTCAACGGAGAAATGTCACCTGGGTGGGTGTTCCATAAAGCATGGTAAGCTCACAAATGCCCCAGACGTCAATTTAGGCTCCACAGTTGACAACAAGTGTGTCTGTGAAATGTCTCTTCCGAGTTTACACAATATTAAAACATCATTCTCCAATGTTCCTCAGGTATCTTTATACTCAGATCCTGTGGAACTTAGAAACTGTATACACTTATACATGTAATCTGAAAGAAAGCAGTTTCCTCCTGGCTCCACCTACCAATGCAGGACTCAACTCGCTGCAAAGTCCCCTTTAAGCAGGAAATGGGTCACCAACGTCCCAACTGAATGGAACTTTCTCCCTCTGACCAATCACCATACTACACATAGGTCTTCTTCGGTCTCTCAAGAAGCTGCCCCTGAACTTCCCGGGCACAAGCTCTGTGGAAGTTTCTTGCATACCACAGCAAATGCAGCCGGATACTTGAGGATGGGTAGCAGATTTCAGAGACTTTCAGTTAAAGAACCTCTCCTCTCTTACCTTCTCTCTCACTTCATCTGAGGCATAATGCCCAGCAGCAAGCAGGGCCTGTCCAGACTCATCTGCAGATTTAAAGCTGTCCTCGTGAGCATCGATTTCACCCTGCGGCAAGAAAAGGCACAATCAATACCCCTCAACTTAGAAAAAAAAACAGAGATGTTGAATTTCACACAATCGTTACAAATTAGAATATCCCATCTCCAACCAGGAGCAGGATCAACGAGGTGGCCAGGCTCCCAATCGCAAGGGCACCATTTACTGGCAAGTCTCTCTGCCACTGGCTCTTCAGGCCACCTCTGTCAGAGCCTGTCACGTCTCCATACGTTCAAGGGTCTGAGCCCGTCTTCTGTTCTGCTGGGGTCTCTTTGCCTTCCTTGAGCCACATGGGTGGGTGTAGGATTTTACAGACCAGGTAGGGGAGGTGCTTCCCCTGGTCCCATCCTGTTCTTCAAAATTGCCTCAGCTGTTTTTGAATTTTTTTTCCCTTCCAAATCAAGTTTAGAATGAGCTTGTCTCATTCCAGAAACAAAGAAAGAGCTGCCAGGTTTCTGGGTGGAACGGCACTGAGTGTAAAGATCCTGGGGAAAATTTTCCCCTCTACAAAAGATCGTTCCAGCCATGCGTGAGATAAGACGTTCCCCTTTAGTCTTTATTTCTTCACTCTTTCAACAAAGCCTAACTGTTTCTCCACGAATGTGTTACACAATTTTTAAGTTGTATTTCCAAGTACATTATAGTTTCTGATACAATTATAAGCATCATTTTTAAACAACGATGTTTCTGTTGCTAGTGTGTGTGACATTCATACATTGACTTTCTTTACATCTACCACATTAAAGCCTCTCAGAAGGCTTATAAGTAATAATGATTTTTACAATCCTGTTTCACAGTGTTTTCCAAAATGACTTGGCCATAGAAAAGCTTTCTTTTTAAGGTAAAGCCTATTAACAGCTCATAAAACCAGTTTTCTGTGGAACACAATTTTGGGAAAACCCAGGATAAGAAATTTAATTACACCAAATATGAAATTCAGCATTTAAATGAAAACATTGTTTAAGACGGCACATGACTGATGCACAAAACACCAGTACCTCCACTGTGCCAGGGCGTGGCCCCTCACTTTTATGGACCACAGTTAATCTCCTGACATTTAACCCGCTTCACCATCTATGAGAAGCAGGCAGAGCCAGTCTCCCAAGGCAAAACCAACAACAATCCCGTGGTGAGAGCCACCTGTGAACAAAGTTTCAGCCACTCTGGCTGTAAAAGTGCCACCCCAATGTGTTACAAGTGAAGGCCTTTTCTTCTGGAAGATGTTGGAGACGCTACCTTGTGCTCCTGATGCCTGTCCAGCAGGGCTTCAGCCCCAGCCACGTCATTGGCGAGCTCGTCTGCATTGATGAGGGCTTTCATCTCAGTCACCCAGCTGGTGAGGTCGCGGAAGTCAGCAAGGAAGCGTTGAAGTCTAGAGAAAACCAAGATAAGCCATTAGATGTTCCCAATGGAAAGCCCAGATGAAAAATGCCTTCCTGAAGCTCCGAATTCTATCCTCAGACCATGCCAACTCTAGTCCTGGGACACAAAGGATTCTTCAGTCTGACTGGAGAGGAAAGCAAGAGAAGGCTGAAATCAATCCTTTAAATCTACGTTGTGTCCATCACTGTAATTCCCCAATCTGGTCCCTTTTCTCCAACTTCCCGGTCATTCCCCAGTTCCAGCTCTAGTTAGTAACTAGCATTCTTTCATTTCCCAGTTCTTGATTTACTGAATTTTTATGGTATATTCCACTGGGGCTCTGATCGCTAAGAAAAGATTTCTACTTCTCCTGGTCATAACGCAGCAATACAGAATGGAAGGATATTCATAAAGTCATGAATACGATGTACACACACACACAAAGTGGCCCGTCTCCCAACAAATGAGACATAGGTCGGAAAGAGCCACCTGCGCCTTCTTAGTATGGGAACCCGGCAGGTGCACAGCAGTGCTGTCAGTATGCACAAGAGACCCCAAAGCCCGCCTCCCCGCTTCTCTAAGAGAGGTCCAACGGCACGGTCCGCTGAGCCTCGTGAGAGGATTCCCACCTGTAGGAGTCGTTGAGGCGGGCGTGTCTCTCGGCCGCCAGAGTCCGGATCTGCTCCCAGTTGGCAATGAGCTCCTCTCGCTTCACCTGGATCTGCGCGGCGCTCAGAGGGTGGGACTGCTGCAGGCGGTCGGCCTCGGCACACAGGGCTTTGACCTGGAAACGCCCTCCGTCAGGCTGTGCTCGTGCCCCATGCTAACTTACGGATGGAACCGGCTGCTTCCCAAACCCACCTTGTCCTCCAAAGCAGCGAGATCTCTCTCCAAACCCTCGTGCTTCCGCAGCAGAGCCTGAACGCTTGCCAGGTCGCGGCCAAAATCGTCAGAGGCCATTAACTGCTCCTTTTCCTTAATCCAGCTGATAGTCTCGTCCACATCCCTATGGAACAGAGACAGCCAGGCAGCCGCTTACGGCAACTGTCTAGAGCTGGGGGCGCCACAGCGGGCCAGGCCCCAGGCGGCTCCCGCGTCTTCCTGGCACATGCCATATACCCGAGCCGGCCCCCCGGGCACATGCCCTCGCCCGGCAGCCCGCTCTGGCTCGGTACCTGTTGAAGCGCTGCACCTCGGCCGCCCCAAAGAGCTTCCCCTGTCTCTGCAGCGCCAGTCCCTTCAGCCGCTGCCAGGCTGCGTTCACTTCATCCTGCTTGGTCTTGATAGTGTCCTCCTCGGGGTGCTGCTCCTACATGAGGGAGAGAGAGGCCGCCTTGGGTCCTGAGCCCCTGCTTCCTCTAAGGCTCTGCCACAGCAAACCTTCATCTTTCTGAAGAAATACCGGTTTTGTGTGTGAAATGAAGCCAAGCTTGTTTAAAACTAGCTTCTAGGACGCCTGGGTGGCTCAGTGGGTTAAGTGTCTGACTCTTGATTTCCACTCAGGTCGTGATCTGGGGGTGCTGAGATCGAGGCCCACGTCAGGCTCCATGCTGTATGTGGAGCCTGCTTAAGATTCTCTCTCTCCCTCTTCCCCTCGTCCTCCCTCTGCCCTTGCTCTCTCTCAAATAACTAAAACTAGCTTCCATTTCCTCTTACACAAAAAAGGGAGAGTCATTATCTATCCCTTGGAGTAGATGGTGAGGCCATAAGGCAGTGGCGGGTATCAGTACCCAAAACCTTTATGTTTTAACAACACTTCTGGGGCAACTGTGTGGGAGCGTCACCAATGCACCCGCGTCGGTCCCAAGCGCTGGGAAATCTGTTATTTCAAACATTCACGAGCCTATCAAGCATTCCCGCCCATAGACATGATCTTCAGGTCTGCTCCTCACTTCAGACTGGAGTTCTTTCTTTACAAGTATCCTTCCCCACCAACCACATTTTGGTTTTTGTTTTAATAAAAATAACATGTAAAGTAACAAATGAAGCATTTCAGCATTCTGGGGTCCATCTGCGAGATCTCAGGCTTGGCCTGACTGCTCTCCTCAGCACAACCTCGGGATGCCCCAAGATCCTGGGGCAGGGGGTGGGGGCTCACTGTGGAAGGTGAGGCATCTCTAAGGAATGCTGGCTCTTCTTTTTTCACTGGCCAGAAAAGGAACAAGTATCAGCCCCGAAGCAGATCCAAAAATTTACGATTTAGACCCCCAAAATCAAATTTCCCGGAAAGCAAAAACTCTAGTTCCTGCCGCTGGAAATGTGGGGAGCGCTCTGAGCCCTGTAGAGGTGGCTGAGGATAAAGCAGCAGCTTACGGGGACCGAGCGCGTCGGCAATGGGGAGAGGTCACACTATCCCCTCTTACTGGCTCCGAGCCGCCAGTGGAGAGCCCATTCATTACGAGGTTCCCCAGGCTCCCGAGAGAGCAGTCCGGCGTCAGTGGCTGCCTGCCAACCCGAAGAAGCATTCACCACCACACCCTCATCTGGGAACCCTGACGCCCAGCTGCAGAACCCAGTAAAAGCATGGCCACGCCCTGCCCGACAGTGGGTGGAGGAAGCAGACGAGATGAACTCTGCCCTTCCTGCCCGTGGCCACCAGCTGGAGAGCGGCTTCTACCTTCGGAGTGACCAGCCTGCTGCCTTACTTAGAACTAAAGCAAAACTCTTAGACATGCTTCCCAAACCTTGCTCACTCAGAAACCAGGGAACCGATCATCAGAATTTTCTTCTGAAAACACCAGAGTTCACAGGATGAGGTAGGAAGAAGCACACAGCACACTGCCACCCACCTGAATGAGCTTGGCAGCAAACTGGTTCACTTCATTAACTCTTTCTTCGTGGGCAGCCATATCTGTTTGAAACTCTTCAAATTTCTTCTGTAAAACCTCCACGTGCTCCAGGTCCTGGCCCAGCTCCTCAGAAGTCACGATCGCTTCCTATTCGGGGACCATAACAGCCAGAGTCACCAACCAACACGTGGAAACCATGGCTCCCAGAAACGCAGCATGAACGAGGCCCACCGGGATGGGCCACGTTAACTTTAGTGGATGCTAGTGGATCCTGTGTCCCGTGTGATCTTAGCTCCCCTCCTCCTTCAAAGGCTGAGCTCCGGGCGTGCCGGTGTGAGACTCCGGGTTTCGGAGTTCTAGGAGAGCACCCCCGAAGAGCAACCGGAGCCGGAGCGATCCCACTGCGTGCCTTCCGTTGCGCTCACAGGCTCGCGAATGCCGGGGGCCCTTCCCTCGCTCTCGCTACGGCGTACCCCGCCAGCCTTCCCCCCGGACACACACCTTGTCATTGATCCAGTCCATCACGTCCTCACACTCTCGCAGATACTGCACCAGCTTCTGGGCCTGCAGCAGTTTGACTCCCTTCTCCCGCATCTTCTCCAAAAGCAGCTCCCACTGGCGGTGCAGCTCCATCAAACGAGTCTGCGGGTTAAAAGTCAGCCCCAGAGATCACAGCCCTTTCTACGGGATCCGGCTCCTCCACAGACTTCCCACTCATCAGAAACCCCACAAGTCAGAACTCAGAACAAGTCTTTTTAAAGATAATCCCGAACTGGAGAGGAAACCGGAAGTCTGAGAATAGGAAACAGCAGACACCTCACCGTAGTTCGGTGGGTCTTAGAGAACAAAATAACTGACCTTTCACAGGTGGATTTTTTTCTAGTTCACTTTAGGGGAATTATATTCAACTATTATCAATATTATTTATAATTAATGTGCTTAAGTAACTGAATCATTAAGTGGGACTCCTGGGTCATTAGACTACTAGGAAAGGAGAGAGGAGGAGCCGACATGGAAACTGAGCAGAAATTCCTGAAGGGTGTGTTCTGAATTCATGGAGAGAAACAATAAAACAAGAGATCCTATGGGCATCCTGAATGCAAAGAAATGACGATGGGGCCCAAGTCAATAGGAACACCTTCGTATGAAAGTAGAAAAGGGCCCCTGGGTGGCTCAGTCGGTTAAGCGTCTGCCTTAGGCTCCAGTCGTGAGCCTGGGGTCCTGGGATCGAGTCCCACATGGGGCTCCCTGCTCAAGGGGAAGCCTGCTTCTCCCTCTGCCTTTCTGTCTTTCATGAATAAATAAAATCTTTAAATAAAAAAATAATAATAAAAGTAGAAGAGATGGGGTCCTGAAACATAATCAGCGATCGAAAAGGATTCTTGGCAAAAAAAGGTTTTGGAACTTCTATGAAAAGATAGTTTGTGGTTCAATATATCTCAGGTTGGGTTTATTTCCAACTTCACCCAGGTGGCAGCCCCAGGACCAAACATACTCACTTCCCAGCATCTTTGGGTTCCCATGGCACAGTCCTAGTAAGGACCTGTCCACAACTGAGGGGAACCGATCATCAATTCAAGCTTCCGGGATGCTTTCTGGTCTCTAATCCAATCTCAGTGTGTTGCCTATGCCTACCCAAGATACTGGGAGTTTCCATGTAACACTGGCAGACCAAAGGAAAACACACGACAAGGCTGAAACACTCACAGAAAAGAAGTCTGGGATCCACCCATGGTTGAGACGCCCCTCCCAGCCAGCTGAAAACTTGAAAGCCAAGAGACAGCCAACATGGGTGGATCCTCTTAGAAACAAGGGTGTATGTTTCACTTGAAAGCAGAAACAGCAGGGGGAAATAAATGCTCACACAATTCACTTCCAGCACTGCAGGTTGCAAAGCAGCCTGCCCATGGGGAGAAAGTGAAAGGCACTCCAAGGCAGGGGGGATGGAAAGGCAAGCAGCGGCAGCTCAATACTCCACCTACTCGGATGTGGGACCCGATGTGGGTGGCGGTGACTATGGGACGCCACGCTGTCCGGTACGGTGTGAAAGTCTAAACCGGCGACAGACAGGTTATCCAGGACATAGAAGCAATCTTCACCTTCCACCCCCCTGGCCCCATGTTAACCTGCCTGCTGAACGCTGTTACTGAGTTATAGGGCCAGATAAAGCACCAAGCCAGGATCACCATGGGAACTGTGAGCATGACAATAAAGACTAAACGAAAGCTCTTTGTTCAAATTAAAAACGAGACCACCCAAGGGTCACAAAAAACCCCACCCTCGAGTCCATGGTCAGTCTCCCACAAAGTTCATTTTCACACCCGCAGGTAAAGAACGAGGGCAAAGCCCACTCCAGTATTGGAACAACCCTCCCATTCCTGGTGCATCTGATCTCGTAAACACTGCAGGTTAGAGTGTCCAGTTTCCCAAGTGCCCTGCTGCTCGAGAGCGTGAGGGGGCAGGCAGGCCAGTGCACTTGGGAAACGTACTGAAAGCTGACGGGGTGGAGACAAAGTCCTGGTTCTGACTCAGGTGGATTTCTCAATAGGGGCATGAGCACCCAGCAGGAGCTTTCAGAGAAGCAGCCGGCCGGGAAGGTAAAGAAAGCCGACAGGAATGACATGTAGCTTAGAAAAATAAAGCTAATAATTGTCAGCAAAGAGTGACGTGGACTGGAATTCCACTTGCCATCTACTAACTGTGGGATTTGGAGAAGTTACTCAAACTTCTCTGAGCTTTGGTTTCTTCCCTTCCATACTATGGGGATGAGGGGTCCCTAGCGAGCCTCCAGTGAAGATCAGAGACTACCTGTGTCACAGCGGCTAAGTGTCTGCACATGAACAGCTACTCTACAGACAGTGGCTGACAGTACTTTTAAATGTTGCTTTGATAAGATCTCCAGTACTAACAGAGCCGAATGAAGTGAGTGTTGGGTCTCTTCTTCTCCAGCTTAATCACTAAAGTCAAACACCTGATCTGTTTCTCTTGTTGCCCATCTGTAGCCCGGTTATATACTACCAAGCACCATGCACTCTGGGAAAACAACTTCTATCAAGCAAATAATAAGGCATGCTGCTTTCATTTACTTTAAGACTATATACAGAACAGCGGAAAAATGAGCAGAAAGATATTTATATTTAATTGCAGAGACACATGGTACATATTTAATTGCAGAGATACATGTTACATTACCCAAATGGGTGGAACGTAATTAAATAGCTGGTCATATGGCATTCAGAATTTACCCTTATTTCCAACTCACAATCATTACTAGTAATGGTTAATTATTAATAATAAGCTTAGGGCTGATTACAAGTCTTCAAAAATGAGACCACAGAGTGTATTAGTGCAAAAGAGAGACAACAAGTATTAATTGTTGAAAACCACTAGACCAGATCCTACGGGGACGAAAGCCCCACAAGGGTGTCAGAGAACAGCAGGGGGTGGGGACGTTTCTAGCTGGGGCTTATGAATGCAGCTTTCATCTAACTCTCCACAATTGCCTTGACTGGTAAGGGACTGAAAAGGCCGGTCCCTCAAAGGAACGTGACTTTGGATGACAAAGAACAAGACACACAGATAGGAATAAGGTACAGCAGAAACAGGTAAGAGCATCCGGTTACAAGAAACTAAGTGTACATACTTCATCCTAAAGAGGTTTGCTTTCCCTTAATATCTTGGTACCGGAAATGTTAAAGCAGAGAAGGATCCATCATCAGCGAAATGGCACCAAACAAGCCAAATCAAAGAATGTAAGGACGCCTGCTTCAAAGCTGGCTGTATCCATCACTATGGTCACCGACCAACAACAGGTGCCACAAGTTACTGCTCACAGCTGGACCCTCCACTGGCTTGCGGACTAGACCTCAGCAAAACACCTCCTAGGGCAAGCCACCAAGACCCAGACCTCAAGTTTTCAACAGAGAACTTCACAGTGCCTGAGATCACTCCTATTGATCTTTGTGTCCTGATCCCCCAATTCACCAATTTCACTAATATGCTCTCCCCTCAAATTACCATCTATAAATTTAGGTTTCATTTATGTAAACTTCTTTAAAGTATAATCACATTCTAATTTGTTTTACAAAAAGAATGTTAATTTCCCCACTGAGCAGACACATTCTTGTTTATATTTATACTGAATCATAACATTACAAAGGCAAGATGCGGCTAACTCCTTCAGAAGACTTCACAAATTCTCTTAAAAGGCTAGAAAAGTGGGGTGTCTGGGTGGCTCAGTAGGTTAAGCGGCTGACTAGTGATTCTGGCTCAGGTCATGATCTCATGGTTCGTGGGATCGAGCCCTACATCGGGCTCTGCACTCGGTGGGGAATCTGCTTGAGATGCTCTCTCTCCCTCTGCCCCCCCCCCTCTCGCTCTAAAATCAGATCTCAAAAAAAAAAAAAAAAGCGAGCAAAGTCTTTTTTAGAAATTCTAATTGGCATTTAATCCACATTCCTCCATCAACCAGTCGGCCACCCGTACCAGACCAGATGGCCTCCGGTACCAGGCACTACTCCTACTCACCCTTATGGTTTCAGATGCAAAATGCCCTTCTGAGATCATCAGGTTTCCAGTTTCATCCAGTTTAACAATGGCTCCTGAGTTGGCCTGCACTTCAGCTTCAAAGGCCTGATGCTTCTGGAGCTTGCCCTGTTGGTGGACCAAGAAGCGAGTCATAGCTGCAACCGCCAGGCATTCACCATTCCGCGCCCCCCTCAGGTCCCGTGATTTCTCCCCTCTTGAATCCCGTTCCCTCTGATTGGGGACATTCAGCATCCCACCCATCCCCACCCCTGCTCAATTACTCAAATACTCTGACCGCATCTACACTGGCTTCTGGAAGCTTGGCCACTGAGGACCACCACCGTTGCGCTAACTTTACTATTGGGAAATTAGCCTTTATGTGGACATCCAATCCCCTCTGGAAATACAGAGCCACACCAACAATTTTCTTAGCATGTACAATTTATTCTGGGATAATAACCCATCCACATTCACTCATTATGTGACACTTTTTTCTTGGCCGACTCTGGTATAGTAAGAGAACCATGCGTTCCACTTGCTAAAAAAAAAGTCTTTCACCAAAATCAATGAGAAGAAAGGCTTTGTCCTTTTTTTAAAAAACTTTACCGAGGCATAATTTATACCACAAAATTAACTTCAGTTACAATTCAACGATTTTTAAAGGCTTGCTTTTGGTAAGACTTACCAGTGAGTTGCTTCAAGAGAAGCCCAACTATAAACTTCCACCAGCAACACCGTTGGCGTGCCTTTCTTGAAAACTCATATTCCAAGAGCTCAACCCAGACCCTCCCCCTGGAACATGCCAAAGGACCACCGATGGTGGCAAGGCAGTGGTTTGAGAACCATCAGCTTGAAGCATTCAGAAAAAATACCGGCAAGATTTCCCACACATCCTTAGTATGTATAGTATAATACACACACACAGGGCTTTTCAGAAGAGGGAGTCGGTCCTGCCTTATGTCTGACCTACATTCTTCTTGCTCAAGGTCATAATTAAATGACTTTGTGTGATTTGGGGGGCAAAAACATTTGAGCTCCTGAGTTCTGGCAGGAACCTCGGGGAGATGAGACGCACCTGCAAGTTGGTTGGGTCTTTGTAGTTCTCATCGGATGCGATCTGTAGTTTCTCCTGAATCCATTTCTCCAGCTCCTCAGCATCTCTCTGGAAAAACTGGAATCGATAGGAGTCTTCAAGCTTCTGGCGCCTAAGGGTTGAGAGCTCCTTGAAGCGGTGGTATCTGTCTAGGACCTGCTGCCGCCTCTCCTGGATGTCCTCTGCTGTTTCCAGCACTTTGACCCCACTTGGGTCCATTTTCTGAAAAGACAGAATGCCCTGAAATGAGCACCACAAGACCAAAGCGGACTCCATGGAATCAGCCTCTCTGAAGGAAAGAATTAGCACACAGCCCTGGCAGACAAATGAAAGGAGAAGGTAGTCCCTTCTCAGGACAGAACAATGAGCCTTGATTCCATTCCTTTGTGAAAAATAGCCATCCGCTCGCTGCGACACCTGCCTGCATGGGTCCCTCAGAGGACGCCGAACCAACACCACAGCGAAACCCAGCGAAACCAGGAGAACTAGAGTTTTACCAGCAAGTCTACACAGGCTTTACGGAGTCAAAGGAAATGCCAAATTGGTACTCAAAGAATTACTGAAAAATCCATTCAGAAGTCCTTTCACCTGGTCTCTGCATTCCATTGTGTGGATATTAGAAAGAATTTACTTTTACTTAAATCAGTTTTTCTGTCTTTCCAGATCTCAGCCCGTTATCCAACGAAGAAAAGGGGATGATTACAAATAACAGAGTCCTTAACAGCAGTAAGAATTGACCTTGTCAGAGCCCCTGAGTTGCCAGTGACTGGGAAACATCAATCCTACAAGTCTTCCTCAGGCTACCAGAGCGCCTGCGCCAACGGGCTGTGTCTCCCGTGAACGTGCACAAAAGAAAAATCACAGTGCAATTAAAAAAAAAAAAAGTGTGGTGAGTTGTACACCTGAAACTAATAAAAATGGTATGTCAACTACACTTCAGTTTAGAAAAAATTCAGGTTTATGTCACAAATACTTGCATTCCATAAATTTTAAAGTAATGGATGCTTTACATAAAAAAGATTAGCAGCGATTATTAAACAGGTAAACAGGTCGTCGTGCATCTAAAGCTGAATGTGATGTAATACTACAAACCACAAATCTAAACCCAAGGATGAGAAGGTGTGGTGCAAGGTCTACCCTGCTTCCCGCCCACCTCCTCCTGTGGACAGCACACTGTTCAGCGTAATTGAGCCTAATTCTCAAGTTCGCCACAACCGCAGGCTGACAGAGGAGGCAGCACTCCCCTCAGGACTCAGTGGGCCCCAACTTGAAATCCGCAGATTTCTGGACACTTCCACCAAATTTTCACGTCAAAAAGAAAATGTGACCTTTGATGTTGAGATATATATATATATTTGATATATAAATACATACAAAGTATATATATATAAAGTAAACATCTGTTCACAGTGGAGTTTCTATAACAACACTTCATTACAACAGGGCAGTTCTGGTTCACGCTGCTGCCCTAAGAATCTCAGCCTCTTTGGGTGAAGGCTGACTTCTGGCAGGGATCTTGACAAGGATCACTACCACCACCAGCCTCACTTACGAGAATATAAACGTGACTTCACTCACCTGTCTGCTCCAGCTAGATCTCTTATCAAACTCCCACACCAACGCCAAGCTACAGGCCCTGGCAGGGCCCATTTCCCAGCTCAGAAAGTCCCCTTGGGCAGGAATGTTCTCTCCCATTCCCAGCTCCACCACTGAATACCATACAAACCCCTCCAAGTCTAAAGCAACTACCTTGTCCTCTCTGCAGTCCTAACTCAGAAATCTTCAGTCCCCCCACGCTCCTCTTCAGAGCGCCAGTGCATTCTGCCAGGTTTTCTCCCTGCCGTTTTTGAAATTCTTTAGTAAATGTAGAGCTCCTAAGGGACTATATAAAAAAGACCTTATCTTTCTCTTCCTCTCTGACCATAGAACCCAGCACACAGTAGAGTCAATTACATTCTGACCTTGGAAACAGAGACAATGCAGTCACTTCATTACTAAGTAGGCAGAGGACACAAGGTCATCTAATAACCGAGTCACAGAGCCTATGTGGGATGAGCTGGGATCCTCTGGGTTCCAGACTAGGGTGCCAGAACCCATGATTCCGCACATGACGGCAGCTGGCGTACTCTTTATTGATGGCTGTTTGCTTACTCATTCACTACCTCTTATCTTTCCCATCACCACTTTGGAGGGAAGAAAGGGGGAGGAGGATATATTAATTATTCAAAAAATAAAAACCAGGTGCCTGGCTCAGCTGGTACAGCATGCGACTCTCAGGGTCGTGAGTTCGAGGCCCACACTGGGGGCAGAGATGACTTAAAAACTTAATCAAGGAATAAAAATTGATTTTGTTTTTATAAGACTGAGTCTTAAAATTAGTAAACAATCAGGGTTAATAAATTATATACCTCCTTTGTTCTTAACCCTTGGGAAACCGTTGAAGATGAAAAAACAGCAGGAAATTGTGTCTAATTTGCTCCCTCACAAAATTTTCTGGCAACGAAATTTGCCAAGGAAGGTCTAGTTCCGTATGAAACTGCCACAGCGCGCATGATCCTGCAAGATGTCGGAGTCCTTAGATTAATAGGGCATCCGTTCTGCCTCTTCATACACAGGATTCCCTGCATTTCTAAAATCCTTTAGCTGCTACGGAAATTTCTAAGAAATCACACGGGGTGGGGGGGGCCGGGCAGGCCCTTCATGACGAAGCCAAGAATCCCCAACATAATGCAGCAAGGGCACCGCCTTAGCAAGTCCCCCTGCTTGGGTCCTGCTCGTGGGTCTGACCCTACCAATCCAGGGAGACAGTCCAGCGAGGCCCTGCTGAAATTAACCAACCTGAAAGGCCCTCTTTGTCACCCCAGTGAAGTAGAACAAGTCAATTCTATACCAAGTGCTTTGGTCAGGCAATAATGGACTTTTCTTTCCTGCAGATCAGCTGACGTCAGTAGGTGGGAGCTCTGCCAAGCCACCGCTGGCTGTCCCTGGGGAGCCGGGCATCTCAAAGTCATCAAAGCTCTCCCACTGCTGTGGCCATTCAGGAACCTCATTTGCATGGTTACAGGAGCCTAAGATGATGGGTTAATAAGAGTTCCCCACCCCTTAACCTGATAGGGAGCTGTCTGTAAATTTATCTATAGAGGCTCCAGTTTCTTTGCTCCGAAACGGGTCATTTCCATCGATTACATTAAAAATAGGGCAAATGTTCGCATCACCAAGAACTTCTGCCACCGGAAGATGTGTCAGCCTCCCACCCAAAGCTACGTGAGGGAGCTGGTGGAATTTCTCGGACTCTGCCTGGGTGCGCAACACTCCCCCCAGGACTGAGGCTGCAGGATGCAAGATCTCCTCCACCCCTGCCCTGAAATATGCAGCTGACTGATAAGGAAGGCTGCACAGAGAATGTTCCAGGCTGTTCCCAGCCTTAGTGGGATTAACGCCTTTTGAGAGCTAGAAAGGGAGACTTTGGGAAATGTGCCATTAAAAAACAATCTCCAACCACACCAGCCTATCGATCTATTTCACTAACTGCCTAAAAACCCACAGAGGAACTAGCTTCCTAGGATTGCAGTTGACTGTTTATCTCAAAGGAGCCCGTCAACTCTGATTTTGCCAATCAGGTCTCTGTCTGTCCACGGAGAATAAAGGAGGGGAAACGAAGTGCTAAATATATTCTCTGTATGTTTAAGGACAGCTTCCCATTGAAGGTACTGAAGAAAAGGGTCGTATTTTTACGAATATTTTTCAAGAAGACTGAAGATGCAGGCTATTTATAAATGGTGCAGTGCAGCAGTCAAAATGTTAGCTGCATCATTCAGCAAGTAACATGAATTGATCTCGGGGGATAAAACAGGAATTGCAACTATGTCCTCTATTGTAATAAATAAAAAGACCTTGTCAGCTTTCTCACAATACTGCCAGATCTCTGGGAAGAAAGAGGGGTGTCTAAAGATATGAACCTCGGGTAGAAAGTTCTAGCTTAATCCAAAGATATAACGCACCTGAGAAGGACTCCTCGTATCTGACACAAATTCACCCATATTATCAACGGAAAATGGATTCCTACAGAACAGCCTAGACACTAATTAATAACTGTCTTCTTGCAAATGTCCAGAGACAGCTGTCTGAGCCAGTTCTTGGTACTGAGGGCATTTTGAAATGCCTTGGCCTCACCTATGGAAGCTAGCTGCCCCGCTGGGCGAGGGGATCCATCTCTGGAAGGTGGGAGAGACAGGACATAAGACTCCGCACTAGGCAACAGAAAAAACTGCAGATAGCAATTGTTCTCAGACCAAAGGTCAGACCTCCAACCCCGGGAACCTGGCACCTGAAGTGAGTAGTTTAGGACTCCCTCACGCAGGCCTTCGGAGAGTGGAAGAATTCAGCACAATTTCCCTGTGGAACCCCACAAGTGAATCCACTTGTAGTGAGGATGAAGGAGTCACTGACACAAATGTGCCATGGAACGTGCTGGATGTAAGAGGCATGTGGAAAACTACACAATGAACGCCAATTTCACCAGATACACCCTTTTGCAAGGAAAGGGATTTGGAGGGGACTAAAGGGATAAACAGGGCATTTGGCTCTATGGAAAAATTTCATACACATCGCCCAAAGCAAAAGGTCAGAAAAAACACCGCTCAGATTTACTTTGGTTGCTTAGCCAGAGTTCAGAGGTGCAGGACTGACCACGCAGGTTTTTTCCCCTGGCTCAGAAAGCCAACCTATTACCAAATTTTACACGTGCAAAGCAGGAGAACTACCTCCACACACATGGAAGGACTTCTCCAGAGAAAAAACCACCAAAGAACTGGTTTAGCACCCATTAACATCTTATACCAACTGATTCTCAGATCAAGCAAATGGCCTCCCAACCAGCTCAGCTGCAGACTTTTGTGGCGGATCTGATGATAAGCAGAGAGGTAAATAATACAGAAATTAAGAGTTGTAACCATGAATAAAAACAACAAATATTTTTGCTTCTGTGGATCCGCATGTCACAGCCTTCAGACTGATAAATTCATTTAGACTCATTAACCTGTTTCTGCAGAGGGGAGCAGGGACTTAGCTTTAAGAAAGCAAAAGATCCATACTGCATTGCATCAAAATCCCAGAAACGCAAAGCAACGTTGAGAAAACTTACTTCTGAATGCTTCCCAAATACTACCTTGCCGCTACTTACCTCTTAACCTGTAAAATTCAGATGAGAGGTATTTAAGCGCAAAATATCGTTACTGACATTCAAAACCGGAAAAGGTTATAATGTGGCCCATTTTTATAAACCTCGTTTCAACCAATTCACCACTCTGATTTATAAAAGGGCTTGCCTTGGATTTATCACCCATAATCACTAGTAATTTGCAAAGTTTGTATTTCTTCTTATGGGATATCAAGACATTAATTTTAAGCATTTTTCTTTTTGAAAAAGGTCCAATTTAGCAAACATTCAAAACCTGTACACAAATAAAATATATATAGTGAGCTTTTTTTAAGCCACGAAAATGCAAGCTCCATTTCATTACAAGGATTGTGGCAGAAAAAAATAAGTCGATAGGAACAGGAAACAAACCCAAGTTTATGATATTTGTCAAATTTAAAAATACTACTTTTATGACACATTTTCAGATTATTTTTTCCAAATATCTAAGATAATCTGTTTAGTCCCTTGGTTCTCAAGAACCAAGTAACCATCAATAAAAAGATCAGCAAACACTACATGCAAACACCAGTAGGGTGAGAAGAAATTAATATATTCATGCCTGAAAAAGAGGAAGGCAAAAAACAGGAGGCTTTGGAGATTTTAGAATAAATTTACTAAGACTTCTGTTCATGTAACACCAAAAAAACAATAGCAAAAAACCCCAACCCTAACCAACTGGCTTAACAGAAAGGTCATGCAGGCAGGGTTTTCTCCCCCCCCCCCCCTGGGGTCATTCACCCTCTGCCACAAATGTGTCTTCACTGCAAGCCAGGCAAAACCCGAAAAGGCCACCCGTTTCCTGCATGCTGGTCAAATACCTGGACTCTGCGTTTACGAAATGATGACAACATGATGGAGGAATGTGGAGTCTAAAGAGGGAGGGGGAAGAGCAAGATAACAAGCTTCTAAGGGCAAACTGAACAAAATAATTTTCAAAATGAAGAAAACAGACCATTAGGAATATATGAATACAAGTAAAAACCAAATTCCTGGTGTTCTCCCGGCGCCTTTCTTTTTCTGTAGAGCTTCTGAATTCCACGAGGGATTTAAAATGTGGAAAGAGAACCAAAGTTCTCTGGTCCCTTAGCAGTTCCTATTTATCTAGATGTGCTACCTTGGACAGCTTATACCCCCTTTGGGTCTCAGTTTCTCCATTTTTCAAATAAAGAACACTGAATATGCTTTCTTTTTTTTTTTTTTTTTTTTTTTTAAAGTTTTTAGTGTTTTTTTTNATTTGACAGAGATAGAGACAGTCAGTGAGAGAGGGAACACAAGCAGGGGGAGTGGGAGAGGAAGAAGCAGGCTCCCAGCAGAGGAGCCTGACGTGGGGCTCGATCCCGGAACGCCGGGATCACGCCCTGAGCCGAAGGCAGACGCTTAACCGCTGTGCCACCCAGGCGCCCCTGAATATGCTTTCTAACACAAAACATGCCCTCCCCAGATTCACAGTCCAATAAATTTAGGAATCAGCTGGCCGATACCTAAATACCCTTCCATTCAGTAACAGAATAGCAAGACGTCATGAGAACCAAGAAAGAACTCAAGCTATAGAGATCTGACTTGGGCCTCGTTTACTGGTACACTTCCTTTACAAAATACTGTTTCCTGTTCAAAACCCGTACAAGAGGAATATGCAAAAAAGGTGGAAGGGAGGTAACAAGCACAGCTGCTCCGAGGCCCCAAGTGATGGGCTCTGCACTCCCCCTCTGCATTCCCTCCTCCTTGGCATTCCCAGTGTCAGCACTTGCCATCAGGGCCGTGCATTCTTCTACCTACTCTGACCACAGCTGTGGCAGCCCTGACCGCATAGCTAGCGGAGTCCTCGCATAGCCCACAGAGGATTGATTACGAGGCCGGCCTCGTGCCCACTATCCTTCGTCCAGGTTCAGCAATGACAGGACTGTGGGCTGCAACTGACAGGATCCGCAGTCGGCCCCTCCCTTTGGGATGAAGGTAGGTAGGGAAAAATAGAACAAATTCTAACCCAGGGAACCAAAAGAAAGGTGTATTAAAAATCAGCTCTCGCCACCTAAACCCATTCATCAGATTATTTGACAAGCTCATATTACAGCCTGTGACATATCAGATTTCTCCAATTGCTTAGATCGCTACAAAACCCACTGCAGAGACCAAAAACATATCCGAGTATGTTACGCAGCTGATGGATTACTCTAAGAAGTGCTTCACACCTATCCAGCACAGGGCAAATCCTCCTTTCTAGGCTCGTCTCTCTGTGGAGGTCCCTAAATAACAGCTAACACACTTTGAGGGTCCCCTGGAGTCATTTTTGGCCCAGTTACTAAAAAAGGCTTATTGTTAATTTCCTGCAGAGGCCCTGACTGCAGCACATTTTTTTTCCCCTACAGCACATTTTTAAACTTTGACTTCAATTTGACCTTTGAAAATCTAAGACATTAGCTGCAACAAAAGGGAAAAGACCAGTTAAGGAGTTGGAACCTTGGCTCAATAGCTTCATACAGCTGAGTGTTCCCACTGCTATTCTCAAGATTTTCTGTTTCTTGGCTCCAAGACACCCCCACCCTTCCATCTTTGATACATTCTGTTTTACTCAGGTCCAATTGCTATGACTCCGCAATTTCTCCACACATTAAAATACTTCAAATGGTCTCTCTTCCATTCTTCCCTAACAACCATGATGGTGAGTTTTTCTAAAATACCATGATGAATACAGAACAAAGGGCCTACATATTTTACAATCTATTATATAAAAGAGATTTGACAAGGTGTTGGGGCAATTCAATCATCTCAGTCCAGCTTTCTGGGCTACTGGGGCTTTTAATTTAAAACATATGCAACCCTTAACCTTAACAAGCCCCTTATTTAAAATATTCTGTTCCAATGCATCAAAGAGACTCTTAAAGGCAATTTTCTTTAGGAAGCATCTTGTCAAATTCGCAGGGCTAGCTTTCAAACAAAAGGCTGCTCTATCATTCAACACTGGAGTGGCTGTAGAATTTTTGACAAATAATATAATGTCCTCGAATCGAAAGACCGCCGTCTCATCTCGGGTGGGGCGGGGGGGGGAGGGGAATAACTCGTAAGCTATTAAGTTATTGGATCTGAGTCTCATACAAAGAAGCGCCGCATCTACCTGTTATTTACAAGCAAATCACAACTGGGTAGGAAAGAAATGTTTATTACGAGGAAGGAAAAGGAGATGGCCAGTCTCAGACCTTTCTGCATCTAGAGAAAGGCCAAGAATCGCCACACTGGATGAAATTAAGGTCAAAGAGCCCTTTCCTCTAAGCTCTCGGCTCTGCCTCCCTCAAGGGTCGGGCCGGTACTGCTGTGGGGACTGGGGAAGAGGAGCTGCAGAAGTCGCTCCTCACCGAGGCAAGGGACCGGGGGCGCTGGGGGATCGCTCTGCAGGAAGGGGGATGGTGACGATCCCGCCAGGGGCCCCCGCCCCACCTGCCGCAGCCGGATGGGGCAGGGCGGGGCGGCAGCCAGGCTTCGGGGTGGGGGAGCGGGCCGGACCCGGCGGCCTCGCCTCCCTCCCTCCGCCCAGTCAATGACATTCCAGCGGCGGGCGCCCAGGCTGGGCCGGGCGGCTCCTCCGCAGCCCCCGCCCCATGGGCGGGCGGCGGTCCGCCCGCCGGGTCCCCGCCCGTCGGAGGGAGCGGCGAGGCCGGCCGGGCTCACCTGTCCGCGCGCTGGCCCCACCCCGCCCCAGGGGCTGCCCGGCTCCCCGCCCAGGGGTCGACGACCCTCGGGCCCCGCTGCCTCCCCGAGCTCCCCTGCTCCCCCCTCTCACCAGCTCCTGCGGGGTGAGGGCAGTGGGTGCGCCGGGCTGTGGGGGGGGTTGCTGAGGGACCGACGCGCCTCCGCGGCCTCCCGCCTAGCCGTTCGCTCCGCAGCGGGTAGTGGCGGCGACGCGCCCGTCTCGCCTCTTTTATAGGCGGCCACGCGCGTTCCGGCGGCGGGCGGGCGCGAGCTCGGGGGAAGCGCCGGGGCGCGGCGCGAGGGGCGGGAGCGAGCGCCGGCCGAGCTAAGGGGGCGGAGTTCCCGCCGGCTCGCTTCCCGATCGCGTGACGGAAAGGGCCGAACGCTCCCGGAAAGAGCCGAAGCGCCACTGCGGGGGAAGAGCCGAGTCGGGAGAGCGAGGCGGGAGGATGGGAAAGGAGGGCGCGCGCCAGGGGTGGGGGGCGATGGTGCAGTGGAGTCACTGCCTCCGCCCGAGCGGGCGGAGATGCGGCAGCCGCCCCGCCCTCCCCGCACCTCGGATCCTCCAATCCTGCCCCTCCCCTCCCTGCAGAGAATCTTCAGTACCCCACCCCGCCCCTCCGCCGCTGGGAGCCCTTCCAGGACTGCAGCGAAGGGCGGGGCAGGGGCCGTCGCCGCAGTCTGGCCGGGGATGCTGCGCACCCTTGTCTGTAAAACAACCAGTCCCAAAGGGTGAGATCACCCCTAGGCTTTTCTTCTTCCTGCCCCCTTTCCCCGGGGGATGGCTGTGGCCGGGACCCAAGTCAGCCTACGCTGGTGGGGGCTAGGGTCTTGAAACCGAGGATGATTTGGGGCTCCAGGTTTGAGGTGGTGGTAAGAAAAGGCCAAATCCGATACCCAAAAATAAAGACTAATTTGGAGTTGAAGTCTGTCATTTGGGATTTGGAGAGTTAAATTCTTATATTCTTATAGCAAAAGCTTTCTGACAGGTCGCCGGTGGAATAGGATGCATTAGCTGTAGTATATAAACAAGGCGTTAAAGTTCTTCAGCCCACAATTAATTAACTTTCCTTACGTACCAGGAACTGTGCTAAGCATTTTCATGTTACCTTTTTTTTTTTTCCAAATCTGTGCAATAATTTTGCAAGGTAGGCATATTCCCCCATTTTAGAAATGAGCACTCTGACATGGAAGCTAGGTCTCTTGCCCTAGGTTAGGCAGCTATCAAGAAGAAAACCAGGATTAAAAAAAAAAAAAAAAAAAAAGAGGCAAAGAAGACGACGGAAATCTAGGATTTGGATCTAAGCAGTCAAGACCTTCTCTTAAATAGTATGTTCTGCTGCCTTCCCCTAGGAACCGGAGACACTGCAATGGTGGATGCTGGAGTGCTGGGGGGGCGGGGAGGAGGATTTCTGGAGTTTCTGTTCCTTACAATCTTAGCAGTTTAAGGGCCTGGCTCTAAACTCTGTAGTGTAGCCCAAAGCCCTCCTTTGGGAAGCCCTTTCCCCCCACCCCACCCCCACCCCCGCTTCTGCGACAGCTGGGCCACAGCCATTGGGAGTAACACCCAGATCATTCTTGTGCAGTCAGGCAGACCAGGAGCTCTGCAGCTAGGAAGGCCTCAGCCTCCTGGTTACCAAGCTGCCCTGGGCACTGCACCAGAACTTGGGCCTAGGCCCAGCCCTGAGCTTCCTGGTCCTCTGCAGTTTGGCCTTCTTCCCCTGTGCCTGGGATCTGCAGTCTGGTTTCTAAGCTGCCCTTTTCTAAGAAAAATTCTCCTATTCCCTCAACCCATGGGAGTGCAGAGAAAAGGAATGGCCACACCCCAGAAGCAGCTTTGCAGAATCTGGAGGAAAAACGTAGGAGCTAAGAGGCATTTCCTGCAATCTTCTATATAGAGAAAACAGGACTGGATAACTCCTCCCTGGGGTGTGCGTTTCTGGAACAGTTGATGGCGTCGACAGCCTCTTCTGCACCGGGGAGCAGCAAAATGTTTAATCATATATTCAGCTCTGGGTACAAAATGGCTTACACAATAATAGCTCTCCAAAATTTCTAAGACCTGCTCCAGCAAGGAATGGGTCTCAAGGGCCTGGGCACGGGCTGTAAAAAGGAAAGATCTTTCTTTTAAATCACTACAGTCTCCTGGTGATATGGGGGTTTCGTTGCTTTTACCAGATGCAAAACAGATTTGAGAGCTTTGGTATTGGTACAGAAACTAAAATCTTACTTGCTGATCCTTTGTCTGATCTGAGACAAGGCCAAAACCCATTATCTCTGGCCCTCTACACCTCCCACTCACTCACCCACCCCATTCTGCGCTTGGCACTGGAAATGAGACATTGAAAAAGTCTTTCTTCATGTGTTCTATTGTGTGCCTACCTCACCTCCCACCAATTTCACTGTATGCCTAGCGCTCTGCTAGGTGTAGGGAGAGATGACAAAGCAGATAATGGCCCTCTTTGTTTTGGAGAGAAACTGGGGGGGGGGGGATAAAAAAGCACAGGACAGTATAGCAATCAACTCCCAGTTCCCTGCGTCCTCTGGAACAGCAGGGGATGGGATTGAATTCCAGGCTTTTTCTATTCCCCCAGTTATCTGAAGGTTTGATATGCACCCTAAACTTAGGCATCCAGGTAGTCCCAGTACCTTTTCAAGTTCAAGAGGTCAACTGATCGGAAATACACAAAACGTAAGGATGTTTTCACCAGTTCCGGCCAAGGAAAATTACCCGCTGGCTTTCCCTGGAGAATCTTCCTCCGCCTCCCGACCTCCCTCCCCCTCCACGTGCACAGCAGTTAACAAGCACCAAGCCCTTCCACGTTTTTTCCTCCCCGTAAAGGAGCTGATTGAGAAGTTACCCTGGCAAGTGGACTGTATTTCTTCCCAGATGACATTTTGCAGTGTCAGAGCTGGCAAGGAACACAGTGACTGGATGAACCCCGGGAATGTTATGCTAAGTGACATAAACCAGACACAAAAGCACAAGGACTGCACCATTCTACTCACTTGAGTTCCCCTTTATAGACACAGAAAGTAGAGCAGAGCTTGCCAGGGGCTAGGGTGAGAGGGGGATGGGCTGTGAGTGTTTAACTGGGACAGGGTTTCAGTTTTGCAAGAGGAAAAGTTCTGGGCATGGATGGTGATGGCTGTACAACAATGGGAATGCACTTCATGCCACAGAATTATATACTTACAAATGGCTGAAATGGGAATTTTGAGTGATGTATATTTTACCACAGTTAATAAACAAAGCAGGGGCCCCTTGCTGGCTCATTTGGTAGAGCGCCCGTCAGGGTCATGAGTTTGACTTGGGTGCAGAGATTACTTTAAAAATTTAAAGATATAAGTAAGTAAACATTTCCTCCCTTAAAAAGAAAAAAAAAAAAAAGAATGCTGGGGCACCTGGGTGGCTCTGTCAGTTTAGCGGTTAGGCAACCCACTCTTGATACCCCTCGGGTGGTGATCTCAGGGTTGTGATAGCACAGAGCCTACTTGGGATTCTCTCTCTCTCTGCCTCTCCGCCCTTCCCTCTCTTAAAAAAAAAAAAAAAAAGAATGCTAATATTGTAAAAAACAAAACAAAAAAACCCCCACAACTAGCCATCAACTGAAAAATGGTTAATTATGACAGACCATAATGGTGATATACTTCACACTGATGGACTTGAAAAGTATTTGAGATATTACTGAGTGACAGCAGGTTACAGAACAGCATGGGTACCAAGTCTATTTGCTTAAGAACTATGCTTGTGTAAGAGTGCATGTAACTGGGGCACCTGGGTGGCTCAGTCGGTCAAGCATCCCAGGGTCCTGGGATTGAGTCCCGCATCAGGATCCTTTCTCAGCAGCGAGTCTGCTTCTCCCTCTCCCTCTGCCTTCCGCCCTGCTCATGCTCTCTCTCTCTCCCAAATAAATACAATCTTAAAAAAAAAAAAAAATAAAGGATATTCATTTTTATGACTACAGTACAATGATAAAAGTCAGGAAATTAATCCCGAGTAATACTCTTATCGAACGTACAGGGTTATTCAAGTTTTACCAATTGTCCCAATGTCCTTTATAAGACAAACATACAAAAATCATTTTTTCTGGTATAGGTTCTCATTCAGGGTCACGTACTACACTTAAGTGTAAGCACCTGAAGAAGCTAAAATAAAAATGTTTCTTGAACGCATCATGTTTAAATTCGTATTTTTTTTAAAAATGGAGCCCAGGTATAAACTAGAGAATAAGTTCCTTTTTCTTTTTTCTCTTACGTAGGCTCCACACCACATGTGGGGCTTGAACTCACAACCCTGAGATCAAGGCTCTACTAACCGAGCCAGTCAGGCACCCCTAAATTCCCTTATAATGGGTGTTACTGTTAATTCACCACCGCTCTCACCTGCTTTGTGCAGGTCCACAGGAAATCTAGTGTCAGGAACTCATTTGGTGGGAACAGAGAAAAGGGAAGTGAGAGGCCAGGGCTGATAAGGAATCTGTAATGAGGCTCTACAGCTCCCCTGGCTGTCCCGGCACGGAGACAGAAAACAGCCAAACCTAGTTAGGTCACTGCTCTCATCACAGGAAGCTTGAGAAGTAGGGGAAGGAACTCCCCAGAACTATTCTTCTATCCAAGGGATGTGCAGGGTTTCTCTGTTGGAATTTTCATCTCATCATCAGATTTGCTTTAAAATGATGCAGGACAATGATAGAACAAAAATATGGGCACTCAGCCAGAGAAATGAGGTCAGGCTTGAAAGGAAGCAAGCAGGCAAGTGAGTACTTGAATTTAAAAACTGGATGCCAGCCTTAGTATTCCACTTTAAGGAATCTGATGCCGCTAGTCATCAGGGATGTATCTACTGGACAGCAATCATTCTCTCAAGACACTATCAGCGAGTATCAAAAACCTGCCTCCCCAGTGCTCTCCTTTCTTGGTTGACCATTGAGAACCTATTAGGAATTCTAAGCATCGAGTGACGTGTTCCAAGACTGTTAAGTGTGTCTGGAGAAAGAACATTCACATATCAGGAGAGGTGTTTTCTACAGAGGGGTCCAGATAGATTCAAAGTGGAATAGACCTCAGAGATCATTTTGCCCAGTGATTTTTCACATTTCATTTTTGGAGGAACATTCCCGTATATCATCTTACATAGAACCACAATCTATCTATCTAGCACGCATGGCAAAATCGCCGCAGCAGAGAGAGGATCCCAGGGTTCCCCTAGGGCCCCGCGTACGGCTGGGCAAAACGTAAGCTGCGAACTCTAGTAGGCCCCGGGCACCTCAGGCGATTGCAGATTTTCACAATTCTGTTCCTGCAGATGGCAGCAGTATCTTGAAGGAAGGCATGCCTTTTGAAAATCTGCACAAAGCCTCCATTTGTCGACCCTGACTCTAGGGCTGGGCCCCATCCACTCAACATCCTGAAGTCAGGGCTTCCCAACCTGTTCCTGGTCACAATGAGCAGAAAATACAGGTAATGGAGGAACTGCAAACAGCAACTGGCCTTGGGGGCCGCAGCCACTGCAGGCCCTGCCAGCTAACGGGGTCTGTGCCCTGACACCTCTGCTGGGAAGCTCTGCCCTAAGGCGCTGCTATGGAGCCCTGAAAACCACCATGCTCCCGACGAATCCAATTCTGGTGTTTTTGCAGGGAGAGGGGAAACTGAGGCTCAGGGGAGGTGAATGACCCACCCGAGGCCACAAAACCTAAAAGTGAATTGCACCAAGTCTCCTGCCACCTTCCCCAGAGTTCATTCTGCTGCATCCACTTGAAAAGACTTCAGTACTTTTCCATTCCTGCTAAAACCAGGTCAGTTATTGGTACATAATTCCAGAAAAGGAATGACCGAAAAACAAGAGTTTTCCCAAGGTGAAGGTCAAGAAGACAAAATAGGGAGACACACATACCATTCGAGAGCTAGGCTTGCGCATGATTGTCCCCCCAGTGACGTACACAGCTCAGGTACAGGAAATTGGTCACATCAACCAACTAGATACTAGCAATGGGTTTTTAAAAATTAAGCTTTATTCCTTGTTTTTTTGGCATCAGAGCCAACGACTGATAGAACGTGTCACTTCAAGCCACTCAAGAGTACCAGGGGACACCCCCACCCCCCAACACACATCCCCACAGATGACACTTAGTATAGAGCAGATCCATGGCTGCAGCCTGCAGTACAAAAGACGATGAGTCTTTCCTAAAACAAACCTCAATTCTTATCTGAACAGCCAAGCTCTGAATTTCTGTAGTGACTTTAGTCAGGCGAATCTATCACCACTCTTTCGTAAGGACATGTCGACAATTCTTAAAGCAGTTCCCAATTCCTCCTGAACACTTTTGTTTTATTTAACCCGACTCATTGCTTGTAGATGCGCGGTTCATGTGTGATGTCACGAGCCCATCTCAGCCCATCTTCATCCAAATTCAAAACCAAACAAAAACCCCCGCACCATCCCTGGTTCATGCATCCCTAGTCATCCAGGGGCCGAATTCCAAATTAAAAGGACCAACAGTACGTCCTGTTCAACATAACATGTATTAGCAGTCCTAGTCCCAGATGCTAAACTCTCTCTGATGCAATTTGGGACTTAGTCCATGTCTACATCAGGCATTTCCTCTGAATTTATAATGACTTCACAAGCTGAGAAAGACAAAACCACCATAACCCAAACTTGCGTGTAACGATTTGGGCCTCAACTATTAACCCATACTCTGACCAGGGGCAGCATGGCTTGGGGGTGGGGGTGGGAGAGGACGGAGTGGAAGTGGTGGGCTCACTTCAGCGCAGAGGGAAATGGTTAAGGTAGAACGTCCTTTCTGAAAGACACCAGACACACGGAAATGAACGATGAGACCAAGTACTAAACCGCTCTTCTCACCACATTTGCAGAAATGAGAAAAGCCGATACCATTTACTCTGCCACGTGGACCCCTTAAGGAGCCTCTAGACTTCGAAGAGACCCCCTATATTCTGGGACCCTTGAAAAGTCTCCTCTCTCCGCAAGATACAAAAATCTGTTGGTAGGTTTCTAAATCTGACACGACTTCTCCCAAATTCAGCTGTTTTCAGTTGCTTTATTACTGTCCATCTGCAACACAACGGTGACAGTGGGCGATGGAGGGCCATCAGGAACGCCAGAAGGAGGAAGTCAGAAAGCCCTTGGGGACAGGAATCTCCTTGCGCTGCAAACATTTCTGGTCAGGGAAAGATGAAGAAAACAGAATGATTTTCCGGCAACGCTCCTTCCAACATCTAACATTTGGAAGAAGCTTTGAGGGACAGCAAGCTTCAGTGCTCCAAACAGCGGTCAACAGTGGGAAGAGTGAGGCCAATGGCAGCACAGGAGACTTCCACGTGAACTGCAGCAGAGGACTAAGGCCAGGCTGCTGCTTATGCTGCCCAGGCCCCATCTCCACAGCCCCGTCTCATCCTTCTCCATTGCCTTCTGCTCACTCGGGCCACTGGAAAGTGGAAGTCAGGGGGCCATCCTGGCAGACCTACCACAGACTTCCAGGCTGTTGGTCACTCTTAGCCTCAGGTTTCCAGCACTGAGAAATAGGGGAGGAGTCTGGCTCAAAGCGAAGTTTGTTCTCATGGAGAAGAGGGACCAAATTTCCCAGTTCCCCTGACCTGAGACCGAGGAAAGAAACTCAGCCAGCAAGCAAGAAATGTATTAGTGACACTAGACTCATTAAGTATATTTTATTCATCTCTAAGACAGTTCCCCTCAGGCAGCATGGATGATGCGCATAAGAAGGTGGAATGCCACCCCTTAAGGTGAAGGAGGAATCACAGACAAAGTTCAAAAAAATCAAGAAGGGGAGTGACTAGCCGGTTCAGTCACAAGAGCAGGTGACACTGATCTCAGCGTTGTGAGTTTGAGCCCCATGTGGGGTGTAGAGATGACGTAAATAAAATTTAAAAATCAAGAGGAAGACTGCAATCCAAGAGCCTAGAGGTCCACGACTTGTGAGACACGGGTGCCCTCAAGGTCACCAACAGCTCAGAATGTGTTGGTCTAAGGACATCTTACCTCTAAGAACTGCTTGAGGCGTATGAAGGAACCCATCTGTCCTGAGCTTGTGACGGCTTCAATCCTGCAGGGAGAGGAAGAAGACACATGGGTCGCAGCTGTGAGTCCCACCTCTCCCTTGGAGAGGAGTTTGGGACATTGCTGATCTAGAGGAAGGGGCAGATCGAATGCCTTGGAGAGAGATCTTCTGGACTAAGGATGCTGTCATTCTTACAAATGGTCTCAGACTTCTTTTCAAACCAGGTGATAAAGAAGAGAGGACATTCCTTTCTAAGGTCTTGCGATCAGGCGGGATGGGTGCTGCCAAGGCCTCTCCCCCCAGCTGAAATGCCAGTGTGTTGAGAGGAATGAGAAGGGCACCAAAAGGCGTATGACAGAGTCAAGCAAACAGGTGGAGAAATGGATTGATTAAAGGAGTCTGAAGCTCTGGGTTAATTCATGCCTGCATGTAATCACCATCTCATTAGTTGGGGGAGTTTGGAAAACAGAGTTAAAGAAATGTCAGTTATCTGAATCCAGGATTTTTTTTTTTTTTAAGATTTTATTTATTTATTCGACAGAGATAGAGACAGCCAGCGAGAGAGGGAACACAAGCAGGGGGAGTGGGAGAGGAAGAAGCAGGCTCATAGCGGAGGAGCCTGATGTGGGGCTCGATCCCATAAAGCCGGGATCACGCCCCGAGCCAAAGGCAGACGCTTAACCGCTGTGCCACCCAGGCGCCCCCCGGATCTTCTTAATTCATTTTTTCATTTAGCCAACGATATTTAAAAGACTCTCATTACAGATCAAAAGCATTTAATCAAATATCAAAGATGAGAAGGATAAGAGAAGAGGTCACACTTAATACAGGTGCTTTTAACTGAGTCAAACCCAGCATGTCACAGGACACAAGGGCCTCTGATGCCATGTGTTTCACCCACTGAATCCCATGTTGTCTATTCAATATGCCACATACCTGGGGAAGTACTCTTCTTTGATAAGAAGTATCATCTTCCAGAACTGTACCTGGTACTGCTTCATGAGGGCATTCCCACACACCTACAGGAAAGACACAGAAAGACAGGCACCGTCAGAGCTCAGAAAGCAAGTTCACGCTCACGCGAGAGATCCATAAAGCACACAGCCCTTTACCTCTTACTCCTACCAAGAATTTCAGCCACAGTGGCACTTAGCTAGCAAGGGAATAAATGGAAAGATCCAACCTTTTTCTGAAGCATTTCTCTGTGTATGATAATACCTTCATTAAACCAAACTGCCAAAAGCCAGATATATTAGCCAACTACGAAATGTGAATCAAACTTATTCTTCTTTGATTCTACTAAATGGAAACCTTTCTGAAGGCATGGCACTCCTCCCAACTGTAGTAAACAGAGCATACAGAACATCACCATGTTCTCAAATTCATTTGTGATTTCTGCTCATGTCATGTGACTTCAGGAACTCTAGGGTGAATGGAAGCATTTGGCATTCTAGGTTCGAGAGCCCGAATCTGTTATGGTATGTGCCCCAAGCCTTACCTTTAAGAAATGACTCCCTTCCACAGAAACCCTGACCCTCACCCTATAGTGGTGGCCCCTCATAGGTAGATAGGACTGTAAAGAACCTTCTGGATGAGGGAGATAACTGACCCAAGCTAGCCGATCGTATTTGTTCTCCCAGGAATGAGGGATCACAAAGAGGGGATGCCAGGTCCACCACACTGGGGGGCCACACTGAGTCGGAGGGCCATAGCCCAGGATGGCCAACTTTTCCACTGTGCACAGAGAACTAGAGAAAGTTGGCCTATGGAGCGAGAATGAGGCAGCCTGCAGGAAGAGCACAGGAAGGACCATGTGGCCCCAGAGAGACTCTTGGTACCTGGTGACATCCTAGTTCCTCGTTCCAGGCCCACATGAGAGTTGACTGTACATTCTACCCTTGGCTCGGGCGTCAATTTGCTATCCCTAAAACAAACGTCCCTTTCAGCTTGTGCCAGGATGTAGTTTTCTTCTTCTTTACAATAAGAAGACAAGCACACAGAGAGCAGCACAGTGGAAAGAAAACCCAGAAGGCAGGTGTCACTTTAGCACTCGGGGAAAAAATGTGTGACGCTGGACCCTAATGCTGTTCACCATCAGCCTCTGTCTCTCTGCTGCCTCCCAGTCCAGGTCACGCGGTGACCGAAGGCTGCTTCAACCACTGTCTCTCTCGTGTGAGAACTGCATTACGTACCTCCAAGAAGTCAAAGAGGAGGGTGGCTGTCACATCTGACAGGGGCTCCATATTTAAGATTTGTGCCAACCAGCGCCAGCCATGATTTAAGCCATGAGGATGAATCTGGGAAGGGAGACACTTGGTCATGGTTCGATCTCATTGTATCCAGAGATCGAAACCCCCAAGGTTATCCTCTAGCCATTACTAAGTGACATGAACCCCCAGATCACTGAAATCAAGCACATGCCACAGGGCAGAAACACCACAAGATGAACAAATTCTTTTTTCCAATGTCCCAACACACTGGAACCCACACATTCTTTACAGGAACCCCTAGTCCACATGTGGCAGCTCTGGTTTCAGGGGTTCCAACAGCTACTCGTATAGATATTTTATTTATTATTCTTGGTACCTTTAGCACAGAACCCGGGACACAGCAGGTACACGATAAAAACTTGGATTTGATCCAATATGATCCCTTCTCTTTAGGTCCCCAGGTACACTAACTTCTCCATCTCTCTAATCTGTATCCTTTGAGAAAAGCACTGGGCTGGCAAGTCAAAGCCCTGCCCACCCCCCCACCCCCCCGCTGTGGCTTTGTCACCGACAGCTGTGTCACTATAGCTCCCTGAGAGTCGATCTGCTCATGTGACACGAGGCACCAACCATGCCTAAAATGACACTGAGTTGGGGCGCCTGGCTGGCTCAGTCAATAGAGCATGCGACTCTTGACCTCAGGGTCATGAGATAGAGCCCCACGCTGGGCCTAGAACTTACTTAAATAATAATACCACCACCACCACCACCTGATACTGTATCATTTTGATCACTCCTCTTCTTTTTTTTTTTAAATTTTATTTACTTATTTGACAGAGAGAGAGACAGCCAGTGAGAGAGGGAACACAGGCATGGGGAGTGGGAGAGGAAGAAGCAGGCTCCCAGCAGAGGAGCCTGATGTGGGGCTCGATCCCAGGACTCTGGGATCACGCCCTGAGCCGAAGGCAGATGCTTTACGACTGAGCCACCCAGGCGCCCCGTGATCGCTCCTCTTCTAATAGAATCTTCTAACCTTAATGACTGGTTTACAACAGACTCTCATCTGGCAGACCCTCTTACAGACCCAGTTCTTTATCTATTTTTTAAAGATTTTATTTATTTATTTGACAGAGAAAAAGAGAGAGCACGCCCAAGCAGGGAGAGCAGCAGGCAGAGGGAGAGGGAGAAGCAGCCTTCCCACTGCGCAGGGAGCCCGATGCAGGCCTGGATTCCAGGACCGTGGGATCATGACCTGAGCTGAAGGCAGACGCTTCACAGACTGAGCCACCCAGGTGGCGCCAAACCTAGTTCTTTAAAGGCTCAACTAAGTCAATCTTCAAACAAATAGCTCTGCCGATCCCAGTTTCCAACATCAACTTCTCTAAAGCACACTGAGGGAGCAGTGACACACACCAAGTTCTCGTGTGACGAGCCTGCTCCCGCGGCAAGAAGGGCAACAGTCCCCATGGACAAAACACACCAGTACGGCCCGATCGCTCACTACGGACACCGGCCTCTTCTACTACCTCTTGGCGGCTTCCGTACGGCCACCGGAGCTGGATGATGGCAGCGTACAGCCGGATCATCCCAGACATGCGTTTTAGAAAGTTGTCCTGCTGTTCCACTTTGGAGTCCTTCACTTGGTAGCCAAGCATCCTGTGTGGGAAGAAAAACCTCAGTGTGACAAGGCCCAAGTGAGGGTGACAAATCACTGACTTTTTGTGGCGGAAAGGAACAATCTAGTACTATTACATTATTATTATCATAATTATTATTATTATTATTTTAAAGTAGGCACCATGCCCAATGTGGAGCTTGAACTCACCACCTCATGACTGGGAGCTGCATAATCTACAACCAAGCCAAACATGTGCCTCTATTTTTTCTTTTTAAAGGAAGCTCTAGGCCCCACGTAGGGCTCAAACTCGTGACCCCAAGATCAAGAGTCGCACACTCTACTGACGGAGCGAGCCAGGCTCCCCGAAGTCACAGGACTGATGGATATCATTACCCCATTTGTAAACAAGGGAAATGACGCTCAAAGGGCTTACTTTGCAAATTATTAAATGATGAAGCAGGACACAATTCTAAAACCCCCGGATTCTAGATCCAGTATTCTTTTCCCTAAACTATATTAATTACTGCAATTGAACCCACAAATCCCAAAGCAGCCAGTCTGTATGAAAGACACCGGATTCTCTGATAGAACGTTCCAGGTATGTATGAGGAGCTGTGGAAAGAGGGAGAATGAACCCTAGTTCTCTTTTTTCCCCCTTAAGATTTATTTATTTATTTTAGAGAGAGAGAGACACACAGAGAAGAGTGTGTGTGAGAGCAAGGGGAAGGACAGAGGGAGAGAGAGGGAATCTCAAGCAGACTTGACGCCCAATGCAGAGCCCAACTTGGGGCTCGATCCCACAACCCTGAGACTGTGACCTGAGCTGAAACAAGAGTCAGATGCTTAACTGACTGTGCCACCCAGGTGCCCCTGAACCCTAGTTTGATTTGTATTTCATTCAGCCCCTGAGGAGAGTGAGGAGAGAAACGACCTCACCTCTGATAGTCTTCCAACGCCATTCCCTCCTTGAAAGCCGGGTAGAAGGGGACAGAATAGGGGCACTTCCTGTGGAGGTGAGCAAGAATGAGGTCGCCCACTCTGGGGTGGAGCTCCCAGATGCCGGACGCCACAACCGCGATGGGGAACGCTGCTTCGTGGTGAGAAGCCACCTCCTCCTCTCCTTGTTTCTGGGGGAGCAGAGACAGGACCACTGTAGTTACTATGGAGAAAAGCTCAAAGGCTGCGCACCAGCCTCTCCCCATACCTCTGGCAACAAGGTTTCTCACCACAAACTTCTCTGCCAGCTTGTACTGGACAAAGTCCAGGCCCTGTGGGTTCAGAGTGACGGACACGGAGTGCCCGCCACACTGAACGGGTTTTCCAGAGAGCAGGCTGTGGATCTTGTCAAAGATCTCCTTCAGCTTCGAGCCTGGGTTGGACGGAGATAAAGTTGGTTAAAAGACTCAACTGCAGACCACCGTGCTTCTCATCACTGCAGCAAGAAGGCCTCTACTGAAGTCTAGCCAGGCAGCCCTACACAAGGTCAGAACTTAGAGCAAAATACTGTTGCAGAAAAATATACGACGCGCAAATAAAATATGTGTCATCTGGGGGTGCAGAAGTACATGAGACATGGTACTATTTCAAATGAATTTCTTGTTTGGGAATGAACACATTCTGAAACTGACACACCGAACAGGGGAAATAGTATGAACAGGAGTGGAATGGCTACAGATCCCATGGGCTGTGGCCGACATCCCTAGAGGAATCATTTGCATCTCTGGGAAAACCCTTCTAAAGGATCTTCCCAGCTCTCAACGACTCCCCCTTCTCTGGGACCTGCCTCCCTCCATTCTCTGACACACCGAGGTGGGCTCGTGATGGCTATATTTGTATTCCAGATCCTGTGTGCCCCAGCCCCGCGTGGGCTACAGTTTGATGAGGAATGACCAGCTGAGCCAATCAGCCAGCTGACTGAGTCACCTCAGTGACTGGAAATGGCTGGCCCAGCGACACACGTGCTCATGAACACCAGGGCCCTGCACCTGCCAGATGGTCCAAAGAACAGGGGTCTACCTAATTAGATCAGAGAGATGCAGAGGGAAGACGAGAGAAAAGGTTCCTAAGGTTTCTTGCTCCTGAGACCGAGCCCCATTCCTGCCAGTAGGTTCTGAGAAACACCCCTGTAGCTTTAGAATAAATGCCCTTTTTTGGGCCTAAGCAGATCTAAATTGGTCTCCATTACTCAAACCTTACTGAGATACCAAAATAGTAGCTCCCACTCCTGCTAAGTCTCATTTTTACCGATGGTTTCAAAGGACCAAATTTCCTATCAGTCTTTCTCTGTGCTGCTCCAGTTAGGAAAGTCAGCTCCCAACCCTCTCCCGGGCATGGCCTCCCACATTCCATATGCCATTCCAGCACCAGAGAGATTTATTCTGCTCCAAATCTAACCACTCACGGAGGTCTGCCTTTCAGGAGGCAGGAATTAGACCATCTTTTTCTCCGTACTCAGCACGTACTGAGCACTGACTCCAGAGCATGTCTGTATCTGGCTCTTCAAAGAAGTAACCGTGATGGTGCGGACAGAGGGAACGTAGGAAATTTGCAGTAGAGTGAAGAACAGCAAAACTAGAGCCTGATCAGAAGTGAAGAATAAAACAGAGGACTGGGGAGCCCGAGGAGAGCAGTGAGGGGAGTGGCGTGGCCATCAGGTCAAGCTCGCCCCCACTGCTGTTCGGCCACGCCCACCCCCACTGCTGTTGCGAGCAAAGGAAATGCACTTTATTAAAGTCCAGAAGGTGATTCGTGTTTATTTATTTATACCTTGTCCTGATCCAGAGAGAACTTCAGACAGCAGAGTGATATGTAAGTTCTGTCATAGCACCTCTCACGGGCAACAGCTGCAACTTGTCTACACTCTCTAGGCAACGAGTGAGTCAGGGGAACCGGGACCCATGCTAAGTCAGAGCAGCTTTTCAGCTGTTCACGCTCACCAGCCACCGGGCAGCACAGCTTGTAACCTGGAGGCTTCCACAGCCAGAGCTCTATGAAAACGAACACTGCTTCCGAATGAGAGGAAGAAGGGTCTTTTCCCTGTCTGGTTCTCACTCTCTATAGGTCAGTCTCTGGAGAGAACAGAAGACGTTCTAAAGTGTTAAAGCTGGGGCGCCTGGGTGGCTTAGTCATTAAGCGTCTGCCTTCGGCTCAGGGTGTGATCCCGGCGTTATGGGATCGAGCCCCACATCAGGCTCCTGCAATGGAAGCCTGCTTCTTCCTCTCCCACTCCCCCTGCTTGTGTTCCCTCCATCGCTGGCTGTCTCCCTCTCTGTCAAATAAATAAATAAAATCTTTTTTAAAAAAATAAATAAATAAAAATAAACTATTAAAGCAGGTTTCGAGCTTGGACAAACTAGTATTATAGGACAAAACAAAGAACTCAAGTCACATCCTAGGTCCCTGGAGCGATGTTTTCAGCAGGGATTTTCAACTTCAGGTAAGAGCCTTCCTAAAGAATTTACTGTTGATATGCAGCTTATTTATGAAAAGCGAGTCAACCAACACATAATGATTACCTTCTATGCGCTGAAAAAGAAACAAAGACACGTAAGACATAACATACATGCCTGATCCAATGTCACTTGTTTGAACAGACTCTGTCTACAGGAACCTTACAGATGAGCAGATCCGGAGTTTTTAAAAAAAATACCGAATGAAGCGAAGGGCCACGTTCTTAACTCCTCTGACCAACCTGCAATGGTGGAGATTTGGCTCACGGGGATGGTGGCAGCCTTCTGGAGGTCCATCTTTATCTTTTTGGCCTGCCAGGAGAGAAAAGTGAGAGGGCAGGCGGTGTTTAGAAGGGCTGAGTAGTTGCCAGTAGGATTAGGGAATGTCACATGCTAGTGACATTCCTTTGGGACACGAGGCTGTTCAGAGCACTACCAGGCCCGAAGGGTTCCCGACCTACAGCCCTCCCTACCTGACTGTCTTTGCTGTTGGTCAGCTCCTCAAAGGCCAACACGCACTGACTGGAAGCATCCTGAAGTTGTTGGTACCACTGCATCGTACTGTCTTGTACCTTCACCTGCAGGTCTGAGGAGAAAAGAGAGGCTTTCGTAATAGCTAGAATTCACTGAATGCTTTTAAAATATATATATATATTTATTTAAGTAATCTCTACCTCCAACATAGGGCTTGAACCCACGACCCAGAGATCAAGAGCCACATACATGCTCTTCCGACTGAGCCAGCCCAGAGCCCCTTCACTGAACACTTAATATGGGCCAGGGGCTGTTCTAATCAACGGATACAGGTATTAACTGCTTTCACTGTCACAACAACCCTATGAAGTAGATACATTATCTTCATTTTCTAGATGAGGAAATAGGCATAGAAAGGTTAATTTGCCAATGTCACATCCCCAGGAAGTAGAAAAACTACATTCCCATGGACCTGGCTGCAGAGCCAGCGTTCTCAAGCATTATGCTATTCTGACCCTCTGATGCAGTAAGTGAGACCATTGCGTACATATTTATTTTACACTTGATCTTAGCCAAAAGGCCGAAAAGAAACTCTTATTTATTTAAAAAACTCAGAGCAGTTGGGGCACCTGGGTGGCTCAGTCGGTTAAGTGTCTGCCTTCAGCTCAGGTCATGATCCTGGGGTCCTGGGATCGAGTCTCGCATCGGGCTCGCTGCTCAGTGGGGAGCCTGCTTCTCCCTCTTCCACTCTCCCTGCTTGTGTTCCCTCTCTCTCTGCCTGCCGCTGTCCCTGCTTGTGCGCTCTCTCTCAGATAAATAAAATCTTAAAAAAAACCCAAAAAACCCCCAAAACTTCAGAGCAGCAAAACTCGGGATAATACATCTACTAGAATGATACAGAATTTCAAGTCCTCATGGCAAGTCTCTGGCTCGGGATCAACCAAACTGAATATAAGTTAGGTAAAACTGCAGTACTGAATTTTACCTTATGTAAAAATTCTGGTATATTGTCCTGAAACTTAACACTGTATTTAAACACGTTCTGGTTTCCTTTCACATTCTGGGTTGAATGACAATATCTACATCAACACCCACCTTCATTCTGTTTCCCTCCTGGGCCCTGGCTGGGAGCTGGGGTCTCTCTGGGGACCTCCGGCCCCTGCTGCATCTTTGACTCCTGCTGTTTTTCTTGGGCCGCCTCCTCATCCTGCCTCCTCTTGTCTTCACAGGCCCTGGCGATCTCCTGCTGCAAGCTTGTAAGGAGGTCCCGCATTTCCTGCAGGGCTTTCTCCGCCACAGCCTGGTCCTCTGCTGTGGGAAAGCCGTTCTGTCGGGGGGACAGAGACAGAGCTTAGGGTCTGTTCCCTAGGCTCCTATGAAGCCAAATGACAGCTCACACTCAAGTCAACAATTTCTAAACTGGAACTGCTGCACCAATGGAGTGCCCACGTTCAACATGTTGATACCCACTGCTTCTTGTTCTCTGAAAGGTAATCCTGATTTATCATCACAACCACAGACAGACCTGAGTATGGATTCTTCCATGCTCTCACCAACACTGGCTGGGATAATTTTTTAAGTTTATGACAACAGTCTAGATAAAAACGATGCTGTGCTTTAAATCGCATTCCATATATTAATGGTGACTTTAAACTTAATTTTAGGGGACGCCTGGGTGGCTCAGTTGATTGAGCATCTGCCTTTGGCTCGGGTTGTGATCTCAGGGTCCTGGGATCAAGTCCCATGTCTGGCTCTCTACTCAGCAGGGAGCCTGCTGCTCCCCCTGCTTGTGTTCTCTCTCTTTCTCTGTCGAATGGATAGATAAAATCTTAAAAAAAAAAAAAAAACCAAAACCTTGAAGTTTCAAATTTACCAATTATATTTCTCCTTTTACAGCTGCCTGTCCTGTCCTTTGCTCATCTTTCTCTTAGTGAGATAGAGATAGAAATAGAGTGATTTATTTATCCTTTTTCCCATAGACCATAAGAGCTCTCTCTGTAGAAAGGATATTAAATTTTGGTCTGTTATATGCATAACAAATATGTTTTCCTAAGTTATAACGTGTCTTTCAGTTTTGTGTACTCATATCTATTGATCCTTCCCACTATGACTTCTGCTTTCATTGCTCTGCCTCCACACCTTAACATAATTCAAATATTCACCTAGAATTTTTTCACTGAATATGATTTGTCTCTTTCACAAAGATTATGGAGTTAATCAGATGAAATAATGGTACGAATTTAATCTTTACTTTTTAAAAAAATTTTATTTGACAGAGAGAGAGCGAGCGCAAGCAGTGGGGAGCAGCAGAGGGAGAAACAGGCTCCTTCCTCACTGAGCAGGGAGCCCGATGCGGGACTTGATCCTAGGACCCTGGGACCATGACCTGAGCTGAAGGCAGATGCTTAATCAACTGAGCCACTCAGGCGCCCCTTAATCTTTACTTTCATGGTTCTAATTCATCTTTTCCCCACTTAACTGAAATGATAGTTTTTTTAAAAAGATTTTATTTATTTATTTGAGAGAAAAAGAGTGCACGCTCACAAGCAGGGGGAGAGGGAGAAACAGACTCCCCGCTGAGTGGGGAGCCTGAGGTGGGGCTCATGGGGCTGGATCCCAGGACTCAGATCATGACCTGAGCTGAAGGCAGATACTTAACTGACTGAGTCCCCTTGGCCAGATCAACAGTAGCATGCTTTTTCGACTGAATCAGCCGTGGGGCCCCATGTATTTACTTTTTTTTTTTTTTTTAAGATTTTATTTTTAAGTAATATCTGCACCCAACATGGGGCTTGCACTCACAACCCTGAGATCAAGAGTCACACACTATACAGACTGAGCCAGCCAGGTACTCCTAATTTAAAATCTTTTTAAATTAAAATTCAGTTCTTCGGGGCACCTGGGTGGTTCAGTTGGCTAAGCGACTGCCTTTGGCTCAGGTCATGATCCTGGAGTCCCGGGACTGAGCCCTGTTTTGGGCTCCCTGCTCAACAGGGAGTTTGCTTCTCCCTCTGACCCTCCCCCCCTCATGCTCTCTCTCTTTCTTGCTCTCTCAAATAAATACAATCTTTAAAAAAAAGAAATCAATTCTTCAGTCACAGTAGCTGTATTTTAAGTCCTCAACAGCTACATATAGCTAATGGCTCCTGTACTGCAGAGCATAAATATGGAACGTTTCCATCACCAGAGAGAGTTCTGTTGGACAGCACTGTCCTCAAGTTACCACATAGGAAATACAGGTAATAAAGAAACCTAATATAATATACCACAGGGCTAGGGTTAGCAATTGCATTCTGCAGTTTTCCAGAGTGTAGAAAATTTTATAGAACCAACGATCCCGACTCTCTGATTATTAAATGGCAAGGAAAAAAAAAATAAGGAATGTAGAGTCTTGAAATTAAACAACTTAATTAAGAGACATGAACCAAAAGGCTGAACCTTGTTTAGATGTTAATGTCCCAACTGTTAAAAAAAGTTTTTAGACAGGAGTGCCTGGGTAGCTCAGTTGGTGAAGCGTCTGACTTCCGCTCAGGTCATGATCTCAGGGCTCCGTGCTTATTAGCAGGGAGTCTGCTTGTCCCTCTGCCCCTCCCCCTGCTCATACACATGCTCTCTCTCCCTCTTTCAAATAAATAAAACCTTAAAAAAAATTTTTAGACAAGTGGAAAAATTTGAACACTGATTAGATATTTGGTATATTAAATTATCAGTATTTTTAGGTGTGATATTAGTATTCTGGTTATGTTGATATCACTACAGCGTTATGCATGGTAGTGAAAATACAGAAACTTAAATGTTCAACAGTAGGCATTTTTTTCGAGGGATTCTGGTATGATTATATGTGGAAAGTATCCAATTCCAACAAGTTCATCAAATACTTAATGAATATCTGCTACGTGTCACGGCGATACTTAACAGTTTTTAACACTGCTTTAATTAAAAGCATCAAAATATTTTTAATGGTTACAGTAATTATGCACTCAAAATACAACATTAACTGAAAAAAGCAATGCACACTGCTGTTAAGGTTTTAACTTTTAACAAAGCATCGCAGGTGCTCAATAAGATATTATTGAATAACCACAACTATTTTGCAATCGGAATAGACAACTATTTGTGTAACCTACATAGGAAACTCGGTACGTAGGAGTCCAGTTTGGCTTGGGGATAACTGCCCGCCCCCACCCCCACACACTGTCAGGGAAGAAAGATGAAATGCTCACAGGGATTCTCTCTTCAAGGTCCCTCTGAAAACCCCTCACCTCAGACGTGGCCCGAACGATCCCCGAGACGAGGCCGCACAGCTGGTTGCCTCGGGTCCGGAAGGCAGACAGGTCAGGCTTCGGCACGTCCCTGGGCTGCTCCGAGGCATCCAGCTGCTGGTTGAGGTGCAGCACCTCCCCCTGCAGGGCGTAGAGGCTCCGCAGGCGGACCTGGCCTTCTTCCTTCCGCAGCCGCTCCTGCTCCGCCTGCTTCAGGCGCTGCTGCTCGGCCTCCCGCAGCTTCAGGTTGAGAATCTACAGAAAGGGCAGTGCGGGGACTTCTCTCCGAGCCGCCCCTGGCCCTTCTCTTTCTACATGCCCCAAGCCTTACGGGCTCCATATTTTCAGATGGGCCCAGGGCAGGAAGAGGACAGCCCAAGGAGAGTCCCATGGAGGCACGATCTGGGCCCCGTCCTCCACACCGTGGGCCAACACCCCACCCTGGGCAGGTTAGAGCCAGACACAGAAACACCCATATGGAGTCCCCCAGGCTCTGACCTTTGCTCTGTGACGATGCTCAGCTTTTAGCTTCTCTTGGTGCCCCAGGGCTTCTCTGGAGCTGCGTGAGAAATGGCAAGGAATGGCAGTCAGGCATGCTTCCTAAAATGTCTTACCTTACCTCTCCTAAAAGCCTCCCTTCTCTTTGTGATACACTGGTCGTCTTTCTAGGTTATAAGCTTCTCTGGCTGTTTTATTTTGACATTTAAGTCTTTCGCCTTTGGGTTCCATGTTGGGAAAGAGGTGCCGCCGAGCACACTGACGGACGGTCCCACTCACCTCTTCTCCATCACTTCCTGTAAGTCCTGGAATTCTTTATGATGTTTCAGCTCCTTCCGTTCATCAAAGCGCTTCAGTTGTTCAGATGCCATCTCGGAGAGGGCTCGCACCTTCCTCTCCTGCTCCTCTTGCCACTGCCTCAGGCCCTCCTGGAAAGGATCAGCACCTGCTCTCTGCCGCTCCATTAGCGCCTTGCTCGCTTCCCCGTGGGAACACCCTCCCGGCGGTCCTTAGCTCCAGAGATACGCAAGGGCACCAACCAGCTGCTTACTTCTCAGAAGCTACACTCGAGCTGCGTCTCCCCTTTGGGTGGATGTTTAAACCCAGCTGTTTTGGAAAGCTCTTCCAATCTGCCCCATTCGGTTCATGTCACTCCAGTATCAGCTGGGAAGGCACCGGTATTTACTGACATAGTGCCCAACAGCCCTGGGCTTATAAGCCTCCATCCCGGGTATTCTGATGAGGGTTTCAGAGTAACCAACAGAAATCCTCACTCGAATTCCATAGACATGCTATGCACATTCCTATCCCACTCCTTTCCTCACCTTACCATCTCTGCCTCCATCTCCTCTCCCACCTCCGCTTAGGAAAGTCCCCTTCCTGTATTCCGAAGGGTATCAGGTATTCCATTTATTATTCACCAGAGAACTCTCATATGGTTTTTAAGGGTGATGTGATTAACTATCAAAATTTAAAGTGTATATACCCTTTGACACTAGTTTAATTTTAGGAATTTATCCTGAGGAAATATTTGCAAAAGCATGTCCAAAGATATATGTACAAGGATGCTTACAGCAGCCCTGCTGATGATGGGAATAAATTTAAAACAATTAAAAAAACTGGGGATTGACTAAACATATTGCAGTGGGTCAGACCGGAGAGCACCTTGCAGCCTTAAGCAGGATGAGACGCTATATACACTGGCATGAAGATATAGCAAAATATATTGTGAAGACACTATATGATTCTATTTTAAAGCTTCCAGTGCAAGAAGGCAAAGCGACCACAACATATATAACCTCTCCCCTGAGCCTCTGTTTAAATAGAGTTGGGAAGGAAAAAAAGACTCCACAACAGAGAGCACATGGGATCCTCAGCAGGGAAAAACTTTCAACACACTTAGAAAGTTTCTGTGGAGGAATGTGGACTGACAGAGCAGGGGTGAGAAATCCTGAGGACGCACGCATGCATGCACACGCGTGCACACACACAAGCAGATTATGCCTCTCAGGGAGAGAGCCAATCTAGCAGAACCTCAAAGAGGCTCCAGACTGGGAAATGCCAGGTCTGAAATCAGGTGGGGTTCATGGGGCTGAAAACAAAAACATCAGCTGAATGCTTGTAGACAAAATAGTCAACCCTTGCCCCCACCCTGAAATCATGAGATCAGAACAGCCAACAGTCAGGAATGTGTGCTATAATGATTTTTTAAAAATATCTTTTCACGTGCTTCCCTGCCTGTGTCTGGTAAAATACCTCTACTTTGGCCCATTTTGTACTTGATTTGTTTTTACTGTTGCATACTGTATAATGATTTAAAAAGAGATCTGCACATTCTCTGAAACCCTCCCATCTCCTCCGCTTCAACCTGAGCAGGGCTTCAAGACTGCCTTGACCAAGAGAACTCGGGAAAGAGAAATAATGTTACACAACTTCGGAGACTAGGTTATAAAAGGCCACACGGCTTGGCCAGTATTTCTTAGGACGCTTGCTCTCGGAACCCGACCTTCACGCTATGAGGAAGCCCAGCCATGTGGAAAGGGCAGGGCAGACTTTCCAGCCAACAGCTAACTTCAACTACTACCCAGGTGATGGAAGAAGCCTTTGTTTTGCTTTTAAAGGTAGGTTTTTGTTTGTTTGTTTAAGATTTTATTTATTTGACACAGAGAGAGAGCACAAGTAGGGGGAGCAGCAGGCAGAGAGAGAGGGAGAAGCAGGCTGCCCGCTGAGCAAGGAGCCCAAGGCGGGGCTCAATCCCAGGACCCTGGGATCATGACCTGAGCCGAAGGCAGACGCTTAACGACTAAGCCACCTGGGTGCCCCCGGAGGAGCCTTTGAAAGGACTCCGGCCCCAGTCACCACAACCACATGGCCCCTAAGTGAGAACCACCTAGTTGAGCGTGTTGACCTCCAGAAACATTAAAGATAGTAATGAAATGCCAGTGGTGGTTATAAGCCACAAGTCTGGGGGCAATCTATTACACAATCACGCATATTCCCAGCCAAAAAAAAACGGAGAATTCTTCCCTGTAAGAAAATGAATAGGGGGTGCCTGAGTGGCTCAGTTGGTTAGGCAGCTGCCTTCAGCACAGGTCATGATCCTGGGGTCCTAAGATCGAGCCCCAAGTCAGGCTTCTCCCTCGCCCTCTACCCCTCCCCCTCTTGTGCACACGTGTGCGCGCGTGCTCTGTCAAATAAATAAATAAATAAAATCTTAAAAAAAAAAAAAAGAAAAGAACATAAACAAACTGGAGATAACTGGATCGGCTAGCATGGAGGCTGGTATTTCAGAACAATACCCTAGGAATGCTGACACTCAGGAAGTCCGAAAGCATAATAATCTTGTTCCGGACTATGCACCTGGAAGCCTTGGTCCAACCACTGGCAAAGAAAGGTCATTAGCTATTTGAGGAAACTCTGTACCCTAGGAGATCAAGGTGAGCAAGTGGAAAATAATGAATCTAGAAGAAACAGATATTTCAAGGAACACAATTGAATCTGAAAAAAGGACTCTAGTATGATATGAGAACAAAATGCTCTAAAAAAAGAACAAGTGAAGAATAAGAAAAAGCTTACGAAAATTAGACCTATCATTTAAAAAATACATATATACATATTTTTTCAAACAATGGAGGGATAAGACAAAGAAATCTTCTGGAAAACAGAGAAAGACAAAAGGAAAATGAGAGAAAGACTAAGAGAAATAGGGAATTAATCTAGGAGATCCCATCTCTGATTAATAAAAGTTCCCAGAAAGACAGAAACAAGGAAGTGGAGAGGAAGAGAAACTAATCGGTGGGAAAAAAACATTCCCAGAGATGAAGGACTAAGTCGTCAGCTGAAAGGGCCCCACCTATCCAGAATCTGACCAGTCCTCACCGGGCACATTGCTGGCACCCGAGTGGAAGCAGCTATTGCCTCTCACTCAGAGTACAATGGTTTCTACCTACATTGTACTTATTTCTCTTTTTTACTCCTATCTCTCCTACCAGTGCCGAAGTCCCATGAGGGCCTGGATTCGTGTCTGCTTTGCTCACTATTTTCTCTAGACCTGGAACAGCATCTAAGGGCTCCATAAGGACATGCGAGCTTGACGACTATTGGTTGACTCAGTGAATGAATGAATGAGGGTAAACACCAGAAGACTTTCACTTTATAAACTCACATAATCTGTGGAAATGTTTCCAAAATCATGCAATGTTTTTCTAATTAAAAAATAATCAAGTCAGCTCTTTGGGCTCAGATCTAGTTGCTGGTGACATGGCAAAAGGCACCCAGAGGGCTGGAATCCTCTGTAAATATGGGAGTGGTTACGGTGCCTCCCTCAGGAAAATGGAGGAGAAGATTAAAATAAACCAGCACGCCAAGTACATGTCCTCCTTCTGTGGCAAAACCAAGATAAAAAGACGAACTGTGGGGAGCCGGCACTGTGGTTCCTGCATGAAAACGGCAGCCGGTGGGGCCCGGACCTACAGCATTTGAAACACCGCTAGCCTATAATAAATGGGTTCCTTTATGTAACAAAATTACATTGGTTTGTTGTTAAATTTATGAATTAGGTGTTCCAATTTCTGTTGTCTTAATTTTGTTTTCTCAAAAGACTTGGGAGTTAAAACGCTTCTAGTTTTTATTGGAAAAGCACGAAAAAATAATAAAGTCAAAGCAATTATTAAGATAGTGTTATTCTTTCCTCAGGAGGCAGTTAAGATCCATCTTCTCAGTATAACCTTATCTGACAGCCCCAGATCATCTTCAAATATGTAAAACAGAAGAGCTAGGATTTGAACCCAGATCTCCCTTCAGAGAGCTCACTTGAGATTGCTACGTTACACAATCTCCCCAAATGAATGGGGAGCTACTGGCACGGGGGTCGTGACGATTAGCATGAGGTGGACATCCGCAATGCCTGAAGAACCGCATTTGCATGTTGCTCCCTTGGGCCAAGCCTGCCTTACTTCATGGGTCACTTACTGTTCCTCTCATCCTGTGCACCAGCTCATACATTCGGATGCAGCCTTCCACTTTGATCCCCCGGGAGGACTGAAGGACCACAGATTCTGTATGCTGGGACTCATGTTTACCCTATAGAGCCAAAAATGGAAAAATCAGGCATTCAAGATGCTAAACTTGGTGTTATCCCTTCTAGACGAAAACCACATCCCTACTTATGAGCAGTAACTCTAAGAACAACAATCAAACAACTTAGGTTAGAACTGGTGTGCTCTTCATGACGTTGATCTTGTTCTGTTTTCCTTAGCAAAGGAAATAATAACATACATTACGTTTATATAATAATATACAAGCCAGTAAATGGTTTGTTGCTTTGGAGGGTTTGGGTTTTTGTTTTTTTAATTTTGCTTTGTTTTTTGGTTTGCTTGTCTGTTTGATCTGCCCAGCAGATTTTTCCCCTTTCTTCTGATAAGCGTCCATTTGTGCTCAGGTGGTTTGGATGGAGCAATCCCAACCCACAGGCCGTTCTTCCACCCTCCTCCGTCAGAGATAATCATGTGATGAGCCTACCAATCAAAGTACTCTATCCACCCCCACCCCCGCCCTGTGTCCCAGCATCTACTTCAAGAATGAGGCTTATGCCCCAAGCTAAGCCAGACTCCACCTCTGAGCTTTTCTGATGGAGTTACCTGGGAAGGCTTAATACTTTTGGGGATGCTAACCTAAGACGTGCATCCAGGGTTACTGATGGCCGTCTTGCCACAGGGAGTCTATATGAACAATGAAACTACAAAGAGTTAAACAGAGAGGAGAGGCAAAGCCCGGTATATGGGTCACTGTATCAAGTCAGAAATAATGTAAAGCAGAGACAAGCAGAAAGGACTGCCTGGATCGAACCAATTCTGAATGCATTTGTAGACTTTATGGTTACATAAGCGAATTAATTAATTCCTTTTTCTCCCTCTTGTTTTGCTTAAGCTAGTTTCAACTGGGTTTCTGTTAAACACCAAAAATTCCTAAATGACACAATAACCCATTACTGAAGCCATCTAAAACTTTACTTAAACTTGAAGAATGGGGGCACCTGGGTAGCTCAGTAGCTTAAGCGTCTGACTCTTGATTTTGGCTCAGCTCATGATCTCAGGGTCCCGGGAACAAAGCCCCATGTCGGCTCCGCGCTCAGCAGGGAGTCTGCTTGAGGAGTCTCTCCCTCTGCCTCTCCACCTGCTCACACGCTCTCTCAAATAAATCTTTAAATAATAATAAAAATAAATAAATGAACCTCAAGAATGATGGAATTCTCTATCTGGAGAGGACCTCAGCAATTTGGCACAGTACCAGATTTCCAGATGAAGAAGCTGAGGAATGAGGAAGATGCCTGCCCGCCGGCATGCCACAGTATTGGCACGGTCGGAACTGAGAAGCGCTCATAGAAACAAACATTTTTACAAACAAAATTTTTTTTTAAAGATTTTATTTATTCGACAGAGATAGAGACAGCCAGCGAGAGAGGGAACACAAGCAGGGGGAGTGGGAGAGGAAGAAGCAGGCTCATAGCGGAGGAGCCTGATGTGGGGCTCGATCCCATAACGCCGGGATCACACCCTGAGCCAAAGGCAGACGCTTAACCGCTGTGCCACTCAGGCGCCCCTACAAAAATTTTTTGAAGATTTTATTTATTTATTTGAGAAAGAAAGAGAGAGATTGGGAGAACAAGTGGGAGGAGGGGCAGAGGGAGAGGAAGACTCCTGCAGAGCAGGGAACCGACGTGAGACTCAATCCCAGGACCCTGGGATCAAGACTGAGCCGAAGGCCGACGTTTAACCAACTGAGCCGCCCAGGTGCCCCAGTAATTTTTTTTTATTTTAAAATAATTCCAATTCACAGGAAGTTGCAAAAATAGGTACAGGGAGGCTTGTGCACTCTTCACCTAGTCTCCCCCAACCCTAACATTCAGGAATACAGTAAAATATTCAGAACAGTAAACTGATGTTGGTACAAGCCATAAAACTTCTTCAGATTTCTCCAGTTGTACAGGAACCCATTGGTGTATGTGCATCCCTCTGTGCAAGTTTATCTCATGTGTAGACTTCTGTTAACTATGAGCACAATCAAGGTACAGAACTGTCCCATCACCATAAAGCTTCCGAAGCCACACCTACCTTCATACCTCTAATCTGTTCTCTATAACACTCTTACTTTAAGAATGTTAAGTAGATGGAATCATACTGTATGTTCCTATGTATTTGTATATACAATAACTACTTCTGGAAGTATATCCCCACCTCACCTCCACCCCCCAAAAATAAAGAAAAGACCAGAACACCACCAGTAACAATTTAACAGTTAAGTGGGAGAAACAAAGGCAGGGACAAAATAGAGTCAAAAAGAGTAAAACTGCTTTTTTTTTTTTTAATTACAATTTTTGTATTACAAATTACAGAACCAATGATAAGGTACATACATTTGGAGAGCAGGTATGAAATTTACTGTAAGCCTCCAGCAGTCAACACAAAAAGAGACCTCATGAGTTAAACTCATGCAATGTTCATGAGAAAAAACAAACCAACTGCTCATGAAATGTATTACTATTTTTAGTACTAAGATCAGAGGGGAATCTCTCTCCGTTCTTCGTAAAGACAATACTGTGATGTAGTGAACGGTGTCCCTATAACAGCTACAAGAAAGAGCCATCATGATCTTCCCCAGGGTAAGGTCACTGTCGTCTGACAATGTTAAACACTTCAACTTTTTGGCCACCACTGCCTCCTGTCTTAAGCTGAACACAAACCTTACCTCGGCTCCATCTGGTGTTGCTGAGGAGGACGATGAGGAGGCAGGGGTTCTGACAGGAGATCTGGGAACACATGAAGGTTGGTCGAGGGCGGAGGTGGCTCTAGAAGATGCTGAGGTCTCAGAGGAAGGTGGGTTCTCTTGTGTGTGGGATAAGACATGGTCTACCACCCATCCAGAGTAGGAAGACAGTTTGGGAAGAGACATACATTCTTCCAAAACATCCTAGAGAGAAGAAGAGGGTGAAGCCCAACTTGCATGTCAACTGATTCAAGCAAACAAAAATAATTTTGTCCTTATTTTCCACTACCTGCCTTACTGGTAATTCAGGAAGGCCTGAATAAATACATACATACACACATACCAAAGACCTGATCTAATTCTATTAACAATCAGAGATAAACAGAAAGTAGTTTCTTAAAAATGACCCTGACTACTATCCTTTTAGAGCGTCAGAATAAAAAACTCTAAGCACAGAAAAATGAAGGACACACAAAGATGATCATTAAAACATACTCGAAAGCAATCTAAAACATCAAAACGGAAAAGGACACGGAATTTTGACGTGAGCTACAGTATACACAATTGGGAGTATTAGTCATTTAAAAGTACTGAATGTGAGGGCACCTGGGTGGCTCAGTCGGTTAAGCATCTGACTTTTTTTTTTTTTAAGATTTTTTATTTATTTATTTGGCAGAGATGGAGACAGCCAACGAGAGAGAGAACACAAGCAGGGGGAGTGGGAGAGGAAGAAGCAGGCTCCCAGCGGAGGAGCCCGATGTGGGACTCGATCCTGGAACGCCGGGATCACGCCCTGAGCCGAAGGCAGACGCCTAACGACTGCGCTACCCAGGCGCCCCAAGCATCCGACTCTTCATCTCAGCTCAGGTCTTGATCTCAGGGTCATGAGTTCAAGCCCATGTTTAAAAAAAAAAAAAAAGTACTAATTATGAATCCTACATTAACACCAAACTTCAGATTCAAATGTTTCCCAGTTTTATTGAAAAAGAGTTGACATACATCACTATATAAGTTTAAAGTGACAGTATGATGGGTTGATTTACATATATATTAAGTGATACAATAGGTTCAGCTAACATCCATCTTCTTCTATAGATACAACAAAAAGAAGAAAAGAAAAAAGGAAAAAAAAAAAACCCTTGTCCTCGTGATAAGAACTCAGGATTCACTCTTAACTTTCCAATATATCATACAGCAGTGTGAGCTATAGTCACATTGTACATTACATCTCTAGTAACTGGAAGTCTATCTTTTTTTTTAAGGTTTTTTTTTTTTTAAAGTAATCTCTATACCCAATGTGGGACTCAAACTCACAACCCCAAGATCAAGAGTCACATGCTCTTCCCGCTGAGCCAGCCAGGTGCCCCTGGAAGTCCATATCTTTTGACACCCTTCCTCCACTTCCCCTTCCCCCCAAGATTCAATTTTAAGTGAAAAACCAAGAGTATAAATAAATGTCTACAATTATATAAAATGAAAACAAATGCTGATACACTGGAAGACATGAAGGAAATTTGCTACAAGTGACATACTTCTCCTTGTTCTAATTCCCTAGATTTAACCTTTAAATTAAATAATTTTTATTGTGAAAATTATAATTTTTTATGTGAAAGTAGTATGTAAAAAGAGGCAATGGGGGAGCCTGAATGGCTCAGTCGGATAAGCATCTGCCTTCGGCTGAGGTCATGACCCCAGGGTCCTGGGATGGAGTCCTGCGTCGGCTACCTGCTCAACGGGAGTCTGCTTCTCCCTCTGCCCCAGCCCCACCGCTCTCTCTCTGTGTCGCAAAAATAAATAAAATCTTAAAAAAAAAAAACAGGTACAGACAGGTGGTTACTGACATAAAGGCCAATGACTTAAAACAAATGGGATTTATAATAGCCTATAAAACAAGTTCTAGCCACCCTTTAATTTGCATGTGGACAACTTATTCAAGTCTACCAGTTAACCATTATCTCTATGTAACTGCCATACAGTGCTTCAGACCAGGGAAGCTTATACCATTTCACCGCAGTTATACACAGCAATTCTGGCTGAGAACTTTACTCAATGTCAGGAAAATATTACCAGGAAATATGGAAAAATGGTACAATAGTGATTAAGAGCAGCGAGTTTGGAACCAGCCTTTTTAGCTTGAGTTCCATCCCTGCATTCTGCTTACCTGTATAACCATGAGCAAGTTACTTAACCACTCTGTGCCTAAGCTTCATCAGTTCTAAAACGGAATAATAAAGGATCCACCTCAAAAGATTTGAAGAGGATTAATAATAGCTATAAAGGGCTTAGAAGAATACCTGGCACATAATAACTACTCAAAACTTGCAAGTTATTATTTTACTTAGATCAGCGGTTCCACAGCAGATCAATTTTACCCCCCAGGGGACAGCTGGCAATGTCTGGAGACATTTTTCGTTGTCATCACTGGGAGGGTGCTATTGGCATCTAGTTGGTGGAGGCCAGGGATGCTGTTAAACATCTTGCTATTGCAACACAGCAGTAGCAGCCCCTCACAGCAAGGAATTATCCAGCTCAGCCCAAAGTGTCAATAGTGCTGCAGCTGAGAGATACTGACCTAGATCATAGGTACACATCCCACGTGCAATAAACAGATATTCAATCCACGGAGAATAATCCAGACACAGAAGCAAACAGGCTATATGCACACTTTATAAAGTATGAGACTCATTTTCAAGACATAATAGAAATAATGGTGAAACAACACCCTTTTCCTCATTCCTTACACCAAAATGTATTCCAGGGCCAAAGTTTCAAATGTAAAAAATAAAACCATACATATGAAAAACACCATAAACATAAAAAATTTCAACTGACAAACTAGAAAAACTATATGCAATATATAGCACAAATAAAAGGCTACTGTCATCCCTAGTACATAAAGAACTTGTAAAATTTGGGGTGAAGAAAAACTCCAATAGAAAAATGAACAAAAGACATAAACTGTCAATTCACAAATAAAGATATAAAATTGGCTCCTGATGGGGTGTCTGGGTGGCTCAGTCAGTTAAGCATCTGCCTTCAGCTCAGGTCATGATCCCAGGGTCGTGGGATCGAGCCCCACATCGGGCTCCTTGCTCTGAGGGGAGCCTGCTTCACTCTCTGCCTGCCACTCCTTCTGTTTGTGCATGTGCGCTCGCGCTCTCTCTCTGACAAATAAGTAAAATCTTTAAAAAAAAAAAAAGATTAAAATTGGCTCCTGAATATATGAAAAAATGTTCAATTTGAATTTAAAAAGGCACTGTAAAACAATCCTGAGATCTCATTCTTACCTATTAGATAAGCAGAAATTAAAAGTATAACAATACATTGTTGGCAAGGCTGCAGGCAAAAAGGCATGATCATGCACTGTTGACTGGAAGGCAATTTGACACATCCATAATGGGGGGTGGGGGACATCTATGTGTAACTTTTGACCCAGCAATCTCAAGTCTCGGAGTTTATCCTGAAAACACACTTCCCACACAATGAAAACACACACACACAAGGTTATAAGAAATGGATTACAACTCACTGACTAAAACAGGAACCCAGGAGTACATGATGATATAAATATCATTAAACAGGGGAGAAAAGGACGCTCTTCCTTACAGAATGCCAACTAGCAAGCGTAGAAGGAGTGATGGACATTAAAGAAACGCCATATGGTTACCTTACAGGGGTGACTGATTCAGGCAGAAATAATGAATGCCAACGGTGGAGGTTTGCCGAGGAAAAGATACTGGTGCAATCTTGGATTACCTCCCCACGAGATACTAATCAGTTAGAAAAGGAAAAATGACACATTTTAAGTGCGGCTATCTGGCAGGTAACAATATGACCAGGTGATCAAGGTTAGGATTCCCAGCACTGGGATGGGTTACAACATATGTGTGCTTCCTGATATGACTGAGAACACAGCATTATTTCTATGGTATTCCTGCCAAAAATGCACAGCTTAACTCTACACCAGACAAACCCATGCTGGGATTCATCCTACCAAATGCAAGGTAGGTATTCCTTAAAACTGCCAGTGATATTAAAAGACGGGGAAATGCTTTAGAATTGTTCCACACGTAAGTTAAAGAGACAGGACAACATCCTATCTGTAACTAATAATCAGCAACTTGGGTAAACGAGCTATGCCTTAACCTTGTCTACAGCCCTGCATTCTAGTGCTTGGGTTTGCAAATTCTAGGTACAGGGACCATACCCCCATTAAACTTTCCAAGTCTGCCCAATGTCATCTAGAATTTTGGTCTTTTCAATAGATTAGGTCATATCAATCGTTTTCCGCTAAACGTGGATCTCCTAGCACAAGAGACGTGCAGTAAATAACTGACCCCAAGAAGGTTGCTTTGACAACACAGCGGAGACGCCTAACTCTGGAGGTGGCAACGAAGCCTTTAGAGACAGGAGCACCTGTGAAATAACAGGAGCTCCCTGAAAGGGCAGAACAGGCAGCAGAGAGCAGAAACTCTAGGACACGGAGACGCACACACGGGAGGCAATAAACAAATGCGGGTTGTCAGAAAAAACGCACGTGTTCCCAGAGCAGGACGCGCTACAGAACAGCAGGGTCCCATGGACAGGAGCCGGAAGGGCACCGCCCACCCCGGGACCCCCGCTCACCTCGCCTCGCAGCAGCCAGTCTCGGTGGTAGCAGAGTCGACCTTTGTCGGAACTGCGCAGCGCCTGCAGAGTCTCCCAGCAGCGACCCTCAGACGGCATGACCCACCTCAGGGAGCTTTTCAGAGTCTCTGCTTGTAACAAAACAAGTCCTCGAATCAGCCGCCCGGAAAGGGGCCCTAGCTTCCGCTTCCGGAGCGCGCACGCAGCCACGCAGCGCAACCCTGCGCCTAACGGCTCCGTGGCCCCGCCTCGGGCGCCGAGCCCGTCCGCCAGCGCGCTTGCGCGTAGGGCTTGGTCTCTGAAGCTACTTTTCTTGCTTGGAGCTAAGATCAGGATCTTCTGAAGGCTGGAGTCTCGATTGCAGAAAACCCAGTATGTTTTGACGAGGATATGGGGAAATTGGAACATTGCTGGTGGGCTCTAAAATGGGGCAGCTCGTGTGAAAGACAGCCTGGCAGTTCCTCAAAGGGTTAGCGTTACCATTGACCCAGCGCTCCTCCTAAGTATCTATGTATATACCCAAAGAAATGAAATATGCATCCACGTAAAAACTCGTAGAATGTTCGTAGCAGCATTACTCATGCTAGCTAAAAAGTGGGAACACAGGGGCGCCTGGGTAGCGCAGTCGTTAAAGCGTCTGCCTTCCGCTCAGGGCGTGATCCCAGCGTTCTGGGATACAGCCCCACATCGGGATCCTCCGCTGGGAGCCTACTTCTTCCTCTCCCACTCCCCCTGCTGTGTTCCCTCTCTTGCTGGCTGTCTCTCTGTCACATAAATAAATAAAATCTTTTTTTAAAAAAAGTGGAAACACAATTGTCCATCAACTGATGAGTAAATAAAATAGGGTGTATTCATACAATGGAGTATTATTTGGCCATAAAATGAAGAATGCGTGCTACAACATGGATGAAAAGTGGAAAACATTCTTCTAAGTGAAAGCGCTGGTCACATTATTGTATGATTTCACTTTTGTTAAAAGTCCAGAATAACATATCTTTAGAGACTTTGTTAGTGACTGCCAAGGGGCTGTAGGGAGGGGAAAGGGGGAGTGGCTGCTAACGGGTATGGGCTTCATTTGGGGTGATGAAAATGTTCTAGAACTGGATAAAGCTTATGGTTGCACAACTTTGTTAATATACTGAAAATGACTGAATTATACACTTTTAAAAGGGTGAATTTTATGGTATGTGAATTCTATCTCACTACATAGGATAAGATTTACCATTGCTGGGAACCAGCTTTAACTGGGACTTTTTGACTTTGGTGCTCCTTTTGCCCATTTCGTGGGATCTCAGTTCAAGGTAGAAAGGAAAACTCTCTGGAGATTGAAGTGATATAAACATTTTCATTTTTTGATTCTTTTTAAACACATTCTCTGGACTGTTTGTAATAAAATACTTTACAAAGAAAAATAGAACATCGTTGAGAGAGTCCTAGCATTAGACTCCAAAAGAAGTGTTTCCCACCAGCGTTGTAAATAGCAGTGCCCTGCACGGAGGAAGTTTTCATTAGTTTGACAAAAGTACAAATGAGTTGTGCAGATATGTACCACATTGGTGTAAGTTTGCCAACTGTCCTTTTTCTTTTTTACTTACTTTTTTTTTTTTGGTGGGCAGCAAAGTAATGTTTATTGAGCGATAGTACAAAGCTCCCAAAGAGGGAGGGGGCCCAAGAGGGTTGCCCCCAACTGTTCTTTCTTGGGAGATCTTTCATACATTGTAAGTTCTAGTCCATTTATCATTAAAGCTATGAAAACAGGCTCAGTATTGTGGCATTGGTAGCTGGTGCTTGTTTTTCAAATGATCTCCCTTGGCAAAATTAAAAGCTAGAAACTACGAACGTCCAAAAATTTGAGGGGGAAGGAGATTTTCTGAATCTAGACGTGTGTGTGGGCCCATTGTTTTTGAGGACAGGGGAATTCTCTAGAGTTTTGTCCTTGGGTTGGAGTAGAGAGAGAGGACAAGACTGGATCACCCAGAAGGGCAATAACAGCTAAAACAGAAAGGTTAGGGTTCAGCACAGTACCCCATTCATTCACCTCTCTAAAGAATGTGTTGTTCTTTCTTTTAGATATAGGAAAATGTGAAGAGCACAAAAATAGCCCATAATCTTGTCATTCAGAAACCAGCTAACATGGGTGCCTGGGTGGCTCAGTCTTTAAGCATCTGCCTTCGGCTCAGGCCGTGATCCCAGGGTCCTGGGATCTAGCCCTGCATCAGGCTCCTCCGCTGGGAGCCTGCTTCTTCCTCTCCCACTCTCCCTGCTTGTGTTCCCTCTCTCGCTGGCTGTCTCTCTGTCAAATAAATAAATTTTAAAAATCTTAAAAAAAAAAAAAAAGAATGAAACCAGCTAACAAGGGCGCCTAGCTGGCTCAGTTGGGAGAGCATGCAACCCGTGATCTCGGGGTTGTGAGTTCAAGCCCCACATTCGGTGTACAGATTACTTAAAAATAAGATATTTAGGGGCACCTGCCTGGCTCAGTCAGTAGGGCATGCAACTCTCGATCTCAGGGTTGTGATTTCAAGCCAGCCCCACATTGAGTGTTACAGATTACTTAAAATCTTTTTAAAATTTTTAAAAATAATATCTTTATTTTTTTAAAAGATTTTATTTACATATTTGAGAGAGAAAGAGAGAACACAAGCAGCAGAGGGAGAGGAAGAAGTAGGTTCCCAGGGAGACTGACGTCAGACTTGATCCCAGGACCCTGGGATCATGACCCCAGCTGAAGGCAGACACTTAACTGATGAACCACCTAGATGCCCCCCAAAATAAGATCTTTATAAAAAGAAAAAGAAACTAACATTTTAAAAATAGTAATATATACACATCCTATCTTCGTCCATCCTATCCATCCCATCCGACACTGAGCAGTGCCTTACAAAATGTGTTTCCTCCAGTCATCTCACAGGATTATGATGTGAAGAAGGTGCACAAGGAAGGAAGAATAAAATAAATGAGCCAAAATAAAATGAGAAGCCTCGTGTCCCAGGCACCAAGTACTTGTTTACTGGCTCTCCTGCAACATTTTTTTCCTTGATCATTTTTAGAAAAGGGAAGGGGGTAGGTAAAGGAAATCATCCAATGGAGCCTTAAATATTGATTATAAAAGCTTCTTGTAAAACAACACACATATTTCCAAAATAAATGCATTCCATAGATACAAACCTGGCAAAGAGAAACAAAAATCAATGAGATTGGGATTACACTTTGAAAAGACCCTGCAGTGTCTATTGTGAAGTGCTTGGGGGCAAGTGGCCTCAAGGACACTTGGACATGATGTTTCTACCGGGCGTGGGAGGGAGGCGTTGGGGCAAACACCGTACCCATGACAGAAAACAGCAAGTGAACGTGCTCAGCCCAGGAGGCGTGGTGAGGACCTTGAGCTAATAGCTCCTGCTGGTTCAGGGAAGAGAAAACCCGAGAGAGAGATTCCTCAAAAGAGGAGGGCTGAGAGGGAACTGGCAGAAAAAGTCCAGATCATTTTCTCAGGAAAGGAAGGAGCAAAGTCATGGTGAGTTAAAATCTGATATCCTAAGATTAGTAGATTTAAGGCATGTCAAGGTAATAAAAATTTCCATCAGGTGACTCTGTCAGAGGGGAGAAAACGAAGTCGTTCCCGCTGCTTTAGGGACTTTTCTGGAGCCAGTAGCCCAGACAAGATCCTGAACACACTTCCATCAGTGGAAGCGAGAGGAAAGCAACAGGCTTTCCAGCTGTGGCTTGGCCCCTCCTCAGTTCCCATGGCATCAATCCGGGCTCCTGGCCCAAGACCAGCAGCCTTAGGCAGGAGGCGATCGGGAGCGGATGGGAGAGCTGGTCAGGTAGGTCGTGTAGGGACTGTCCCCGAACACGTTGGCATAGGACGACTTGAGGAACTGGACGTAGTTTTGCATGCTGCGATTGGTGCTCTCCGACTGCTCCAGGCGATCCTTGAGGTCCTGGAGCCGGCTCTGGTAGCGACGGTCAGCCTAAAAGGAAGAATGAGAATACGGGCCAAGTGTGTGAAATGTCTAGAAGATCCCTTGATCAGTGGCTGCCAGGGGCTGAGGGCAAGGGGAATGGAGTGACTGCTGATGGCTATGGGGTTTCTTTCTGAAAATATTCTAAACTTAGCTTGTGGCGATAATGGCACAACTCTGTGAATATACTAAAAACCATTGAATTGCACAGTTTAAATGAGTGAGTTTTATGTAAATGATATCTTAACAAAGCGGTTAAGAAAAAAAGGGATCTGCCTGGAATATCCTTAAGGGATGGGAAAGAGATTGGACAAGTATAAAACTGTGTCATATTCATAAAAACATCTTGCCCTGCAGGCCCAGGAAGCTAAAATCTCAATCCACTCCCTTCTCTTCTCCCTCCTACCCTCCAGCCCGACTCACATCGTCCCGGCTCCGCCGCAGCTGGCTGAGTTCAGTTTTGGTCCTGCTCAGCTGGGTCTCAAGGTCCAGGATTTTATTCTGGGCAGCTCGCTCCTTGGAGACTGCGTGTTCCTTGGTTTGTTCCACCTGCCCAGAAGGCACGGAGGTGGGGCTGGCTTAGTTGACCTGGGCAACACCAGGCAGAGAAGCCGAGGCCACTCCCAGTCTGGTCTCACAGACAGCCCTTGCCCATCGCTGTGGATGGCTCCCTGGAGCCTCGGGGCAGGAGCTAACTACAGGGACTTCTGCAGCCCACTTCACCTGCCCTTTCAGTCATCACTTGAGCCGTAGTAAACCCGGCTGAGTCCCACACACACTGCAGTTGAATAAAGGGCCAAATCCTTTCCAGTAATTGCTCATTTGATCCCTACGAATTCATGAGGCAGGTGCCACTACAGTGTGTCCATGTTTTAGATTGGGAAATAGGCTCAGAGAAGTCAGGTGATCTGCCCAAGGTCATAGAGCTAGTTTGTAATAGAATCAAGACTGACCTGCCTCCTAGCATCTTCAATAGCGCTCTCCAACTGCCTGGCCAGGGTCCCACACTCTCGTGTTTTCTCCTCTAGCCGTAGCTGGGACTGGTGGATTGCCTCCTCCCTCTTGGCAATCACCTGTAGGAACTCGATATTCTGGGCGCTGGTCGCCTCCAGTTTCCTAGATGAAAGCATTTAATCAGATCCTGCTCGTACCCCTACCTGTCCTGTTCCACCCTGCCAGGGGGCTGCCAGTCACCCCTGGACCAGGCCTCTCATCACGCCAAGAGTCTCCAAGGAACCACAGGAATAAACCAAAGAAACCTGCTGATCAGCAAGACGGCAGAGAGCTGAGCAGCGGGGACAGCCAGTTAGAGGGCTGTGTGAAGAGTGGGCGGCAAGCCGACTGAGCGCACCTGTTAGCACACAGAACACAGCACCTTGTATTGAACTTAAAGTTTAGAAGTTATACAATGTTTCACAAATGCAATTAATTTGTTTCTTTTTTTTAAAGATTTTATTTATTTATTATTTATATATTTTTTTAAAGATTTTATTTATTTATTTGACAGAGATAGAGACAGCCAGCAAGAGAGGGAACACAAGCAGGGGGAGTGGGAGAGGAAGAAGCAGGCTCATAGCGGAGGAGCCTGATGTGGGGCTTGATGTGGGGCTTGATCCCATAACGCTGGGATCACGCCCTGAGCCAAAGGCAGACGCTTAACCGCTGTGCCACCCACGCCCCTAATTATTTATTTGACAGAGATAGAGACAGCCAGTGAGAGAGGGAACACAACAGGGGGAGTGGGAGAGGAAGAAGCAGGCTCATAGCAGAGGAGCCTGATGTGGGGCTCGATCCCATAACGCCGGGATCACGCCCTGAGCTGAAGGCAGACGCTTAACTGCTGTGCCACGCAGGCGCCCCAATTAATTTGTTTCTTATGCATGGGGGAGAATGGTGAGGAGAGAAGGAAGTTTCTAGAGTAAGATTAAAATGTATTGCTCTATAATTAAAATTTTAACCTTAAAAAATTTATAGAGGACAAATAAAATTGCCACTTGTAAAACAAAACAAAAAAAACAACAGAAAAAACATGGTCACCATTATCCCCACTCTACAGATGAAGAAACTGAGGCAGTGAGAGCTAAAATCATTGGCCCGAGGTTAGCACAGCTGGCAGGTTTGTCACCAAAACCCATACCCTCAGCCTCTCTTCAAGGCTGCCCCCTCAGCAAAGGGACTTTGGCTGGACTGCTCTACCTCGGATGTGACCTGCCATGGGGCTGCAGTGACCATTCCGATATGCACACACAGTCCCCACTGCACTTCCAGAATACCTTCCAGCTGAAAGCTTTGTAAGTCCTGCTGAGACCAGCTGCATACTGGAGGCCAGCAGAGCAGAGCAGAGGCGGGGCCCAGGAGACCCACTGGCCCAAGTCCCCTCATACGGGCGGCATGAGCCACCTGGGCAGTCACAGCATCCCAGGGCGCCAGGCCTTTCAGCTCTGAAACTAAGGCTCCAGCCCTCATTTTACAGATGCTAAAAGCTCCGGAGGAGGACAGTCAAGGGCCTACGTCACAGCTTTGCCAGATATCAGCTGTGTCACCTTGGGCAAGTCACTTCACCTCTCTCCATGCTCAGTTTCCTCACATTTACAATTGGGATAATAGTAGGGGTGCCTGGATTACTCAGTCGGTAGAGCGTGCAACTCTTGATCTCAGGGTCGTGAGTTCAAGCCCCACGTTGGGCATGGAGTATACTTAAAAAAAGCGGGCGGGGGGCGGATAATACACACTAATACGGTGCATTTTTCTTTGCCAGATAATGTGTTAAGGCCTTTGAGGAAGGCCTCATGGAAGATTTACAATAACCTCAGGAGCTAGGTTGTTATCCCTACCTTGATCCTTTTCTCAAGATGAGTAAACAGAGGTTCAAAAGGGTTCAAGGATTTGTTCAAGATCACAATACAGGTTAAGTGGCCAAGCTGAGACCAAAGGCCAAGGCTTCTGACTCCAAAAGCTGTACTCTTCCCCTACTGCCTCCAATAGTCCATAGGTAACAGAAGAATCGGATCAGAAAGGTCTTGGGGAAGGAGGGTCAGAAACAAAAAGCAAGTTGGGGGGAAAGCCCCCCAACAGCCACATACGGGTCCTGCTGGTTTGCTGGGTGAGTGTGCCTTTCTGGTAGCTGGAGCCTGTGGGTGGTCTGAACTTGACCACACTGTTCTGGAGCATTCCCGGTCAAGAGACCGCCTTCCTCTCTCCCACGGTGCTTACCACTGCAATGGAAGCAGCTTTTCCTCTGAGCTCTGCCCTGTACCTTCCAGGCCCTTGAGTCCCTCAAACACTTCTGCACACTAAGCCCAAAGCAGCTAAGTGGCTGAAAGTCTCAGGTCCTAGGAAGAGGACAGAGATGGGACCAAGTGCCTCTAACCTCTCCAGTTCATCCACCTTCAGACTCAGCTGTTTATTTTCCTTCTGGGAAGCCTGATGTTTCTCTCTTGCCATCTCCAGCTTGTCCCCCTGATGTTCGATCTAAAATGACAGGAACACAGATCCGTTTATGAAGGAACTTCCCGGTGCAGCCCTCCCTTCCCCCTAGGACCTGTCATCCACACCCAGGAAAGGGGCATGCTGCCCTCAGCAGGCATCCAAGTCTCAATGCACAACCTGGAGGAGAGAGGGGAGGAGGGACAGGTTAGGCCCAACTCCCGTGAAGGCTTTCCCCACGCGAAGAGAAGCCAGGTTTGATCCCGATGAACCACGGTGATGCTTTCTTGATCAGGAGAAGCCACTCAATGGGATCCGGGGCCGAATGAGAAGGTGGAAGCAGATGGCGGGTTTAACTGGCCCACACGACGTGCCACGGAGCTTTACCAATTACATTGTTGGCACCGCTGATTTCATTCTCCCTTTGAATGGGCACAAGTGCTGGCAAGGCAACAGGAAACCTAGCGAGTCTTTCAGGCTGGCAAGTTCGAGAGGTTATCCAGAGGGCTGCCGTATGCAGAAGCCTCAGATATCAGGCTCGAAAGGCCCTCAGAATGCTTGGATTCAAGAAAGATGGCAGGCAACTTAAGAGGACTGAGAACACGGGCTTGGGAAGCAGATGGAGCTGACTGGGTTCCAAACCCTGTTCACTAAGTATCAGCTCTGTGACTTCGGGAGATTATGCCCCTATGCTGGTTTCTGGAAAATGACTGGAAATAGCATCTACATCTTAACATTTCTGGGAGAATTACGTGAGACAGTACTGGAGTGCAAAATCCGTGCTCAAGAAACCACAGCTACTTTTATTATTACCAGGTAGCTGGTCAAGAGAGGGGAAGGGCCCCGCCCAAGGTCCCACTGCAAACGAGAGGCACATAGCTTCTTAGACCATAGGCAGGATTCCAGTAACCCAGAGGCAGACTGCTTCTGGGAGGAAGGAAGCCCTCTTTCAGGTCAGAACCTCAAGCAATGTATCGGGTAAGAGTAAGAAAGGCAGCTAAAGCAAGAGAAAGTTGGGAAAGACCCCGGGGGGGGGGGGGGGGCNGGGGGGGGGGCGCCTGGGTGTCTCCCCTGGGGGCGTGGCCTCGCACAGCCGAGCGGAGGTAGGCGGAGACTTGGAGCACCTGGGGGCGGGGCAAAACAGGAGAGTGACTGACGGCTCCTATAACTACAATCACTTTGTGCAAACACAAGGCATTTGGCACACCAGACTTTTATTTCACAGCACTGATGATAGCTCACTCCTTTCAGAAAGCGGCAGCCAAAAAAAAGGAAGTGGTCCTCCCTTGGGGGGGGCGTGCAGCTCATCTTGGTAAGCGGGACCCTGCTCGCGCCAGTTCGTGGGACCCTTTCTGCCAGTCCCTTACCCGGCTGCGCAGGTCTGATATGATGGCTGTGAGGTCGATGTTCTTCCTCTCATAGCCCTGCAGCTGGTCTTGGCACTCTGCCAGCTTAGCCTCCGTGATCTTGAGGATGTCAGGCAGCTGCTGCAGGTCGGCCAGCTGGGACTGGAACTGCCTACGGGCCTAGAGTGGGACAGAAAAGCCCACCATTGGTAAGGGCCCTGCTGCCGGTGGGGCCAGGCGGAGTCCTATGAGGTGAGGTCAGGGTTGCCCTGGGTCCCCGGAAGAGGGTCCTGTGAGAACCACAGGCAGGAATGTGGCCTGCCCGCCCCACAGGTCACTGAGGGTATCCAGCTGTTCTCTGAAGGACACGCTTGACCCCAAATGGTCCTCGAGTCTGCCACTCCTTTAGTCATGAATAACAACAACAATCTCCTAGCAAACAGCAGGACCCAGGCCCTGTGCTAAGGGCTCTCTCAATTAATTCATACAATGACCTATACAGTAGGTGCTGTTGTCCCAATATAAAGGCTCTAAGGATCATAGGGGCAAAGTCATCTCCCTAAGGTTGCTCAGCTAGAAACTGACAGAGCCAGGATTAAGGTCCAGTCTAACTCCAAAGGCCCGAGGAAGGAGATCCTAATGCTACAGGTCAGAGGAGGAGGTCTGAACTCTCTGACTTAGTCCATCCCCGTATTAACAAGGAGGCTGAGGACTGATGAGGCAAGGGCTTGCCCAAGGCTATGCAACAGATCACTAGCTGGGCCTGGACTCAGCCCTTCTCCTAGGTTAATATTAAGATCATCGCTTTATCTCTAGAATAAGGCTCTTTGGGGAAAAGGGGAAGGAGAGGGGGGGCACATCTTTGGGTCGACGCAGAATGAAGTATGAAATGCCTAAGACTTGGCAGATCTGAGCATCTGAATCCACTTGGATGCTCTAAGCAGGGGAGATTATTTTAAGGAAACTGAAGAAAGAAGAAAACCAGGAGGAAAAGGAATAAAGTAGGAGAGAGAGAGCGTGAGCACGTGCACAGTAGCGCGGACCAGTCCAGCAATGAGAAAACTCGTTAATCTTTCTGGTCCAAATCAGAGAGACTCACAGGCAACCAAGGGGGACAGACACGGGATTGGGGGGGGGGGAAGAAAGCAAGGAAGGGGAGCAGTACCGCTTCGATCTCCTTGTTCATCTCATCTTTAAGGATCTTGTTCTCTTTGTCACAGCGTTCCAGCTGGGCAGCCACTTCATCAGCCTCCAATCTGGTCTTCATCACCTAGGGGCCAGCAAAGCATTGGGCAGAGAATCGGTGAAAAACACCTTTCCGGCCAACCCTTCCTGGGAGAGGTTAAGGTCCGGGGCAGCCACTTACCTGACTCTTATAGTTGTCAATCATCCCTTCATAGTTCTTGACCGATGCCTTTAGCTGCTGTACCTCAATGTGCGCCTGATTGAGCTTGTCCTCCATCGGGGCGAAGCTAGCCTGGAAGGGGCGGCTAGTGAGTTATGCCCAGGAAGGTTCCCAGAGTAGGCAGCCATCCCACCCTCACCTCTCACTCCGAGGGGCCAGCCAAGGGAAGCCCCAAATACTCAAACCCACACTAGCAGTTTTCCTCAGACAGGTGTCAGGGCAACTCAAGTGAATAAAGAGTAGACCCTGGAACAATGAACAGAGGCCTTAGGGCCACCAACCCCCCACACAATCAAAACTGCACATATAACTTTTGACTCCCCCGAAACTTAACTACCAACAACGTACTGTTGACCAGAAGCCTTACCAAGAACGTATACAGTCGATCAACACGTATTTTGTCTGCTATATGTACTACAAACTGTACTCTTACAATAAAGTAAGCTAAAGCAAAGAAAATGTTAGGAATATCATAAGAAAAAATACATTTACAGACTAAACTGTATTTATAAAAAAAATTCACATATAAGTGAACTCACACAGTTCAAACCGTGTGTTAAGGGTCACTGTAGGTGCAAATAAAGCAACTCCTAGGTTTTCTTGTCCTTACTACAAAAGCAATACATAATCATTAAGGAAAATGGAGGAAGGGGCAACGGGGTGGCTCCGTCAGTTAAGCGTCCCACTCTTCGTTTTGGCTCAGGTCATGATCTCAGGGTCGTGGGATCGAGCCCTAAGTCAGGCTCTGTGCTCAGCAGGGAGTCTGCTTGGGATTTCTCTCCCTCTCCCTCTGCCCCTCCTCCCACTTGTGTTCCCTCTAAAATAAATAAATCTTTAAAAAAAAAAAAGAAAGAAAAAGAAAAGAAAATGGAGGTAAGACCAAGGAAAACCAGTCATGATGCATGATGCCTTGCTTCATGGCTATCTGTCTGTAGCTGAGTAGATACTTTATGGGTTTTTTTTTTTCCAACAAGAATGGGATTACATTGTATTGACTGCTTTGCAACATGCTTTTGCAAGTAACCATTACCTTACCTACTTCTCAAGTCAACAAATGTCCTCCCACAACCTAAATGTTCATCTTAGTAGATGGGACAAAAGAAATCATGGTACCTCAATACAATAAAACAATCTGCAGTCATTTGAAAGAGATAAAGCTAAAAAACAAACAAACAAAAAACCAAAACAAAAACCTGACCTAAAAAGATATCCATGAAATATGGTTGGATGAGAAAAGCAAGCTGCAGAATAATGGGTGTGTATGTGTTTGAATATCTATCCTAGTATTTGGGGAAAAAAACCTGGAAAAATATGTATCTATACTTCACAAAAAAACATCACTTCTATATCACATTTCCGTAACGTTTTAAACTTTTTCTGGAGAACATCATCTAAGACAATACACTTCTACAAACACCATTTTGAACGGCCACACTGTATTACACGCCACAGACACACATACTGTAACTAATCCCCTAACCACCTGTTAGACTTGGAGGCTGCCTTTCATTTCCCAGCAACCCCACTACAACAAATGAGGGGCCACCCCTCCCACCAGAATGGCTCCAACGAGAAGGACTGACAATACCAAGTGTCCCCCAGGAGACACAGAGCAACTGTTACCTCTCACATACCCCTGATGGGAGTGTAACTTTGTATGACTGCCTTAGTCTATGGCAACATCTACCAAAGCTGAATTTATACTCACATCTAATGACCTGCAGTTCTATCTCACGGTATTTAATTTATAAAAATACCGCAACTAGACGTGCCCAAAGATGTACGAAGATACTGTACAAGTCAAAAGTCCATTGATGGGAGGGATAAATAAAGCAAGGTGTGGTCCTACAGCGACAGACCAGACAGCATGGACCATGAGACCAGCCACACAGCATGGATCGTTCATAGACAGAAGGCTGAATGAAAGCCAGGCATGGAATTCAAAAACAGGCAAGCTAATCTGTGGTGACAGAAGTCAGGAGGACAGTCACCTCTGTACAGGTGTTTGTAAGTGGGTGAGGTCACTGGGATGCTAATATGGTTTGGATCAGGGTGGATGACGGACAAAATGTGCTCACTTAATGAAAATTCTAGAACATTGTACATTTCCATATGTCATACTTAACAAATAAATCAGTAAAATAAATAAATAAATAAACCTGGGGTGCCTGGCTGGCTCAGTCAGTAGAACATGTAACTCTTGACCTTGGGGTCATGAGTTCAAGCGCCATGTTGGGTGTAGAAATTACTTAAAAATAAAATCTTTTTTTTTTTTTTAAGATTTTATTTATTTGTCAGAGAGAGCGAGCTCACACAAGCAGGGGGAGCGGCAGGCAGAGGGAGAAGCAGGCTCCCCACTGAGCAAGCAGCCCGATGCAGAACTTGATTCAGACCCTGTGATCATGACCTGAGTGGAAGTTAGATGCTTCACCGACTGAGCCACCAGGCACCCCTTAAAAATGAAATCTTTAAGAAAATAAACAAATAAACCTAAATTTGTCCAGATCAAGTAAAAAGATCCAGCCTGGGGGAGCCTGGGTGGCACAGTGGTTGGGCGTCTGCCTTCGGCTCAGGGCGTGATCCCAGCGATCTGGGATCCCAGCGATCTGGGATCGAGCCCCACGTCGGGCTCCTCTGCTATGAGCCTGCTTGTGAGGGAACACAAGCAGGGGGAGTGGGAGAGGAAGAAGCAGGCTCATAGCAGAGGAGCCCGACGTGGGGCTCGATCCCAGATCGCTGGGATCCCAGATCGCTGGGATCACGCCCTGAGCCGAAGGCAGACGCCCAACCACTGTGCCACCCAGGCTCCCCCAGGCTGGATCTTTTTACTTGATCTGGACAAATTTAGGTTTATTTGTTTATTTTCTTAAAGATTTCATTTTTAAGGGGTGCCTGGTGGNCCGAAAGGGTGTAGAGCAAGCGGTGGAGAGCTGGAGCTCCAGAACGAGATGGCTTCAAATCCCAACACCGACACTTCTGGGGCAAAATCTTGGCAACAAATGTGACCCCTCTCTAAGTCTGTTTCCTTATTCTATAAAGTAGAGACAACTACTCACTATCGGGAGGTTGGGAGGTTAGGGAGAATGGATGCATGTGAAGGAGGAAGCAGCCGCCCAGGAGTCAGTGTCCACCTCCAATTGGGTGTGTTGCACGCACAAGGGATGGGTGTACGTGTTACGTGTCTCACATACATTACCACGTTCTCACCAGAGCCTCCTCTCCTCCCACTAAGAAACCACAGTGACAAAGGATAAACCGTTTAGCCCGGGGCCTGCAGCTAGTGAAAGTTAGTCAGAACCTGAATCCAGGCCTTTTAATTTACTTGAGAGAGAAAGAGGGAGAGGGAGAAACAGACTACCCGCTGAGCAGAGAGCCCGACATGGGGCTCGATCCCAGGACCCCAAGATCATGACCTGAGCTGAAGACAGACGCCTAACCGGCTGAGCCACCCAGGTTCCCCAAATCCAGGCCTTTCTGACTCCAGCGCACGCCCTCCTAATCAGGTCCCTGCCTCCAGGGCCTCTGAAGACCCTTGAGTCATTTCTGGGGCCCCATCCGGAGTGCCCCATCGGGGCCCTGCTGCCCTCCACACATGGTGTGGGCCCACTCTCACTACAGACCTTCAGCCTCTCGTTCTCTAGCTTGAACGCAGAATACTCGGCCGTCTGCCGGTGTAATCTCTCCACCAAGCTGTCCCGATCTTCCCGCATCTTCTCCTCCAACGTTTGTTGTTGGTTTACAAGATCTGTCACACGGCTAGAAGGTCGCAGAGAGAAAGCAGACAACAAGAAGCATTACATGGGTTCCGAGACGCCCGGGTCTTGGTGTGGAATGGGGCCAAGTGTTCCTTCCCAGTGTCACCTCTTGGCCACCCTGTCTGCTCCCCAAGTCTCCGCTCCACTCCACTGCCCTGCTCTGCCCTAGCGCTGCCGCTGTGGCATTCTCACATGCCCCCCTTCCATCAGCCTTTAGATTTGCCTCCCATACCACCCTTTCCAGAAGCCTTCTGTGCTCTGATCTTCCCATGAGGCCCAGACACCCCCGGAAGATGAGAACCAGAGACAGGGTCCCTTCCCAGTTCTCCATGGCCGCCCTTGGTTCTCTTAGCCCAGCAGGTCTTCAAGTTAGGACAGAACTCCCAGGCCAGGTGGTCAGGGACACCCCCGGACATTCTTCTCCTTTGTCCATATGTGAACATTCCCCTCGTACAGAAAGGAATGCAGTGTATGCATACAGCACAAAGGGAAAGAAGCCATGTGCTCACATGCCCTCACTCCCTTCCCCTCCCCCCAGTCACTCAGCAACAGAGACAGCGGCCTCACAGCATTCAGGCTTGCAGATGCTTATCTTGACCACAGGCCCCACACAGAACCTCGACACCGTGTGCGCTCTCGGGAATGATCAATTGCGGTTCATCGCGCAAATACGTGCTAAGCACAGAGTAGGCCCAAGCAAACACATCGTGTTGTTTTAGCCGGCAAACTCATCCTCGCCACCTGGTTCAGACTTCCCTCCTCAGAGCGTCTCTTCCCCAATCCCTCTCCTCTGTACCATGTATCCGTCTACCCTCATTATCCGTTTTCTCCTCCCAGACAGAGAACGCTAGGAGGGGAGCACCTGGCAGAGGGGCCAACACATAGCAGGCTCCCAGAATGTTTGCTACACAGAGTTGAATCCAGCAGAAGACACTTCCTTGGCTAGCTACCCTGTGACCGGTCTGCGGCCCTGGGAGTCTGGGTCTCTACAGCCTGGTATTCCTTACCGGAACACGGGGTTAACTCCGTGAGGGCAGAGAATGCATTTGTCTTGTCTCTGGGGTGACCCTAAAGGCCAGCACACAGCCTGGTATAGAGCAGATGCTGTATAAACATTTTTCAAATGAATGAATACATGAGTATAGGTGACACTGAGAATGTCTAAATGGACACTGTCCCTGGTGGCGAAAAAGTTCAGTCCCCTACAACTTGAGGCCACTTTGCCCCCTACTCTGACCTACCAACTGCTGGGCAAAACAGCTGCTGTCACTGGGCAGATGACAGAGAGAAGACAGAGCCTTTCTAGTGGCTCCCAGCCCTCTGTGAGCAGAGAAGCCGGGTCCCTCCATAGCGCCGGCCAGGCCTGCCACCCCTCCGGCCCAGTGCAGCACCTGACCGGCGAGACCACACGGCAGCCTCAGGTGCCAGGCCACTCCCACCCATCCACCCGAGTCCCTCCGTCTGCCCACGCGCCCTCTCCCAAACATACATACTCGTTCAGGACGATAATTTCCAGCTCGAGGTCTCCCTTGTCTTTCACAACTTGATTGTAGCGGCTCCTCCATGATTCCAGAGTGGATAAAGCTTCAGCGACATAAAGATCCTGGGAACATGGGACGACAGCCCGTCAGCCTGGACGACTCCTGACCCTGCAGTCCCTCTCCAGAGGGCACCAAGGGTGCCCGAACTCAGCGGTAGCTTCTAGATTTCCAGCCATCACAGGCACTCTACTTCCAAATCCTGCCTTGGTTAAGGTCATTCCCACGCATGATATTAACGCAGACCCCTCCAGTGTCTCCAGCCAGCTGCCCGCCCTGCTTTCATCCTTTTACCCATTTACTCACCCGCTGCCTCCCCTCCCCCCAGCCCAGTCACCCTGTCCACCATCACCATCCTCCGATCACAGCCAGCCGCTAGGGCCTAGCCGGACCGCCTGCCCCCACGCCCGGCCGCCCTCAGGGGAAGGCCCGCCACCTTGTCCGCAAGTTGCACGTGCAGCTGCTCAGCATACTCCTCGCTCTTCTCAGCTCGTTCCTTCTGGGCTCGGATGGCCTTCTTTAAGGTTTCTTTGTCTCGGTCTCCCTTTTGCTTTAATTCCTTCAGCTGCTCCATGATGGCTTCCACTTCCGCCTTGTGCTGGTTCCCACTGCGCTCCAGGTTCTGGGAGGGGAGGACCAGAAGCAGATGGGAGCAGGAGAGAGACAGGAGCGAAGGGGAGAGAGGGGAAAGGGGACCAGCGAAAAGAAGGGGTGAGGAAGAGGGAGAAAAAGGGGTCACCAGTTGTGTGGGGGCTTAGGGCTCTCCAAATGCAGGCCAGGGACGGGGGCCAGTCTCAGCTCCCTGTAGCACCTGTCCAGATCACTGAACCCATGGGGTCTAAATGTTAGGACAGAACTCTTCTGGAATTCTTCCTTCAACTCCCAGCACTGTGGTCAGAAGTATCTCTCAGTCACTCAGCAGAGCCGTGACCTCAGAGGGTTCCTGGCTCACGCAGGCAAGCAGCATGTGAGCCCATTCCCTCCCCAGGGGGAGTTATGAGACCCGAGGGCCTAAGGGATTAAGTGACTGGCTCTGGGTCATGGCACTGAACCTGGTCTCTGCAGGGAAGGGCACCCAGGGCCTCCAGGGTCCACTGTTCTTGCCACTGTCCCAGTGTCTCTCCGAAGCAGGAGTACGCAGGCAGCAAGCTCCCCATAAACCGTCGGGGCAAAGCCTTCCTGCGTGTGACTCACAACCCTGGGACAGCCATGCCCTGGCCCCTCCTTCCCCCCCTGCAGGGCCAGCAGGTACCTTAATCTGCATGCACAGGCGACTGTTCTCTGCCTCTTTGCACCGGAGCTGTGCCTGCAAATGCCCACGCATGGACTCCATGGATTTAGAGAGCTCGGACGCTGTCTTTGCTTGAGCCTTTGGAGAGATGGAGAAAGTGACAGAGCCGGCATTTGAACCCGTGTTTCCAGTTCCAGTGCACGCACTACGTACGAAGCTCTCTCTCCTGGCTCGTAAGGAGGGGCAACTGTCAGGGATGGTACCTTCTCACATTGTATTTCCTGCAGTAGCTCTTCCACCTCCTTGTCCTTGTCTTGCAGGAGTAACAGCAGGCGCTAGAGAGAACACACACGGTCATGAGCTCCTGGGGAAGGGCAAAGAAGCCGGGCCCAGGGGCGACAGCCTCTCCTGTGAGTGCCTAGCCATCAGGGCCCACGGTCCTGAATATACCACCCCATTTCACAGAGATCCTCAAGGGAAGCACCCAACACCCGTATTCAATATTTAAGACAACAAACATGTCTTGATCTTGCAATTTAAAATAGCGTGAGGGAAACTGGGTGGCTCAGTCGGTTAAGTGTCCGACTCTTGATCTCAGCTCAGGTCTTAATCTCAGGGTCGTGAGTTCAAGCCCCGTGTTGGGCTCCACACTGTGGAGCCTACTTAAAAAAATAATAATAATAATAATATTAATAATTTAAAAATAAATAAGTAGGGGCGCCTGGGTGACTCAGTTAAACATCTGACTCTTGCTTTCAGCTCAGGTCATGAGCTCAGGGTCATGAAATTGAGCCCTCCAGCAGGCTCCGTGCTCACTGAAGCCTGCTTCAGGATTTTCTCCCTCTGCCCCCTCCCCCAACTCACGCATGAGCTCTCACTCTCTCAAATAAATAAATAAATAAATAAATAAATAAATAAAATAATGTTAGCCGTGGAAAACAATGAAAAACAAAAAAAAACCCGCTAACGAATCCCCTTAATACCCCAGCCAAAGAGAACCACTGTTAAAACACATTAAAAAGTCCTATGCGTATGTTGTGCCCTAACATACAATCCCACGGCACTTGCCATCATGTGGTTAAATCTACTTCCTTTGAAACAGTAGCTTAAAGTTTCAATTTACTGGTGTATCATAATTTGATTCCTAGCCTCTCAAGTTGGGGATAGAGAGTTAGGCATTATCCCCTTCACTGCCAAATCTCCCACTGTGGTATTCGGAGAGGCACTAAGGGCCAAGGGCCGCACCTTGGGAAACATGGCCTCCATCTTCCTTCTCTCGTGGAGACTCGCATGGCCATTAATACCTCAAGTGCTCCAAAAGGTTTTGGCATTAACCCAGGGAACTTTTCATAGAGGCCAGCCAGTCGTTTCCCAATTTGTCTGGCCTCGCATCACTCCCTGCTTTTGTTTCTGGCACCCATTAACATCGAGAGGAACTTAGGGTTCCATGAACCAGACATTGGGGTATGCTGCCTTGGGAGAGATTCCTAGAATTGGAATTGTTGAGTCAAAAAGTCTGACCTTTCGATGGCTTTTAATCCATAATACAAATAAGGCAATTCAAGTAACAGACTCTGATGGTTAATAAATCCAGCAGCATGTTGTGTTCAGCATGGTGGTTCAAGCGCCCAAGTGGAGCAGGCGGGATAGGGGACATCAGCCCATCTTACAGATCATGAAACTAAGACCCAAAGAAATGTCCGAGAGGGGCTCTAGCGCTGCTGCGTCGGGCCAGCCCCTCTTGCACACTGTCGCCTATAAGCCACTAGAGCCGGCAGGGGGCGCTGTGTTACCGCTTTCTCGGAGTCCGCCTCCGCCAGCCGTTTGAGTAGTGCTCCTTGTTGCTCCATCAGCTTTTCCGAATCCTTCAAGGGAAGGCACAAGGAGAGCCAAGTGGTTAAGCAATGAACCCAGATATCTACATCCCCTCTGGATTCTCTTCCTTCTCCAAAATTTGTATTTCCAATTATAGAAGTCATAAATAAATTGCAATCTCATTATAAAATATTCAGTGAACCGGTAACACTAAAGTCCCCTCGTCCACCTCCAAACCCCACTCCACTGTTATCAGTTTGATGAATGTCCTGCCCATCCTTTCTCTGTGCATTTATATATAGCTACCCCTAGAGAAACAGTATCTTTTGGGGGTTGGGGGGAAGGGATCTATGGGTGATTTTACCAAAATGATAACATATTATATTTTTGTGCTACTACTTGATTTTTAAATTTTTAAAAAAGATTTTATTTATTTATTTATTTATTTGTGAGAGAGAGAGAGAGGACAAAGTGGAGTGAAGGGCAGAGGGAGAAGCAGACTCCCCACTGAGCGGGGAGCCCAGCGCGGGGCTCAATCCCAGGATTGGGACCCAGGCTAAAAGTAGATGTTCAACCAACTGAGCCACGCAGGCGCCCTGACTACTTGATTTTTTTAAAACAGCTTTATTAAGAGGCAACTGGCTGGCTCGGTGGCTGTAGTGAATGACTTTTGAGATTACTTAAAAATAAAAAAAAAAAATCTTAAAAAAAAAAAACAAAACCAAACAGGGATGCCTGGGTGGCTCAGTCAGTTAAGTGCCTGCCTTTGGCTCAGGTCATGATCCCAGGGTCCTGGGATTGAGTCCCGTACCAGGCTCCTTGCTCAGCAGGGAGCCTGCTTCTCCCTCTGCCCGCTGCTCCCCCTGCTTGTTCTCTCTCTCTGACAACTAAATAAATAAAATCTTTATAAAAAACAGAAAAACCAGGGTGCCTGGGTGGCACAGCGGTTAAGCGTCTGCCTTCGGCTCAGGGCGTGATCCTGGCGTTGTGGGACAGAGCCCCACATCAGGCTCCTCCGATATGAGCCTGCTTCTTCCTCTCCCACTCCACCTGCTTGTGTTCCCTCTCTCGCTGGCTGTCTCTATCTCTGTTAAATAAATAAAATCTTTAAAAAAAAAAAAGCCCACCAGTTTACTGAGATGAAAATTCAGATACCATACAAGTCACCCATTTAAAATGCACAACTGAATGGCTTTTGGCATATTACATTATTAATTTTTTAAATTGTGGTTAAACATTCATAACATAAACCTTGCTAGGGGCACCTGGGTGGCTCAGTTGGCTAAGTGTCTGCCTTTGGCTCAGATCATGATCCCAGGGTCCTGGGATTGAGCCCCGCATCAGGCTCACCCCCCCCAACTTGTGCTTGCGCATTTTCTCTCTCTCAAATAAATAAAATCTTAAAAAACAAAACAAAACATAAACCTTGCCATTTTAGCCATTTTCAAGTGTAAAATTCAGGGGCATATAGTACATTCACCATGTTCTGCAACCATCACTACTCGCTCGTTCCAGAACATCTTCATCATCCCACAGGAAAAGCTGTACCTGTTAGGCAATCTCTTTGTCCCCCTTCCCCTAGCCCCCAGCAACCACAAATCTGCCTTTTCTCTAGCATGCCACTGCATTTTTAACCTCTCCCCATGCATAGCCTCTGGGCGATGCCGCTGTTCACCAGCATGTTGCACAACTGCAAACATTGTAGCAAAGGATAGTGCTGGGCTGGGCACGTAGAAGTGTCTCTCTAGGGCTGATACCAAGAGGAGGAATGCCTGGGCCAGGTTTGTGAGCTGAAATGACCTACAAAACGCCTGCACAGATTTGCATGGCCACAGGCAGGGCAGGAGGAATCTGGGCGGCAGGCCAGTCTTTGCCAGCAAGACTCCTGATGTCTTAGCTTGCATTTTTCTAATTACTCATATGTTTATCAGCCATTAAATTCCCTCTTCCTCCAACTGCCGCACCCCCTTGCCCATCTTCCCAACAGGCTGTGTCTGTGAACCTTCTCTATTCTTCCCTAGAGGGGGGCTCGCCCTCCCTTTTCCTCTCAGGCTCACAGGTTCCCTTCACAAGCCAGGACAGGACTGAGAGCGGAGAGAAGCCAGCATCGTGGTTTCTCCAGCAACAGGGAGGCAAACACAGGATGAAAGTGTAGGCCTGAACCTGCTCTCACTGCCCTTTATGCCATGTCTTCTGAGCTTCCAGGGTGACATCATACAAACTAACACTGTCTCACCAAGTCCCCCATTCTAAGAAGCCATGTACTCCCACCACCCCCATTTTACAGAAGAGGAGATCGAGGCTGGAAGAAGTGAGGTGAGCTGCGTAAGATCACACAGCTGGAAATAGCAGAGCTGGGCCCTAAGCCAACTGACTCCACTGAGCATCCCTAGCAAGCACCGGCGGCGGGGGGGGGGTCCCCCGTCCCAAGTACCACATGGAAATGAGAGCCTGGACTGATCACAGAGCACCTGCTGTGGGTGGGAGTCCAAATGGGCTAGCCCTTCATCTCCAATGGGAGATTCTGGGATTCCAGGATGGTAGAAGCTAAGGGGTCAAAAAGAAAAAAGGGGGTAGGAAGAGGTTTTCTGGGGGCCACAGTCCCAGGACAAACAGCAGCAGCACGCACCACCTACCACTTACCAAGCACCTACTGGGTGCCAGCCACTCCCTCATCCATGTCCTCACATGACGCCATGTGTAAGATGTTATTCCCATTTTACAGGTGGGAAAAATGAGGCCTAGAGAGGTTAAAAATTGCCCACCCAAGATCACTGAGCCAGTCGTTAAACAGATATCAACGATTTTAAGAGAGTTGTTGAACTGTAACTAATAAAACTGATAGAAATACATTCTAGAAACTCTTGGGTGTACCAGGATAGTGTACATGAATGCCCGAAATAACGCTACTTATAATAGCAAAATGAAAATATGTCTCCATCAACAGAAGGATAAATTGTGGTAGTCATAAAATGGAACATAGCAGTGAAAATTAACTACCTTAGGCCCCAAGGATAAAAGTGGATGAATATCAAGAATATTGAGTGGGGGTACCTGGGTGGCTCAGTCAGTCAAGCAAACTCTTGGTTTGAGCTCAGGTCACGATCTCAGGGTCCCTAGATTGAGGAGCTCTGCGTGGGGCTCTGCTCAATGGGGAGTCTGTTTGGGATTCTCTCTCCCTCTCTTGCTCCCCGTCCCCCTGCTCTCTCTCTCTCAACTAAATAAATAAATCTTTAAAAAAATATATTGAGTGAAAAAAGAAAACTCCGAATAATACATGTGGAATATTATTTACATAAGGTTTAAAAACCACTGAAACAATACTATCACCTCACTTAGAGAGGAACAGGTAAGCGATACAGATGATCAGATTGGAGATAAAGAACCCTCTGAGAAGCTTATCACCAAAGGAGACACAGAGGGAGTTAACTACACGGATGAGATTCTGTTTGGAAAGTTGGCCAGTGCGCACACCACTTTATATTACTTATTTAAATACTAATTTCTGGGGGGCGCCTGGCTGGAGCCATCTGTAGAGCATGTGACTCTTGATCGTTGTGAGTTCGAGCCCCATGTTGGGTGTGGAGCCCACTTAAAAAAAAATTACATGGGGTGCCTGGGTGGCTCAGTCAGTGAAGTGTCTGCCTTCAGCTCACGTCATGATCTCAGGGTCGTGGATCGAGCCCCTCACCGGGCTCTCTGCTCAGCAGGGAGTCTGCTTCTCCCTCTCCCTCTCCCTCTGTGCTCTCCCTCTCTCTCTTTCTCTCTCAAATAAATAAATAAAATCTTTAAAAATTTTTTTAAATAAGTAAATAAATAAAAATATTAAACTGGTAAGAACAGATACTACACTTGTGTTTAGCCAAAAAGCCGAGAAGTGATTAAATAAAAATATTAAATACTAATTTTTAAAAATCCAAACAAGAAGTTGACCAGAAGGTAGTCTCCGCACCTGACCTGAGAGGGCCGTAGGAGCGAGGAACTGTGGCTCCAAGCGCACGGGCCTGCGGAGCTGCAGGGCACAGGGGCGGCCACAGCCAGGAGCTCACCTCTTTGCAGTGCTGTTCCCTCAGCAGGTCTCGGAGGGTGCGGTTGGTCTCTTCAAATGTGCTCAGCTTCTGCAGGAGAAGTTCCTTCTGCCTCGTTAGGGTGTTGATGTCTGTGCAGGTCATTTGTTTCTCCTGGAAGACAGCAGGCAGTCTTACAAGGTACACGGGGAGAAGGGAGGAGGAGGTGGAGGCGGCCCCTCTTCAGAGGTGCTGGCGCCAGGAAGCCCAGGTAAGAAGCCCCGGGCTGTGTACAGGGCCACAGCGGTCAAGGGCAGGCTTCCCAGAAGAGATGGACCTGGAAGGATGGGGGCAGAAGCTGAGTCGGCAGAGGGCAACAAGTGGGGAGAAGGGCTGGGAGCTCAGGGTAGGCAAGCAGTTAGGGCAGGCTTCCTGGAGGAAGTGGAGGAGGACGACACCTGGTGGCCGATACTCGCAGCAATCAAACTGTGGCTGACACTTGCAGGAATCAGACTTAATGCCTTGACTCACTGTGATCCCAAGAGACCCATGATGCGGTCTCCTCAGAGACCCTGGGCACCAGAGGTCATCCTCGAGGATCAGGCCGCGGAAGTGAGAATGGGGGTGGGGGCTGAGGCGTCAAGTGTGCCCTCCCCTGGCCTGGAGATGTCATAAAGTCAGCCTGATGACTGTGTAAAGACCCCTCCCTAGCTTGCAACTTGCCCGCCTCTGGGCCCAGTCCCAGGGCCAGGGGGCTCTGCCCGCCACCTACCGTCTTCAGCTTGCCGATAGTGTCCTTCAAGGCCATGACTTGCTTGGCAGCAGCGGCTCCATCCATTTCAGCTTCCACCAGCTTGGACATGAGGCACTCCTTCTCCTGCTGGAGGTGTTTCTTCTGAAGCCTGGGGGCAGGGGGAATAGTGCTCTCTGAGCCCTCCCAGGCCCCGGCCCGCCCAGAGCTCTAAGGCTCGCCTCACAATGCCCTGCGAGGCTCACCTCCCGGTCAGGGCACAGTGGGGGAGGGGGAGGGAGGGCTCCTGGAAGGCCACCTGGGCACCAGAGCGGGGCCTTCACCTCAGGTGACGTTATGCCACCGTGGCCCTGCTTGCCTCTCAGCCACTAGCATCACGTCTGTCCCCAGCCATCGCCACAGCCTCATGACCACCACCTTCGGATCCGCTTTTGAGCCAGCCCATCCACCCTGCCACCCTGGAGCCCCGTCTGGCCCCACCACTCCCCGCTGTGAAAACCCTTCAATGCAAACTCCTCAGAGCGACTGCTAAGAACGGCCCCTGCCAAGCCCCACGGCACCCCTTGCCCTCCGCCCATCCCTCTCCTCACTCTGGCCTGCTTTCCAATTCTCCCTCGCCAACTCCTCCCTTGGGGCTTTCACTCAAGATCCCACACGCTTTCCTCCCCCGCACCTACTGCCTATCTCCTAACCACCCTGCAGGGCTCTCCTTAGATGTTGATGCTTCCAGAAAAGCTTCCCTGCCCCCACTGGACCCTGCGGGGTCCTTGTCCTCCCCCACAGCGTGATCGAGTAACTAGCTTGTGGCTGTCGAACAGCCAGCAGCCTGGGCTCCCCTGGGACCCGGGGACGGCGCCTGGGCCTGCCTCCACCGCGGTCTGTTCCCAGGGCCGGGGGTGGCCGGGCAAGAGGAACATACTCTGGGGCGGGGCCGCCTTACATGGTGAAATCCTTCTCCTCCTTGATGCGCTCGATGTTGTGCCTCAGCACCGTGTTCTCATGCTCGGTCTCGGCCAGCTCGTGGGCCACCTCCTCCAGCTCCTCCTTCCGCTCCTCCAGGAACCTTTTGGCCATCTGGCGCTCACCCTTCTGCATCTTGACCTGTGCAGGAGCGTGCAGGCAGGGGCCACTGAAGGGGGCTCCGCCGCCGCCACACCGCGAGGCCCGGTGCTTTGGGCCAGTTAAGGGCAACTCCGATTGATGGATACATAGGTACTGAGGTCCTGCTGGGCGCGATCTCAGTTAACCACCAGAGATGAAGGATAGACACTATTCATCTCATCTCCTCATTACTGAGAAAAACCAGTAGAGAGGGCCCAAGTGACCTGCTGGTTGGGGACAGAGCCAGGATACAAACCGTGGTTCAGCTGGCACACCACAGGGGAGATGTCACAAAAAGGCCCACGCTCTGTGGGCTGTGGAGAAAGGGTTGTTGCCAGGCAGCCCGCCCCAGGTTCTCCAGGGGGGCCCGTGAGCCCCGAAGGCAGGGCAGGGGATTAAAGACACAGGCCACGTCAGCCATCAAGACCCGGGTCTCGAACCCACCCAAAGACACAGCCTACCAACTGAGGACAGACTTCCTTCACCTCTTTGGGGCTCTGTTCTCTTTCTAAACTGTTGTGTAAAATGGGAAACAGAGGTCCCAGTGTCCCAGTAACGTCATCTCCAAAATGGGGACGATACCACCACGGGCTCCATCTATGGCTGTGACAAGTCAAACCAGGGCATCCATACAGAGCACCAGGTGGGGTCAGAGCCAGGCCCTGCGCTATGTGCTCAATGGAGAGGGAGCCCAGTTTGCCCGGGCTACCTCCTCTGAGGCATCTGAAGCCCTGGGCAGCCTGCTGAGAAGGGCAGGAGGCCCGCAGGTGGGCTGCCCAAAGGAAGCGGTCCACCAGGAACCGACCTGGGCGGTCCATCACATCCTCAGGGCACTTAGCTAGACCAGCCCCCCACCTCCCTCACCTCAGACTTGAGACAACCAACCGCGTTCATTAGACTGTCAATCTTCTTATCATAACGGTTCATTTTACAGTGACCCGAGTCGTCATCTTCCGTAGAGAGGTCACTTAACCGCATCACCGAGACCAGCTTTTCTGAAGATGGTGGCGTGATCTCCAGACAATGAGGTGGATTCTGATGCAGAGGAGGGAGAGACACGTGAACTCATAAGGCAAGGCCGCAAGCATCGGTTCCAGAGCACCTGCTTGTCCACTGGAGGTGGGAAGAGCGAAACCACTGAGGGCTGACCACAGGGACCCCAGGACGGACAGCGCACCGGGCCTTCTCGATGAAACGTTACCTACCCATGTTTACGTGAGGTTTCTGAAGGCTCTCTACCAAGAAATAAACCTGTGTTACAATGTCAAGTTTAAAATAAAGGATAGAACAGACTGGCAAAAACAGTCATAATACCCCAAGTTGGCAAAAGTTTGGGGCAATAGGTGTTTTCATATACGTAATGTAAAAGGGAAATAAGTCAAAAGTCTTTTACGTGAATATGAATGCGTGACAGTGGATAGTTGTAACACAAATCTGCTACGAAAGGTATTTTAGGGACAAATGGGTAAATTTGAGTATGGACCAGATACATGATAATAAGAAATAAAGGTTTTAGGACTAATCGCTGTTATTTTGGTTACACAGAGAAATACTATTAGAAATGCATACTGAATAATTTAGGGGTCGAAAGGTATGATGTCTGGAAAATATTTATTTCAATGCATCAGCATAAAAACATATTTTTAAAATCAAATGCATGTGCCCCTCTGAAAAGTTTATGTAAAGCTATATAACCCTTTGCTTTGTAAGACTCCAGATGGAAAGATATTATAATCTGGGAGCCAGAGTTTCCATGGGTTTTTGATATGTTGAACTTGACTCTCTCAGTCTATAAGTTTATTCTGTTGCATTATGTAATTGCTATTTCTCATTTTTGTACAGTTCTGTGCACCTCTTAAGCTGACGTGGCCAACCTTCTGTGCCAGTTTCCCGGGGAAGAGGAATAAAAGGTGTATTCAGTAAGAGAGTAACTCTCGTGCCAACCAAGTAGGACTTACAGGGTACGATGTTTTTTAAAACTCCATGTGCCCTTTGTCCTGGCAATTCTATTTCTAGGGACTTACCAAGAATATCTATGAATGTGAATCAATATTTAAAATCAAGAAGAAAAAAATAAATAAAATACTACAAGATAGTATCAGTTAAATACATCACAGTACAAATATACACGCAATGGAATACTGCCTTAAAAAATACTGTGCAATGTAAATATAGTCAAAATACGTTAAAAAAGAATATAATGAAAAATAAAATTAAAAAATACAATGATAAGTGAAATATGGTCCCATTTTTATAAAAATCAAAACAAGGAGTCTCTTCGTAAGAAAAGATCAGGTAGGTTCCACCAAGAAGTTCCAGAGCTCTTCTCAGAGTGGTGGGATGACAGGTGTTTTTTACTTTCTTCCTTGTGTTGGTTTGGATTTTCTAATTTTTCAACAGTGACCATGCATTGCTTTTTTAAGACAAAAAGTCTGCAATATTTAAAAGGAAGATAACAGGACAATATATAGTATGATTACAATATTTTAAAACCCAAAGCTATGCACAGGAAAAAGCGTGACAGTAAATAAACCAAAATAGTAGCAGTTTCAGGAGGGTGGTTTCCCTGGGGAGTGGTAATGACAGCATCAGGACCAGAGGGGAGCTTCTGGGGAAGCTGGTGGTGATGTGGTTTCTTAAGCAGGGAAGCAGTTACACAGTATATTCAGTTTGTAAAAATTCATCGATCAAGCAATACATTCCTAATGTGTGTACTCTCCTACACTTCTCATACAAAGCTTTTAGAACTTAATAGCAGCCACATTAGAGTAGGAAGATTACAGTTGATGGTCTATTTGTCTGTGTTTTCAACTTCCCATAATAAAAAATAGATCACCTTCAATAATAGGGTAGAGAAAAAACCCAGACCTCCTTTCCCCCAAAGGTGATCAATCTATCCCAGATGGGGTTTTAAAAAATCAAACAAGAATCCCCACATGTACATAGCAGCTTCTGAGGTCCATGTCCAGCTCACACCATATTTCCTCCTTCTAGGGTCTTTCTCCCTTGTCCACAATGGAAAGGGTCAGGCTAGGTCTTCCCAGAAACAAAGAGCACCACTGGGAAGGGGAAAGGCACTGGCTCAAGAGGGCAGCATGAAATACAGCCACTATTCGAGAGACAAGTCACCTCTCTGGGCTCCTCCATTCCTGGGATTCTGCAGCCCCAGGACTGAAAGTGGACATTGAGCTTTCCAGTGGGGACCATAGCTCCTAGCAACCTCAGTCAACAGGGAGGTCAATTTCCATAGTGGCAGATCTTCAATGTATACTTCAAAACTACCAAGTCTTTTCAGTTTTTTAAAAAGCATTTAAAAAAAAATATTTTATTTTTTTATTTTATGTAATCTCCAGCCCCAACATGGGGCTCGAACTCTAGACCCCAAGATCAAGAGTCACACGCTCTGACTGAGCCAGCCAGGTGCCCCTAAAAAGCATTTTAATTATAAAATATAGTATCCTTATTAAGATGAAATTCAAGCAGACCATAAAAAATAAAGCCCCCCCAACCCCAGAGGTAATCACTGCTTACTACTTCCTGTATATCTTTCTAGAAAATGTTATATACATACAAACGCATGCATGTACACATGACACAGATGTTTTGTTTTGTTTTTTTTTAAAGTAAGCTCTACGCCGAATGTGGGGCTCAAACTCACGACTCCAAGATTAAGAGTCGCATGCTCTGTGGACTAAGCCAGCCACGTGCCCCACAGACGCCCTTTTTTGCACAAATAGGGCCAAACTCTACATGCTATGTGGCTCCGTGCTTCATTCTCATGTATAAATATCTACCTTCATCTTTGGACTGTATGGATATACACTGTGTGGGTATATCATAACTTAACCAATACCCTCCTGATAGACATTTCAGTGGCTTCCAATTTTTCTTTCTTACAAACATCTTGATAACACCATCCCTGAACCCTTCTGTGACTTTTTAAGGATAAATTTCTAAGTATAAAACTACAGAATCGATTACTAGATATAAACCCATAGCATCCCTAGGGTGCCTGCCTTGTTCAGTTGGTGGAGCGTGCGAATCTTGATCTTGGGGTTGTGAGCTCAGCCCCACATGGCGTGCAGAGATGACTTCAAAATTTAAATATCCGGAAAAAAATTTTAAAAAACCCAAACCAGAGCATCAATGTTTAGATAAATGCTCTGCAGCCGTTAAATGGTTTTACCACCCTCTCAAAATGGTCTAAAAAGATTTGCTGATTTCTCATATGCTTGTCAACGTGAGATATCGGTGAGCTTTTTAACTATATTCCATTCAACAAAAACGAGAGCTTGTGTTTGCTTTTAAAATATAGTTGTTTTGGGGGCGCCTGGGTGGCATAGCGGTTAAAGCGTCTGCCTTCGGCTCAGGATGTGATCCCGGCGTTACGGGATCGAGCCCCACATCGGGCTCCTCCACTATGAGCCTGCTTCTTCCTCTCCCACTCCCCCTGCTTGTGTTCCCTCTCTCGCTGGCTGTCTCTATCTCTGTCGAATAAAGAAATAAAATCTTTAAAAAAAAATAAATAAATAAATAAATAAAATAAAATATAGTTGTTTTTCATTTATGTCTCACTGATTATTAGTGAGGTACATGTAGTGAAAAGTGCAAGACAGCATTTTAATTCCGATCTTTCTTATATATGAACATATATAACTATGCATATATATATACGTACACATACACAGATATACACACACATATTTATGTATACACACACACACACACACACACACACACACACACACACATACTGGTCAGAACACTTTTCATTTATTCCCTAGAATACCCCATACTCCCTTTGTCTTTTAGGAAAAACTGGCAAATCAGGTAGTCACACCCATGAAGTAGGACTTCAGAGTAATTACTTTTATTTTTTATTTCTAATTTTAAAAGTAATCAACTATCAGCAAAAGACTGAATGTTTCATATTGGGCCAGGCATCATCCTCCTCTCAAAGCAGCCTCAGGTCCATTTTACTCGCCCCGATAATGAGATCTTTGTCTAAAGTGCAGCCAAAAGGTCTTGCCTCATCACTGAGGTGTTTCATGGCAATTGACTAGAACGTAAGCCTAGGGAGGGGTGCGCCTGTGAGTCTGCGGCTCTCAGCCCCAGGCCCCGCAGTGTCTGGCACAAGTCTCAAGAAACATATGCTGCAAGAATTACTGCATGGATGGATGGATGGATGGATGGATGGACAAGCAAAACATGTTGAGGCGTGGCTAAAAAAAAAGGACAATAATTCTCTTGGCACCTTGACAACTGATACAGAAGGCAATTATTCCCCAGGAGATTGTTTCGAAAGTGGTTTTGATGACATCTGTGGAATACACGCATGATCTCTTATGGGGGCTACCTCAAAAGAGGGGGCGCTTTCTTAAATACGCACCAGGTATATACCTTGTTGGTTACACTTCAGACACTATCACGGTTGCATGGGGAAAGAACGTGGCTCCGCACACACACATCAGAGAGGCCGAGTGTGCGCCTTCTAGAGTGAGACCTCCCTCAGCCCTGACTCCAGCTCTGCTACTTTCTCTGGGACTTCATCTCTCTGAACCATGGTTTCCTCATCTGTCTATGGGGAGAGCAAGACCTACCACCTGGCAGTGGTGTTAAGGGCTCAAGAACATTCGCGTACTTTCAGGGTTTAGCCAGGCACTCAGTAACCAGGACCTACTGGGGCATCTCTAAGAGCGACAGCTGACCCTGAATCATACCGAGTTTGAGGCCTGCTAGAACCTGACCAGTCCGAGAAGAAAAGCCTGAACAAGAATGAGCCTACCTCCCACTTGCATCCCACATGCCGGGCAGATGATTTTCCAGGGGGCATCCAAGGTACCTTGGTTTTCACCCGGACACTCCGCCGCACATTCACGGTGTCCCCTTTCATTCCGCGCTTATGAGATTTCTGTGGAAAGGGACAAACCCAGGGTCACTCCCCCACACAGCTGGCCGTGGTCTCACTCTGGTGGCATCCACTTCCAGCTCTGCTGGGGAGCCTCCTCAGGCTAGGGCTGCCGCCGCCATTTCTGGATAACAGTGCTGCCCACCTTCTGGCCAGGCAGCTGACCTCGGAAAGCAAGTGCATTTGTCTCCCAAACCATTGTGGAGTCTGAAGCCCGAGGAGGCTGTGCTGGGAGGGGTCACCCTGCTCCACAGCTGTCACCTCGCCCAACCGGCATGCTCCTACCTGGCTGCTGGTTGCTGACGGTTTCGGGAGTTTTTTTATGTGGACGTGGACAGGAGTGTTCTCATCCACGTGAACATGTAAGGGGGGGGTTGAAGAGCGGTCCTTCATGGTTCGCTTCTGGCAGGCGGGGGAGGACAACACAAAAAAGGTTGATCTGTGGATGAGTAAACTGGCATAAAAAACAGAGCTCACAGCCTCTGGGGGCCACTGAAAGCCTACCACCAAGCGAGCAGGACAGCTACCAACTACTAGCATGCAGGCAGGGACCAAGGCAGCAGTGCCGTTCAGCACCCTCCCGCAGAGATCCCGGCTGAGGACCACCTGGAATATCTAGGTCCACTCAAGAGAGGGGTCCGCGAGACCTGCGGGTTCCACAAAAGAGCGCGAACCCAGGCCCCAGGGTCCTCAGAGCCGAATCTCCTTCCAAGCCCGCTGGAAAGCAGGGGAATCCTTCTGCCCCGTGATCTGATCCGGGCATGCACAGTAGCACAGGACACAGCACGTGGTTAGAGTCCACGATAAACCAGGCAGTAGGCAGGTGAGGGATGAGGAAAGCGGAAAGCTAAAGGAAATGCTGAGATGAGAAGGTTGTACTGATTCGGAAGAGAATTCAAGCAGGGCGGAACTCCCAGCCACACACCCCTTGCCCACCACCTGCAACCATCCCCTCCCCACTCTCTTTTCTTCTTCTTTTCTCAGGACTTCTGGAATTTGGAAGGATTAGGTTAAGACAACCTCCTCACACCCAGCAGCTTTACCACAGGCAAAAAAAAAACAAAAACAAAAACCAAACCCCCATCAGCAGGATATGCAGGGGAGCCTCTAGCAGAGCACAGTGGTAGCAGCGGGGAGAGGCGCTCCCGGAAAAGGCGTGCCGAAGCGTTTCTGGTGGGGCTGCAGAGTGGAGGGCCGCTCCGTGGACACGTCACCTACCGTCACAGTCACACTGGGGGCGCCACAAGGTGTCCTCAAGACTTTTTTTTGCGTGAGACTTGTTACTCCGTTCTTCCCACACGATGGAAACCTGCACCCAGGCACAAGAACCAGATTGTAAGCAGAAAACTAGGGCTCTCCTATCTCTTAGATCTCCCAAAATGACGCACGAGTTCACGGCTAGGAGAACCAGTCTGGAATCACTTGGCTCCCTTTACACGGCCACCGAACACACATGGTGTGCCCGGCAGGGGATGGAAACAGGGGGTGATGGGCATTCGCTGGACTGGCCTTTTAACCTCTGCTGTCACATCACACGTATTGTGACCTTTTGCTGAAAAGCCCGGCTGTCATCCTGTCAGGTGACAAAAAGCAGGCAGCAGGGGAGCACCAGGCAAGGTACTAGTGTGGCCAATGGTGAAAGTGCCCAGGACTGTGCCTGGAGCAGAGGCGGCCCTGGAGAAATGCTCCAGGAGTGACAGACATTAAAAGATAGAGCAGCAGGCCCAGGAACAAAGTTCCTGTGACTCAAATTCATTAAATTCACAGTCACATATTCCAGGAAGCTGATGGAAAGTTACCATGTCCCCAAATATTCTACTTACTACCCTTTAAAATCCTGCGAAGCAGGGTTATTTTTGTTTTGGATAGGGTGTATACACACACACACACACACACACACACACACACACACACACACACACTATGTGCAATTTGTCACATTCATACATGAACAGCCCCATCACCAGATCTGCAAATATAGCAAAAGTTTCATCTCCAGCATTTGGCAACAGAGCATCCAAGAATTCCACCACAGAAAGGGACTGGGAAAACTCATTTGATCCATCCCACTACCTCCTGACAGCCTCCAAATAGGACTTCTGCCCTCCCCGCAAATATTTAGAGGAGAATAATGCAACCTAAAAACGCAACATGAAAATGCTCGAGCACTTTAGCGTGCATCCCGCTGTATGTGTATCACACCTTGATGAAAAAGAAAAAATATTTATTGTGCCCTATTCATCCTTTAGGTGAGGAATACCAAATCTGAGTAGACAGATTTTTTTTTCCCCTCCGCACTTAAAATCCAACAGATTTGGGAACTCTTGTCCCCCCCTGCAGGCTTGCCGTCAAATCACCTGGACTGCATCAACACCTTGTTAACTGCCTACATCATTGTTATTTATTTACATGTAGCTTCCTTTCAAAAAGGACCTGTGCTAGTACTCCATGGAGACAACGGTGGCCCTGTTTGCTGTCAGGAACTGGGGCACCTGGGGAGAGAGGGAGGGCAAGAGGGAGGCAGAACTGGGATTGTGAGCAAGACTTTTTTCCTCCTTCCCTTTAAAAATGACTTTTCAATGTTTTGGTCCAGATTTTCAATACACAGAACAGGGAAGCTGAAAAGAGAAGCCTCCGACGAGCCTGGCCTGGGGGCCCCTGACCACCTTTCCCTGCCCTTCTGCGGAGGCGCCCCCCACGTTGGCAGTACCTGGGGGAGCCGCCTGAGGATGAGGCAGACATGGCTAGGCATCAAAGCCGCAAAGGTGGGCAATTGGGTCAGCAGGCTCGGCTCAGGGGGACCCAGAGGGGCTTGTCAATGAGAATCTCAGGGGCCCGGCATCAAACGTCCTCTCTTAGGGGAGGAGGGTGGAAGCTTTAGGGGTGGCAGTTGGATGAAAACTTGGGAGGCGCTCCTCTACTGTCCAAGTCGCACAGCAACTGTCCTGCCAAAGTGGGGGGAGATAGGAGAGGCTGAGCGACCTGCAGGGCAGCGGGAGGGCGGCCGGTAGGTGCTGGGGGACGCGGAGGGAGCTCCCCTCCCCACGGAAGAACGGGGGGCCGAATTTCAGGGACAAGGACCACCACGCCCAGGCCCCACCCGGGAAAGAAGGTGGGTGGGCCACCAGAGGGAAAACCTGAGGCGCCGGCTGGCGTGCGTGAAGGGCTGGCAGGTACCGCTAGGCCCCCAAGTGGGCCCCAAAGGGCCGAAACCCGCGCCGGGAGCTGGAGGGATATTCGGGGCGGGCCAGGGCAACTGTCTCCTAGGAGAAGGGGCGTTCCCGGGAGAATAGAAATCCAGAGAGGACCAATAGTATTTGAAGGCGGGAGGGGCCGCGGCTGCAGGGGAAAGGTGTGAGCGGCCTCAAGTGGGTACCCCCGACGGCGGAGGGAAAATCCTCCCGGGCGCAGCAGCCAGCGGCCACTGGGATTTAGTATCCGCGTTAGAACGGGTCAGACGCCGGGTGGTGCAGGGAGCGGGGCGGAACCCCCGGTAAGGCCTCCTGGACGGGTAATCCCACTCCCGCCTCCCGCGGGGTCGGGAGGCCGAGAGGCAGCCGCCGGGGGAAAGCGCTGTCTACGAGGCGGGGACAAATAACTGCCGAGCCGCGGACCGCAGGGAGGGAGAGGCGGCCGGGGCGACGCCCACCGGGACAGGGGTCGCGGGGCCTGGCCTGTCTCCGTCGGCGGGGAGGAGGGAAGACCACCCACCAGCGGGCAGGAGGGGACCAGTTTCTGCCCATAGAGAGAAGGGTGAGGCCCTGCCGGAGGGCGGCGTAGGAAGGAGCAGAGTCCTGCCAGAGGCCAGGTCAGGAGGGAGGGGGCCGGCCCGCCCGTTAGCAGGAGGAGAAGAAGGCCCGCGCCGAGGGGGCGGGGCGGGGGCCACATTCTGATGGGAGCAGGACGAGCGCGCCAGGGG
>NC_048224.1:53513251-53535778 GCF_002007445.2 Ailuropoda melanoleuca | reverse complement strand
CCGGCAACCCCGGCGGGGGCCATGCTGCCCATGGGACGCGGCCCGGCGGTGGCCGCGGAGCTCGCCGGGGCGCCCGGGGTCCCGCCTGCCGGCGGCCTCTCACCAGGAGCGACACGGCTGCGCCCAGAAACGTCTCCTTATGAAGTCGTTGAAGTCGGAGGCCAGGGCCGTGCCATGGAGACGCCGCGGCGGATGCAGTCCGGCTCCCGCGGCGGCTCCTCCCCGCTTCCGCCTCCTTTTCCGACACCCGGTCGGCAGCTCGCCCATTGGCCAGTTCAAACCCCCCCGGGAGCCTCTCGGGTTTCGCCATTTAGGCCCAGCCCCCGGCGTCACAGAGATGCCCCGCCCCACCCGAAGCTCCGCCCGCGTCCCCGGCCACGAGTCCCGTCGCCGTGGAGACGCGCGACGCCACCAGCGGGCCTTGCCTCGGCTTGCCCCGCCGTTCAAGGCCCAGCTGACCCTCCGCCATTTTTATCCCGTCTTGGTCCTCCTCTAGTCCCCTAACTCGAAGGAGCGCTAAAATTCTACCCCGGACCCTTTGATACGTGTTAGGAAACCGGATTCAGACGGGGGACACACAACACGTTTGTGGCCGGAGCTACGCGCTGCTTCTGGAAATCCAACCCTGTCAACACTCCGCTGTTGCACACCACCCAGACTCTCTCCCCCTCCCACAGCGCCTCCTCCGTCCTTGTCCAGACAGGAGGAAGGGGTCGCGTTCCCCTTGCCCCTCACCGCCCTCCTGCACGCTGGGTGCTGCTGTGTGTACAGACCTACTTCGATGAGTTTCTCGCTGAGCCGCCATCTTCTCAACTATGCCTCGCTGTCGACCAATCAAGGGGGGCTGTCACGTGGCTCACCGCGCCGCCCTGGATTCTGGGAGACTTTAACATCCTCAGGCCAACCTGGCCTCAGTTCCTTGACATCCTCATGTCCATGACTTCCCCCTGCACCTCAGCCGTGGACCCGCAGGGCCACACAACCGATCCACGTGAAATCTGAAATTGCAGCTTCCCCCCTCTCCACAAAGTATCTGCTTTTCTGGCTTCGCTTTCATCGGCTAGTGGCCACCACATTCATTCCCCAGTGTTCAGGAGCCCGCCACGTCCGTTCATTTTCTCCCTGAGGTTCTGCAAGGATGAAGTCCACACGTCATTGCCTCCACCTTCACCTGAGCCCTCACCACCACCCAGAACTGTTCCACTTGTCCCTAGACATCTTCCCTGTCCCCGAGTGACTCCTACCATCCCATACTCCAACTCTCCTTTTTCATAGAGAAAAATAAAACCATCAAATGGAAGTCCCTCTACCTTCTCCCTACTTGCCCTCATCTTTAACTTCCCCCATCCTTTAATTTCCCCTACAAAGGAAGAGATGTCCTTCTTTCTGCTCAAGGTAAAGTTCTTGCTGCCAGGCCTAGGTCAATTATCTCTGTAAAATGTCTCTTGCTACCCCCAGCACAGAATTGTTGATCATTTCTCAATGCCCCCACTTTCATCGAACCAATATTTATTAAGTCTCTGCTATGTGCTAAACCCAGTTTAAGAAACACTAGACCTACATACCCTACCTAGTCTCTGAGGAGCCCACAGCCAACCTCTCTGACATGACCAGATAACATGGTTGAAGCTTTCCCCTTCCCACCCACTGAAGGATTTTGCCTATGTGATTTTGTCCCCTCTTCACCATCTGAAGAGGGTCCTTGCCTGCCACTGCACTGCTTTGGGGGGATTTTGTGATGGAGAATGTGAGAATGGACAGAATTAAGCGGTGTACACACACACACACACACACACCACTGGGTGACAGGAAGGAGGAGGAAAAGTTCCTCAGAAAATAGGAAAGGGTTGGGTGGTGGGAGGGATACTGAAGACCATCACATGGACACCTGTGGTGCATGGAAGATGTGGGATGGAGAAGAAAAGGGGAATATTTAAAAGGATAGCTGTGATCCGGGTATCTATCCTTTTTGTAGTGTTTGAGAAATGCAAGAAAAGAACTTGAGTTATTCTGACATTACTTTGGACGGCTGGAACATGTCTTCTGAATGCAAACCACTCTGAGCTGGCCAGGATTGGCCACTTTTTTTTTTTAAAAGAGCAACATCCAGCACTGACAAGGACATCGGGAAACAAGCAGTCTCATACGTTGCTGGCAGGATTAAAAATTGATGTAATCTTTTGGTGCGCCTGGGTGGCTCAGTCAGTTAAGTGTCCAACTCTTGGTTTTGGCTCAAGTCATGATCTCAGGATTGTGGGATAGAGCCCAGGGATGGGGTCCATGCTGAGTGGGGAGTCTACTTCTTTCCCTTTGCCTCTGCTCTCCTCCTGTACTTCCCCGCACGTGCACTCTCTCTCTCTCAAATAAATAAATCTTTAAAAATTAAAAATTAAAAAAATTGAAATTGATGTAATCTTTAGAACAACTGGACATTATAAAAACCTTAAACAGGGGTGTCTGGCTGGTTCAGTCAGTAGAGCATGCAACTCTTGATCTCGGGGTTATGAGTTTGAGCCCCATGTTGGTATATAGATTGCTTAAAAATAAAATCTTTAAAAAACTATATATAATGACTCAACAATCGCACTACTGGGTATTTACCCCAAAGATACAAATGTAGTGATCCGAAGGGGTACCTGCACCCCAATGTTTAAAGCAGCAATGTCCACAATAGCCAAACTATGAAAAGAGCCCAGATGTCCATCGACAGATGAATGGATACAGAAGGTGTGGTGTATATACACAATGGAATATTACACAGCCATCAAAAAATGAAATCTTGCCATTTGCAACAACGTGGATGGAACTAGAGGGTATTATGCTAAGCAAAATAAGCCAATCAGAGAAAGGCAATTATCATATGACCTCACTAATATGTGGAATTTAAGAAACAAGACAGAGGATTATAGGGGAAGAGAGGAAAAAATGAAACAAGAAGAAACCAGAGAGGGAGACAAACCATAAGAGACTCTTAATCTCAGGAGACAAACTGAGGGTTGCTGGACGGGATGGGGGAGAGAGGATGGGGAGGCTGTGTGATGGACACTGGGGAGGGTATGTGCTGTGGTGAGCGCTGTGTGTTGTACAAGACTGATGAATCACGCACCTGTACCCCTGAAACAAATAATACATTATATGTTAACAACAACACCAAAAAACTGGGGCGTCTGGGTGGCTCAGTCGGTTAGGCATCTGCCTTCAGCTCAGGTCATGATCCAAGGGTCCTGGAATCAAGGGCTGCATCAGGCTCCCTGCTCAACGGGGAGTCTGCGTCTCTCTCTCTCTCTCTCCCTCTGCTCCTCCCATCCACTTATGCTCACTCTCTCTCTTAAATAAATAAATGAAATCTTTTAAAAATTTAAAAAATTTAAAAAATTTAAAAAACTATATAGGTAATATTCCTAAACAGCTGGGTGTAAGAGGATGTTAGTGTTTAAGGTTTTTATTTCTATTTATTTGTTTTTGGAGGTTTTTTAAAGCAATCTCTACACCCAACATGGGGCTCGGACTCACAACCCCAAGATCAAGAGTCATGTGCTCTACCAACTGAGCCAGCCAGGCACCCGTAGGAATGAATTTTAACATAATAATCAAGAAGGCAGGCAAAGAGGGGCGCCTGGGTGGCTCAGTCATTAAGTATCTGCCTTCGGCTCAGGTCAGGATCCCAGTGTTCTGCATCGGGCTCCCTGCTCAGCGGGAAGCCTGCTTCTCCCTCTCCCACTCCCCCTGCTTGTGTTCCCTCTCTCGCTGCCTCTCTGTCAAATAAATAAATAAAATCTTAAAAAAAAAAAAGAAGGTAGGCAAAGATTTAGACCTTAAAGAGAAATTTCCTTTCAGCCTTTCTTTTCCTCAATGTGATTGTCTTTGGAATGACCCCTCCTTACCCTCCCAAGGGGGTGAGAGACTCAGGGAAAGGGGGGAGAGGTGTCCCTCAGGCTTGCCTGTAGCCCAGTCAAAAAGAGGGCTCCACATGGACCAGGAAGCCTTATGGGTTTGGAGCAAAAGCCAATTAGAGACAGGCAACATGCGTTTGCACAGTGCACACCCTGTGCAGATTAGTTCTCTCTGGAAGCTGGTGCAAGGATGAATGGCCCAGCGCAGTTACAAATAGACAGTAATTAGAAGAAAACAGGCAGTAATTTCTTTGACATTGGTCTTAGCAGCATTTTTTTCAGTATGCCTCCTCAAGCAAAAATAAACTCTCGGGACTACCCCAAAATAAAAAAGCTTTCACACAGTGAAAGAAATCATCGACAGAAATGAAAAGAGAAACTCTGAATGGGAGGAGATATTTTCGAAGGATATATCCAATGAGGATTTAGTATCCAAAATATATAAAGAACTCCAACAACTTAACACACACACAAAAAAACACAAATAATCCAATTAAAAGATGGGCAGAGAACCTGAATAGACATTTTCCCAAAGAAGACATCCAGGTGGCCAACAGACACGTGAAAAGATGTTCAACATCACTCATCATCAGGGAAATGCAAATCAAAATGTCAATGAGGGGCGCTTGGGCGGCTCCGCTGACGGAACATCAGACTCTTTTTTTTTTTTAAGATTTTATTTATTTATTCGACAGAGATAGAGACAGCCAGCGAGAGAGGGAACACAAGCAGGGGGAGTGGGAGAGGAAGAAGCAGACTCATAGCAGAGGAGCCTGATGTGGGGCTCGATCCCAGGACTCTGGGATCACGCCCTGAGCCGAAGGCAGACGCTTAACCGCTGAGCCACCCAGGTGCCCCGGAACATCAGACTCTTGATTTTGGCTCAGGTCACGATCTCAGGGTCATGGGATAGAGCCCCGTGTCAGGCTCTGCTCTCAGTGTGGAGTCTGCTTGGGATTCTCTCTCTCTCCCTCTGCACCTCCTACCTCCCCCCACCCCAGCTCAAGCTCTCTAAATAACTAAATAAATAAATAAATAAAATCTCAAAACCTCAATGAGATGTCGCCTCACACCTGTCAGAACGTAGTATCAAAAAGACAAGAATTAACAAGTGTTGGCAAGGATGTGGGAAAAAGGAACCTTCGTGCACCGTTGGTGGGAATGTAACTTGGTGCAGCTTCTGTAGAAAACAGTGTAGAGAGAGGTTCCTCAAAAAATTAAAAATAGGGGCGCTTGGCTGGCTCAGTGGGTAGAGCATGTGGCTCTTGATCTCTGGGTCGTGAGTTCAGGCCCCATGTTGGGGGTAGAGATTACTTAAAAATAAAAGCGTTTAGGGGCGCCTGGGTGGCACAGCGGTTAAGCGGCTGCCTTCGGCTCAGGGCGTGATCCCGGCGTTATGGGATTGAGCCCCACGTCAGGCTCCTCCGCTATGAGCCTGCTTCTTCCTCTCCCACTCCCCCTGCTTGTGTTCCCTCTCTCACTGGCTGTCTCTATCTCTGTCAAATAAATAAATAAAATCTTTTAAAAAAAATAAAAATAAAAGCGTTTAAGGGGCACCTGGGTGGCTCAGTCAGTTAAGCATCTGACTCTTGACTTCAGCTCAGGCCGTGATCTCGGGGTCTTGGGATCGAGCCCCGAGTCAGGCTCTGTGCTGCATGGAGCCTGCTTAAGATTCTCTCTCTCCCTCTCCCTCTGCCCCTCCCCCTGCTCTTTCTCTCCCTCTCTCACCAACTAACGAAATAAATAAACATTAAATCTTTTAAAAAGAAAGAAAATGAAAACACTAATTCAAAAAGTTATATGCACCTGTATGCTTACTGCAGCATTATTTATAATAACCAAGATATGGAGCAGCCAAAGCGTCCACTGATAGATGAATGGATAAAGATGTGGTGTGTGTGTGTGTGTGTGTGTGTGTGTGTGTGTGTGTGTGTGTGTACACAAAATGGAATATTGCTCAGCCATAAAAAAATGAGATATTGTGGAGACCTGGGTGGCTCACTGGGTTAAGCTTCTGCCTTTGGCTCAGGTCATGATCCCAAGGTCCTGGGATTGATTCCTGCATGGGGCTCCCTGCTCAGTGGGGGAGCCTGCCTCTCCCTCTGCCTGCTGCTCCCCCTGCTTGTACTCTCTCTCTCTCTGACAAATAAAGGAATAAAATCTTTTTAAAAAACAAGATATTGCCATTTGCAACCACATGGATAGACCTCGAGGATCTTGTGCTAAGTGAAATAAGTCAGGCAGAGAAAGACAAGTACCGTATGATTTCACTTATGTGTGGAATCTAAAAACCAAAACAAATGAATAAATAAACAAAAAGCAGAAACAGACCCATAAACACAGAGAACGAACTGAGGGTTCTTGTGGGAGGGGGTGTCAAAATGAGCGAAGGGGGTGGGAGATACAGGCTTCCAGTCATGGAATGAGGAAGTCATAGGAATAAAAGGTGCAGCATAGGGAATGTAATCAATGATATTTTAATAGCTTTGTATGGTGATAGACAGTCACTACAGTTGTGGCGAGCACAGAATGGTGCATAAACTTGTCAAATCACTATGCTGTACAACCGAAACTAATGTAACATTGTGTGCCAGCTGTATTTCGATTTTAACAATAATAAACAAATAAACTTAAAGGCAAGAAAAAGAAAAAAGAAAAGAAAAATAAATAATAGAGGATAGTCAGGGTGAAGCAGGGAGGATCTCATACAACCAGATCTCAACACACCGGTCTGTCTACCCTAAGCCCTACTTAAAATGACTAATATTGTAGAAGGATGAAAAATCAATCCTAGCTACTTGATAAAAAATGTCACATATATTCAGAAAATACTACACAGCCATTAAATATGCTAAGATGGATTATGCAGGCATGGAAAGATCCCTAGACGTGTAACTGAGATAAATAAAAGGTGAGGTGCTACACTGAGCGGGGCTATGATGCCACCTCTGCATGAAAACCACGTGAGCACGTTACCACCAGCAGGTAAAAGGAATCTGGAGGAATATACACTGAACTGTTATTGCTGGAAGATGGAATTAGGAGAGAGCTCTTCACTGGTACGTTGTGAATTTCTGTAATGGTTAAGTTGTTTGTTTTTGTTTGTTAAGTAATCTCTACACCCAACGTGGGGCTTGCATTTACAACCCCGAGATCAAGAATTGTATGCTCTGGGGCACCTGGGTGGCTCAGTGGGTTAACTGTCTGCCTTCTGCTTGGGTCATGATCTCAGGGTCCTTGGATCGAGCCCTACGTCGGGCTCCCTGCTCAGCGGGGAGTCTGCTTCTCCCTCTCCCTCTGCCTGCCTGCCCCTGCCTGTCCCCCATGCCCGCGATCCCTCTCTCATTCTCTCTCAAATAAATAAAAATCTTTTTAAAAAATTAAAATTAAAATAATTTTTAAAAAAAGAAATTCATAGAGTAAAGAATGCAAGTTTCTGGTAGAAGGCGTTTCTTATGTCCCTCTTTATACTCTCTGTGGTACTTTTGAAAAAAATTCTAATTGTGAACTATATTTTCAAAAGAGGGCATGTGATGTGTATCAGTTTGCTAGGGCTGCTGTAACAAAATACGATAAACTGAGTGACGTAAACAACAGAAATATACGGTCTGACAGCTGTGGAGTGAGACATCTGAGAGCAAGGTGTCAGCAGGGCCGTGCTCCCTCCAAAGGCGCTAGGGTAGGTTTCTGGTAGGTTCCTGGCTTCTGGTAGGTTCCTCAGTGGCAGAACTCCAGTCCACACAGGACGTTCTCCCTGTGTGCACGTCTGGGGCCAACTTTCCCCTTTTTATAAGGATACCAGTTATACTGGATTAGGGGCCCAGCCTACTCCAATATGACCTCATCTGAACTAACTGCCTGTTTCTAAATAGGTCACATTCCAAAGTACTAGGGGTTAGGACTTCAACGTTGGAACTTTTGGGGGACACAATTCAACCCGTAACATAGTGCTCATGTTCAGTTTAAAGATGTAAGAATAAAAAATAATAAAATGAAAACTAATGGAGCCACTACTCAGCTTAAAAAATAAGAGATTGAGGGGCGCCTGGCTGGCTCAGTCGGTAGAGCCTGCGACTCTTGATCTCAGGGCTGTGAGTTCAAGCCCCATGATAGGTATAGAGATTACTTATAAATAAAATAATAAAATCATTTAAAAAAAGAAATAAGAGATTAAAAAAATTTTAGGGGCACCTGGCTGGTTGGTCAGTAGAACATGTGACTCTTGATCTCAAGGTCGTGAGTTCAAGTCCCACATTGGGTGTAGACACTACTTAAAAAAAATTTTTTTTTAAACCAGAAAACACTATCTCAGAATGTGAACACTGACGATTTTATTTTGCTCGTTTTGTCTTTCCAAATTTCTACAATGAATGTGAGTCAGAAAGAACCACAGGTAAAGGAAAAGCTAGTGAGGAGCTCCTGCGCTGGGCCCCAACCCTGGGAGCCGCGGACAGCAGAGGGAGGTCCCTCAGTACCACGCCCCAGCCCCTGGCTCAGGCTCCAGCCTCTCCATTTGCCCAAGGGTCTGATTACCAGTGATTTCCATCCCCGAGCACGAGCACGTCCTCCAGGGCTGCGATGCATCTGTCACAGTACTGCCCCCGGGGAAAAGGGACTCTGTGCTCCAGAGCCGGCTGGCTTTTTCTTTCAAGCCGTGGTTGGAGCTGGTGGAGATAAAATTCTCCCAGGCCTTATCAAGGCTCAGGCTCCCCCTTGACCCTTTGACCAGCCAGCCCCTCGCTGGCCCTGGGCCTCTGAGACCAGATGGACTCTGCATACACTGAGATCCTGGTTTGGCAGCTGCCCAAACCAGTGGTTCTCAAAGTGTGGTCCCCGCACCACCGGCATCAATCAGCACCACCAGGGAACTTGGTAGACATGTAAATCTGGGACCCCACCCTTGACCTACAGAATCGGAAACTCCAGGGATGGGGCTTAGTAACCTGTGTTTGCACACGTTCTCCAGGTGATTCAGATGACCTCTAAAGTTTGAGACCGGGACGCCTGGGTGGCTCCAGTGGTTCAGCGTCTGCCTTCGACTCAGAGCATGGTCCTGGGGTCCTGGGATCGAGCCCCGCATCGGGGTCCCTGCTTGGCGGGAGCCTGCTTCTCCCTCTCCCTCTGCTGCTCCTCCTGCTTGCACTCTCACTCTCAATCTCTCTCTCTGTCAAATAAATAAATAACATCTTGAAAAGAAAAGAAAAAAGAAACCATAGTGTAACATATTAGGGAAGGTGTTAAAGTTCAGTTTTGTACAAAACTTCCAAATAAAACATTATACCCGTTAAAAGCAGACACAAGAGGCCACATACTACATGAGTCTGTCCCTGGGGTAGTTTGGAAACAGCACAAGCATAGGGACAGAAACCAGATCTGTGGTTTCCAGGGGCTAGGGTGGGAGAGGGGTGCTGACTGGAGGCTGGCGTGGGGGAATTGGCGGAATATATCCCACATCGTCATTGCGGTGGTGGTAACACGACTGTTTACGTTTGGCAAAAAGCATCCAAGTCCATTTCACTGTGTGTCGATTTAGCGGGAGTTCTGGGTGCTGTCGCTGCTCAGAGTCACCTGGGGTGGGAAGTCAGAGAGTCAGACCTCACCCACAACCTACTGAATCAGGACCTGGCTGGCGGGAACGCCAGGGGGGCAGTCATGTGCCTTTTAACAAGCTCCCCAGGAAATGGGACAGGTGGGACGGTTTGCAGTGTGTGGTTTGGGGCCAGGGTTTCTGGGTCAGGACAGGATTCCAAGCTTCTATCTTGGGTCCAGACCTGAGCCCTGAACCCCAGGCTCCTACATCAACTACTACCTGACGGCTGCCCCCGGATCCTGCCCACCCCCTCCCCCCAGCCAGCCTCACCCATAGTCTTCTCCATTTCAACTGATGGCCGTTCCATTCCTCCAGAATTTCAGGCCCCAAACTTTAAATATCACCCTCCATTCCTCTCTTTTTTTTTTTTTCTTGTTTGTCATTTAGTTCTTATTTCACACTTCACTCTTGTGTCCAGCGGGACTGGGAGGCAGATAAGGACCACGTGGAACCCAAAGATCTACTATGAGAGCACAAAGACCGTAGGACGTGGCGGGCAGGTGGGGAGCGGGGTGCCCTCCCAAGATAAAGCACAAGGCCATTTATCAGCACCGTCTGCAGACAGCACTGGTGACCTGGCTGGTCTTGCCATTCCGGGATCCGAAGCGCTCCATGGTTTCCGTGTCCTCTTTCACCTTACCAAAGACCACAGGCTCACCCTCCAGCCCCTCGGGCTTGGCAGCGCAGATGACAAACTGGGCACCATTTGTGTGGGGCCCAGCATTGGCCATGGACCAGATGCCAGGACCCGTGCACCTCAGGATGAAATTTCCATCATCAAACTTCTCCCTCTGTGTGGACTTGCCCCCCGTATCTTCATGGTGTGTGACGTCACTGCCCTGGCACAGAAATCCCCGAATCCTTCTGGGAAACCAGGAGCCAAACCCTTCCTTCAGGTCTCAGAGCATGCGAGTTTGCTGCTGTCTTGGGAACTTTGTCTACGAACAGCTGGAAGGAGGTGCAGACCAGCAGTTCAAGACTACGGTGGGGTCGACCCTGGCTAAGCAGCGCAGGGAGGCTCTGGGTGGTGGTGTCAGCATCTGCAAATCCTCTTGTCCTGCTCTAGAAATTCTGTCAGCTTTACCTTCTCACCGCCCCGCTGCCAGCAAACACCCTGGTCTGAGGCACCATCGCGTCTCACCTGGATTCTTACAGTAGGTTCCTAACTTCTCTCCTTGTTTCTCCCCTGGGCCAACCTACAGTTTATTCTCAGTGCGTAGCTGGGGTGATCATGTTAAAATAAGTCAGACCATGTCATTTCTTGGCCTCAAACCCTCTGGGAGCTCCCTGTTCCAGAGTAAAAGCCAGAATGTCCTCCAAGGCCCTCCTTGCTCTGCCCTGACCTTGGCTCCATCATCCCCAAGCCCTCCAGGCCTTGCTCACTCTGCTCCAGCCACACTGGCCTCCTTGCTGTCTTTTCAACCTGCCAGTCCTGCTCCTGCCTCAGGACCTTTGCATATGCTGTTCTGTTGGTCTGGACTGGGCTTCCTTCAGATATCCCCACAGCTTGCCCCCTCGCCTCCGAGTCTGTTCAGATGTTAACTTCTCAGAACGTATTTGATGTCTCCTTCCTCATTTTGCTCTACAGCACCTGCCACTCTAATATTTACTTATTTATCTCTGTCTGTCTCCCTGCGAGAATGTCAGCTGCCCCAGGTCAGGGATTTGGGGGGGCGCTTTTATTCACTGCTGTGTCCACAATGCCTAAACCTGGCCCATAGGAGGGGCTCAATAAATGGTTGTTTTAAGGAGTGAAGGAGACACCGGAAGCCTGGAGAGAAGGGACTTGCTCATGGTCATAGCCATCTGGAATCAATGGCTTTCACTCTTGGAACTAACAAAGCACCCGTCCAATAGCTTTGACCCAAAGTCCTTTTCACAGCCATGCCAGGTCCAGGACCAAAGCCAGGTCAACTGGACCTCACTGCAGGACAGAACCAAGGGATAGTCTAACCTCAGGGGGTGCCCGTCCGACTCTGCCAGGACCCTGGTGCTTGTACAACCAAGTCAAGGGGCTACCATGGGAGGGGGCTCCTCTGAAGAAGGAAACCTAGACATGCCAGTGCCAGTCTTGGGCTGGTAGAGGCCAAGGCAGCCACCGCCAGTGAGGAGCCACCTCCCTAGCCCCTCCAGCTGCCTGAGAGCAGGCATTGGAGACCGTTGCTGGACCCAGACACCTGACCCTATGGTGGGGGGGATGGAGAGGGAGGAAGGCCAGCAGTTCCCAAGCAAGAGAGCAGAAGAACATGGAGCTGCTGTAGGTAGCCCGGCAGCACACGGTGGATTCCAAATGCCCCAGGCTCCCTTTCCCCTTGTGGGCCCCACACCAGCAGAGGGCGCCCTGGCCCACAAGGTCATGTTCTGCTTTCTTTCGCCCTCTGGTGGCCACATGGGTTAGGGCCAGAGGGGAGCCTTGGTCTGTCTTGCGGATCCTTCTCCAGGGCAGAGTTGCACCTGCACAAGGGAAGATTCAAAGGGGAGGAGGCTCAGCAGCCCTGGGTCTGGGCCCACCTTGCCCATCGAGGTGAGGATGGTGATACCCAGGATGGCCCCAGTGGGTGAGCATTCACTGTGGGCCGGGCTCCGGGCCAGGCCATTCTACACCCACCCAGCCCCTGACATGCTTCTCTTCCTCGTCCCCTTCACCACCAAGCAGACTAAGAGCCAGGGAGCGATGGCATCTGCTCAAGATCGCCTAGTGAGGAGATGGTGATGCCAGGCCTGACCCCTCCCCCAGGCTGCCCTCCCCTCTGTGTCTCCAACAGCTCATCCATAGATTGGGAACCTTTCCCCAGACCTCGTGATGCACAAAGGGGCTTGTCCAGGAGTTAAAGATATAAAGTGCAAGTACCAGCTGGCTTTTATTGAGGGCCTACTATGTGCCAGGCACCAGGTCTGCCAGGGCCCTCCTCCCACCTCCCAGCACTTCCCAGCGGCCGGGGAGAGGATGGGCCCAGGCAACTGAGACCCAGGTGTCAAGTGGGGAGGGGGCTGATGTGGAGGTAGAAGGTAGCAGAGGGGCCCCAGCAGTTGGGTCCGCGGAGAGGACAGGGCTCCTGGTGTCCGTACAGCTTGAAACCGAAGGCAGGGGAGCCCCCCTCCTTCCCTCCACCCCAGGCCCTGAGTCAGGCCGGAAGGGTGAGAGGGCCTGTGAGCTCTGCCTTTTCTCTACATGACCTTCAGGGAAGGGGACCCATCTCAGAGTGGTTTCTCCTGATGCAAGACAGGGCCAGAGGGCAGAGTGGCCATGCCTAAGGTGACAGTCCGGTCTCTATGGGGTCTGTGGCTCCTGGTGGCATCTCCTGCAGCCATTTCCAACTCTGCTCCGTGGCCAGCTGCAGCCCGCTCCTGGGCGCTCCTCTGGAGTCCCCGCCTGGACCTGGTGGGACAGAAGAGGCAAGAAGAGAGAAACAGAAAGAACCAGAGTTGGATATCCAGAGGCAGAGACAGAAAAAGAGACAGATGGCGCCTGGGTGGCCCAGCTGGTTAAGTGTCTGCCTTCGGCTCAGGTCATGATCCCAGGGTCCTGGGATCCAGCCCTGCATAGGACTCCCTGCTCAACAGGGAGCCTGTTTCTTGTCTCCCTCTGCCCCTTCAAGCCCTGCTCATGGTCTCTCTCTCTCTCAAATAAATAAATAAAATCTTAAAAAAAAAAAAAAGAAAGAAAGAAAGAAAAAAGAAAAAGAAAAAGAGGGGCGCCTGGGTGGCTCAGTCGGTTAAGCGTCTGCCTTCGACCCAGGTCATGGCCCCAGGGTCCTGGGATCGAGCCCCACATCGGACTCCATGCTCAGCGGGAGCCTGCTTCTCCCTCTCCCTCTGCTTGCCATTCACCCTGCTTGTTCTCTTCTCTCTCTCCCTCTCTCTGTCAAATACATAAATAAACAAAATCTTAAAAATAAAAGAAAAAAGAAAAAGACACAGAGAAGATCCGAGAGACAGAGACAGGCAGAGAGAGAGAGAAAGCTTGAGGTAGACGCAGAAATGCAGGGAGCCACAGACAGACAGGCAGAGCAGAGCCAGAAAGAGGGAGGAGAGAAGGCAGGCTGAGAAGGGGAAAACAGAGAGCCAGACCCAGCCTAGAAGGGGCGAGCAAACTGAGGCACACGGGGCTGGGGTCCTCTTCCCAGCCCCGCCCTCACCTAGAGCTCATCCCGGGGGTGGGGGTGGAGGCTGTGCCCACTGCTGCCAGCCAGGTCCAGGCGGGGGCCACGCAGGGTCTTGTGAGAGCCACTCCAGCTGATGATGCGGCCGCTGTCATCGTCCCAGGGCGAGGATGTCTCCGTATCGCTGAGCCACTCGGCATCCCCCGCATAGTGGGTGGGGGCAGCGAGCAAGGGCCGGGCGGAGAAGGCACGCAGGTCCCGCGGCCAGAAGTGTGCCTTGTACTGCTCGCTGTGAGGCAGGAGGCAGGCTCAAGAGGGCGAGGTGGGCCCGCCAGTCCCACCACCAGCCTGCCTGGAGCCGGACACCTCACCTGTCCGAAGCACCTCACCTCACTGCCCTCCCCCTCGAGACTGCACAGCAAACTCAAGGAGCAGGGGTCCTATTCTCCCCATTTTCCAGATGGGGAAACTGAGGCTCAGAACAGGGAAGTGGCTTGACTAAGAACCACACGGGCAGCCCAGAATTTACACCGCAGTTGGTCTGACTCCAGGACCAGGCTGGGCCACTCCTTGGTGACCTTGAAGAAGTGACTCAGCCTCGGTCTCCCCGGGTGCCCAGCATGGGGATTTAATAGTCACCGAGGCGGGCTCCCCGGATGAGCTGACCCTGCCCGGCCCCCATCGGAGACTCACTTGGGGTGCTGGTCAAACATGATGGGCAGGAACTCGTCCACAGGCAGCATTCGGCGCAGGGGCTGGGAGGCCAGCAGCTTTCGAGCACCTGCCAGGCTCAAGACATAGGCCAGGGTCCAGTAGGAGTACCCGGCCACCACCAGATGGGGCAGCCCCTCCACAGCTGCCTCCTCCTCGGGGTTCACCTGCTTCCGACCCAGGTAGCTGCGAGGGGAACCAGGAGTCGCTGTGGGTCCTGAGGTGTCCGAGGACCCCTTCCCACATCACATCCCACAGGCCAGGCTCAGGGGGAGGACTGGCCAAGCTCCCAACAGAAGGAGGCAGAGCCCCAGAGGCCGCCCCTCTCCCCTCCCAAACCCCCCCCATCTGGAGGTGCAGGCGGCCTACATTAGGTCCCATGGCAGCTTTTCTGCCTCCACCTCCTCCATCAGCCGTTCCAGTCGCCCCCTGAAGTTGCTCTCAAAGCGCACGTCGTCCTCTAACACCAGGACCTGGGCCAGGCCCCTGGCAACCACCTGCAATAACGGGGCGGGGCGGGGGGAGGCTCTTTACACGCAGGCTGTCCCCTTCCACCTGCCTGACACCGACAGACTCTCCCTGGCCTCCGTTATATGCCAAAGGCTCAGCCCTGGCCACGTCCCTCAGCTGCTCCAAAGCCTGCTGGGGCTCCCACCACCTGGGGACTGAAGTCCCAACGTCTGGCTCTGGCACTCAAGGTCCTCCAGACCCCCGGTCTGGTTCTCCAAGTAGACTCATGATGGCAATCATAACCTTCACTGCATTTACTGGGGCTCTCGGGAGGCAGGACACACGATGTCCCCGTACTGCAGTAAGGACACAGAGATGCAGGGACATGCAACCACTTGTCCAAGGACACAGCCCGCGGTGGAACCTGCGCCTGCTGGACTCCGGGCCCAGCTCCTCACCTGGCCTCCCGAGCTGTCCTAAAGGAAGCTGGGCTGGCTGGGGGTGGGGGGGAGACGATCCCCCCACGATCCCTGAGAAAAAGTTATGTTTATAACTTCCGGAAATGTGAAAAGAACATGAAATCAGCTCAGTAAACGGTGCAATGGAAGTCATCCTTCAATCTGTTCAGGGACAGGAGAAGACAGGGCGCCTGGGTGGCTCAGTCGGTGAAGCATCTGCCTTTGGCTCAGGTCATGATCCCGGGGTCCTGGGATCGAGCCCTGCGTGGGGCTCCCTGCTCAGCAGGGAGTCTGCTTCTCCCTCTCCCTCTGCCTGCTGCTCCCCCTGCTTGTGCTCCCTGCTCTCTCTCTCAGATAAATAAATAAAATCTTTAAAAAGTGTATATATACATATATATATATATAAAGGCTCCCGTGCTTGTATTTTGGCTATAGTGGAAAATAAAAACAAGGAGTAGATCTGGGTGCTGCTTCCTGGAGGGGCCCTTGCCCCTTGGTAGGCCAGTCCCCTGGTCCCTCCTATAGTAGCCAGGCAGTGACCTCTCACCAGTGCTCACCACCACCCTCCTGCCAGCCTAAGATGAGGGTTCCGAACCAAGCCCCAGGCCCTTCTTCTCCCCCGCCCCCCAACACACAGCTGCTGTCTGCCTCAGGGCCTTTGTCCCACTGTTTTCCTCTGCCCAGAAGGCTCTTCTCGCTGCCCCTCAGTGGTGAGGTCCATCCCGACCCCACACCAGGCCAGGAACACAGGCCAATCCATGCTCCAGGACAGTCTGTCCAACTCCCCTCCATGGCAAGCTTGGTTCCTCCCTGGTTTCTGGGTCCTGCTCTGGTCCCCGAGCCCCAGAAGGGTCAGAGGGGCTTTGCCTTGTTCCTCTCTGCATTCTTAGAGCAGTGCTCTGTAGAGACTACGGAATGGATATGGTACAGGGCTGACCGAACAGATTTAAAGCTGCTGGCCAGGTCTTCGTTGGTATATCCATCCACCCATTGGTTCCCCCGGCTGCTGAGTACAGAGCAGTGAATAGGGTGGCCCCCCGCTCTCTCTGTGGGGGCAGGGGCCAAGAGGGCAGCGTCCTCACCTCCTCCCAGATGGAGTAGTGGCTGAGGAAGCAGCCCACCTCGCCCTTGGTCAGTGTGCGGCCCGAGTAGGGGTCCTGGTAGCCAGGGAGCAGGTCCACGCCAAGGCGCCTCATGATACTGCTGTTGAGTGTCCTGAGGGAGGCGGGGATCATGGGGTGAGGGGTGCCTGCCAGGGACCCTTCCAGGGGCGCCTGGACTATGCCTGCTGCGGGCAGTCACGCTGGAGTTTAATTTAAAGGTGTCAGCCTTGTTACTGCTTCACGTGGCCTGAAGGCGTTGGTGACAACCCGGGGAACCAGAGCCACCTAAAGCCGGGGGACCCTCGAGGGAGGGAATAGAAGCACGGGGAGATGGGCAGCAGCCTGAGGAGCACGTTCCCCATGATGAACGTGGGGGACGTGGCATCTGCTTCTTGGGCAGAGGCCCGAGGAGAGGATGGACATCCTGCCGTTGAAAGGGCTGGGGGCACAAGGGGCCAACAGCTGTGGGCAAGTGCAGCCGTGTGACCTCTGGCTCCCCAGGGCTACGGGACTGGCCCCTGCCCCCACCCCCACCCATCAGGGCCCTAAGTCCAAGACGGAGAGGAGTAAGCCCGGTAATAATAAAGACACCTAACCTTGGGAATACTCCCTATGTGTCAGGCCCTGGCTAAGTCATCGCCGAGCCCTTAGAAGTCCTAGAAGGAAGGCACAGTTATCTGCCATTCACACGGCCGGGCTGAGAGGTGGCGGTGACTTGCCAGAGGTCACCCAGCTGGTAAGTGGCAAAGCTGGAACACAAGCCTAGAGGCTCCAGACTCTGGGCCTTAACCACCGTGCCCTCCTTCCTCTAGCAGGCTGAGGGGGGCCACCCTGTCCTGTGTCCATGCACCCTGGGACTCTCTAAGACAGAATCACTCAGGCCCTGTTTGAGCACCTTCTAGAACAACAAACTCATTCCACTCATTTGTTTGCTCTTCCCAATCCCAGGGCACTCCAGGGGACCACACTGCTCCCCTAGCTGCCCAGGGCCCCACCCCCGGGGAGCCTCACCGGCCGTCCACAGCATCCACCACCCGCCCAGAAATCTCCATCTCCCAGAGCGAGCTTAGCATGCGCTCCCGGCGGTCGGGCCGGCGGGCCAGGCTGATGACAAACACCTAGAGGAGGCAGGGAAGGTGGGTGCGGGGGGGTGGGTGGAGCGGGAGAGGAGAGCCCACCCACTGCCTGACCCCAATTCCGCGGGCTGACAGAACTTACCTCATCAAACCCCATCTTGCTGGGTCTCTTTGGGGGCCGGGACACGTGCGCGGAGGCCCACATAGGGGGCCTGTCCACTGCAGAGAAGGTACCGCCCTATCATGAATCCCTACTGGCTCTTGTCAACAGTGACCCTGGAGTCCCAGCCCCCCCCACCTCACTCTTGCCCCCTCAGCAGAACACCCAGGAGAAAGGGCCCTCAAAGATCACAGGATCCACGTGTCTCCATTGTAGAGACGGGGACACCGAGGCTCAGCGGGGAAAAGGACTTGCCCAGAGTCAGGGAATAAGTTAGAGGTGAGGCGGGGACCCCAAGCCCACTGCCCAGTCAGGTCCGGGGCCAAGAAAAGGGGTGCAGGGGGTGGCAGGCCAGCCCTCACCTAGCGCTTCCAAGATCAGGTGGATGAAGTTGACCCTCTCGTCCTCCAGCCCCTGGTGGGATTTCACGGGCACGTTCATGTACCCATAACGGTGCTCGTTGCACACATGGACCGTAACCCCTGCGGAGAGAGGCTGAGTGAGCGCTGCAGAGCGGGGCAGGGCTCTCGGAACCCAAGGCAGGCGTCCTCTCTGGGACTCAGTGTCCCAGCTGTGGGGTTGGAGGGAGAAAGGGCTTGACTCAAACAATGTCTGAGGGACCTTTATGCTGAGATGGCTTCTGCATTCAATAGTCACGTCTAGAGCACCAGCTGGGTGCTGGGGGATGGTGGCGAGCAGGACAGAGCCCTGCCCCTGAGGGATCATGGGGAGGCAGGAGCAAGCAAACTCCCACCTGACCATAGCCTTCGGGCCAGGCCATTGCTCCACGCACTAAAGCTCCCCACGTCCCGTCCCCGCCACCCCACCTGGTTCCAGCACCATCACCTTGTGCCCAGATCCCTTCACTCACCTTTTGCACCCAATACGATTTTTTGCCTTGCACACCTGCACAGACTTCACCAACACCTCTTGCTCGAAAAAGCCAATGACAACACGCCCCCCGCTCTGGCCGCTGTGGGCACCCTGCTTGCTCAGGGGCCGCAGCATGGGATTACATCGTCACTTCTCCTTCTCCCTGAACTTCCAGTGCAGTCCTCTCAAGACCCTTTCCCAACACTCGGTGTCTCTATCTCACTCTCATCTCTGACTCTTCTCAGGACTGGATTCAACCAGGCCTAGCCCAAACACTTCTAGGTAATTTGCATCTTAAAAATATGCTAACACCCGAGTGTTCTTTTCAGTGTGCGAAGCCAATGGCGGGATTCCCTGATGGCTGCCCAGTGTTCAGGTCCACATAGGCTGGCCCCTGCCTACCTTTCTGACCTCAGCCTCTGCCATGCCTTCCCTCACTTACTGTGCCCCTGTCCCCTGCCTTCTTACGTTGCCTGCCACCACAGGGCCTTTGCACCTGCTGGTCCTGTTGCCCGAAATGCACTTTCTTGCTCTTGTTCATGCCTTCCCATACTTCAGATCTCAGCCTCAAAGTTCACACCCTCCAGGAAGCCTTCCCTGACCAGATCTATTCTGGTCTAAGATCCCTGAGCACGTAGGATCAAGAAGCATTCCTTCCTGTCATGGCTGCGATTGGACATTGATTTGTGTGATCCTTGGACTGACTGGACTGGAAGTTCCAGGAGGGCAGAGACCGCCTGGGTTTGCTCACCACTGTCTCCCCAGGGTGTGGCACATGTGGGTGCTCCATAAATATTTGCCTAATGAAGGAATACATGGAAATGCCATGATGGGAGCCAGAAGGACATCAAGCCTCCCAGGGCAGTGGGCTCAAGAAAGGCTACGACCCAGATAAACAGGAGTTTAACAGGATGGATGGGAGACTGGGGAAGGGCGTATGAAGCAGAGGGAACAGCATGTGCAAAGACCTAGAGGCCTCCAGGGATGCTCACGGAGAGCTGGTCCTCACCAGCAGCCTGGCAGGCGTAGGCGAAGACGATGATATCATCGAAGGGCCAGGTGTAGTTGGGATGAGGGGGGTAGAAGGCGAGCTGGGCTGCCCCCTCAGCCCGCAAGGATACCAGGAAGGTGGAATGGACCATGGGCACCCGGAAGCAGCCCCGGCGCTGGCGGTTCTTGGTGGGGAAGTAGTCGGCCGTGCGGCGGTAGTAGCCCTGGGGAAAGGGGTTACTCTGAACTATGACGGGGCCCCTCCATCCCCAGAACACTGCCCCCCCGCCACAGCCCACAGACCCCAAGGTGTCCGTCCCCAGCCTCACCTGGGGCGTGATCCCACACCAGAAATTGGAGTAGTAGGTCTGGGAGTCCAGCATTGGGGCCACCACGGGCAGCCCCTGCTCTATCAGAAGCCTCAGCGTCTGGTTGTTGGTCAGAATGTTGTCTGTATCTGCAAACTTTGGAGAGGGGGGTGTCACAGACCCCAGCTTCGTCTGGGCTGTACCCCCAAGGAGTCACTGAGTGGGATCCCTCTAGATCGCCAGACACCCTGCCTATCTCCTGGGATCCAACAGCGCCCCGTTAGAGAGTTCTAACCTATAAACCAGTAGGCCTATTTCTGGACCGCGGATCTAGTCTGGAGCACTGACTCCAGGATCGGGTCCAGAGATTCCACCCGAGTTACTGATCTAACAGCTTTATTCTAGATCTGACAGGGAGTAGAGCCAAAGACCTACGCTGAGTTCTAGTCTGGGGAACCAAGCCCAGTTTATACTCTGGGCTCTAGCCTAGGAACCTAGGCTCAGTATACACCCTGTAATCTGTCTCAGGGATCCAGGCTTCGTAGCTAGTCTGAGCTCAAGCACAGGAATCCAAGCTCAATATCCGGTCTGGGTTCTGACCCAGGTTGCTAGCTGAAGGGTCCAGCCTACAGGTGGTTAAGTCGCACCCAGATTTCTGTCAGGGACAGATACTGCCACCCTAGCCAGGCTTTCTTACCAGGATGTAGTCAGCCCCCCAGTCCCTGGCAAAGGTCAGGGCTTCCTGTTTCAACTCCATCAGAAACTGGTGCCTTTCTTTGGTCCAGTGCTTGGGACCCTCTTCGTCTGGGTAGGACCTAGAGGGTAAAGAGACAGAAGTTCCCTGGGGGCAGGTGCACGTGGTCCCCCTCGTGGCAGGGCAGCGGACAGAGCCCTGGCCTGGAGGCGGTGGCTTGCGGCTGTCCCTTTTCCTCTCTGGGTTGCAGCTGTTGCCCCTGTTCCCAAGAACCTTTCCCCCCAGTCACCACCTGGGCTCCCCCTCGGGCCTCCAGAACACAGCTGCGTAGTCGTCACCCACAGCAGCCAGCCACTCCCGCAGCATCTGCGTGGTGTTGTCTGTGTTGTGGTCCGTGGCACACCTGGGGATACGGGAGGAAGAAGGGTGAGGGGGCTCGGGCACAGAAGGGCCAAATCCCGAGGCAGCCTTGACCCCTAGAGCGCCCAGCCCGGCAAGGCTGGGGGCTTGGGTGCTGCAGGGTGGGAGATGTGCTACAGAGTATAAGGCAAGCACCCAGGTCCCAGGCACAGGTCTGTGACCCACTGTGTGACCTCAGGCGAGGCCCGTCCATCTCTGGGCTTCACGTTCTCCCTCTGGAACCAGCAGCTGTCCTGCCGGGCTCATGGGCTGAGACATCAGAACACGAATGCATTTGAAAGACAAAGTACCCCAACTTTGAGGAACACACCTGCCACACGCCCCGATACCTTCCTTCCTGGCCAGGAGCTCACAGGTCCGTCCCTCCCCCTCTGTGAGTCCGGACTGGACAGAAGAGCTGCTGCTTCCCTCTGCCTGAAAACTGTAGTAAGGACCAAACCCGACTTGGCACATCTCTGAGAAGTGCAGATGGGCCTGAGCTCCACAGCCACGGAACGTAACCTCTGGGGTGCAGAAGGGCTTCCCAAGACTGAGGGGGGCGCAGAGGGCTTAGCAAGATCCCAAGTTTTAGGTGCTACTGCCCCTTTAAGCCAATTCCCCAGAACTGAAGACTAACTACGTGTCAAGTCTTGCAGGGGTGGGAACTAACTAACTCCCAAACTGTGGTAATTGTGGGCAGCCTCCCCAGGCCACGGCTCCACCCCCAGCGCAACTGTGGTGTGCTGCGGGGGGTAGTTTGTCAATCCTCTCAAGTTGATCCCCAGCCTCAGCTTGGGACTCCTCCCTGTTCTGGCTTCCACAGACCGGGGCCTCTGATTCCAGGGCACGCTGTGGGGACGCCTGGGGGAGAGACTCTAGGGAAGGGGCTCTGCCCTTGGCTGGCAGGACCCAGACCCTCCAGGGAGCAGCAGGTCGGAGACCCCTGCAGAGAGCATGGAGACAGACAGCACCCTCACCTGCTCCCCAGGAACCCCCAGGCCTGCCGATCTCTGCCACGTGGGGACGCAGGGCACGCCGGGCGCGCCAGCTGTTCCTGCCCGCTCCACTCCAGGTCAAGCCAACCACAGGGCCCACGGGGGCTTGAGTTTGGGCTCTGAGGCTAGGGCAGGAGGACCCAACTTAAAGCCAGAAGAGGTCCCCAGAGGAATAGGGGCCGGGGTGAGTGTTTCGGGGTCAACCGAAGGCCCCAGAGGCGAGTCCGCAGGGCCAAGGGGAAAAGGGGTCCCCATCCAGGGGCTCAGGGCCCTGCAGGGCCTGTCTGCCCGGGGAGGGGCCTGTGGGTGGTGTCTGGACGGAGCAGACGGGGGCTACCGGGACTGGAGGCTATCTGTGGGGCCGGGGGTACATGCCCAGAGGGGGCCAATGCCCGCTCTCTCTCACCAGAGGGCCAGCCTGGCCCGGGGGTAGTCCAGCCGCTCCAGCGCGCCCAGGTAGTGGGGCAGTGAGTGCTCGGCATTGCGGGCCAGGATGGTAAGGACCACGGCGGGCAGCGGCGGCTCCACGACGCCCGCAGTCTGGAGCCACGGCCCCAGCAGGAGCAGCAGCTGGAGCAGCGGAGCGGCGGGGGCGGCGGGCATGGCGGGCGCTCGGGCGGCGGCGGCGGCTGCCCCCGGGGCTGGCCCGGCGGAGGGGAGTGGGCGGTGCGGCCGGGGCGGGGCTTGGGGCGAGGGCGGGGCCGAGGAGGCCGGACAAGGGGGG
>NC_048224.1:53377210-53513169 GCF_002007445.2 Ailuropoda melanoleuca | reverse complement strand
ATCCGGCTCTACCGAGCGTCCCACGCCATGAGTCCGGATTCCCCGGCCACGCAACCGACCCTCGGACCTGAGCCGCAGCCCCGCGGGGCGGGACCGACCCGCCGCAGCCCTTGCGGGGCTGCCGGCTGCCGCCCCGCCCCCGCCCCGGGCGCCCTCTGGCGGACCCACGCGGAACTTCGCAGACCTGCGCGGCGACACCCGGCTTGGGGGGCCGGGCGGGGGTCCCCCGGCCCTGGGCGCGCCATCCAGCTTCGTCCCGAGCCCGACGTCCTCCGCGCGTTGTAGTCTTCGCCTCCGCCGAGAGCGTCGGCGCTGCTCCGGCCCTTTAAGAGAGCAAAGCCCCCTCTCAGGCTGAGCGTAGGCCCAGGGGGCGCTACGGAGCCCGCACCTCGACCCAGCCCGGTCCAAAGCAGGAGGTATAGGCCTCCCCTGCGGCAGAATAGAGTCCTGAGGCCCCTGCTGAGATGGAAAGGGGATTCCAGCCTCCCTTAGGAGAGGGCAAAAAGGGAGGGGCCTGGAGGCCGCAGGGGCGGGTTCCAGCTCTGTATCTGCTGTGATGGCAGACAGGCCACTTGCCCTGAACCTCTGGTCCTCATCTGGATGGGTTTGCAAGGATGCCTTGAGAGAATGAACGCGCTCGAAGCTTCTCTCTGCATGGAGCCTGACCCCTGAGTTGCTGAGTGTGGAAGACAGGACTGGAGAAGAAGCCAGGCTCCCCTCCCATTCACCCCCTCCACCCGCGAGGAGGCCTACTTTCTTACGGCAGCTTTGGGTTTCCTTTCAGGCTCTTCCCAGGGTGAGAAGAGGGCTAAGCCTGTGCATAGTCTCTCTGCTGGGAGGGGACAGGTGAGGAACCAGCAAGGAATGGACTTGCCTGGTGACTGGGCAGTCTGCCGGGAATTGAACCCTGGAGTCCTGGTCTTCACCGCGGCTCCCAAGCTTCCACCGGGCCCCAGTCAAAGCTTCAGTGGCATTGGCTCTGCAATGAAAGGTCTGAGACCCCATGGAAGAGTCCCTTCCCTTGCATGGTTGCCTGTGGCCCGAAGGCTCTCCCAGGCCAGGAACGGGGATTCCATTTCTAAAGCCAAGCCACGTGTCCCACCTGACCCGTCCGGAGTTATCCCAGAGCCTCTGCCCATCCTATTGGTCACAGAGGCTTCCAGATTCTTCTCTGGCCTCAAGTCCTCTTCCTCCTCCTTCTCCTCCTCCGAATGCATTCACGCCTCCCACTGTCCCCTCCTCCTTCCCCAGTCCATTCAGTGATCCAGCCTGCCACGGACTCCCTTGCCTGTGGGTTCTCCCATCATCCCCGCCCGGGAAAACTCTATAACCATCTTGCTTTGTGGCACGGTGGGGCTACCGCAGACTCAGGATTTCCACTCTCAACTGGACTCTCACCAGGCCCAAGGGGCCAGTTTCCTGGTGCTCCTGCCCCCTCTCCCCTGTGGCACCTCACAGCTCCTGAAGCCCCCACTCCAGCAAGGCTGTCCCTGCTACTTTTGGGAGAAAAGAGAAGCCCTCGCCTGGGAGCTCTTTTCCAGCCTCCAAACATCTATCTCCTGCCCCCAAGCCTGCCTCAGCTCTCCCTGCCTGGTACAAGGGTGGAGGGGCCCCCTCCTCACTATGGAACCTGCTGGAAGCTCCAAATGCCATCCCCTTGCCCTTCCTGGACCATCAGCCTCCCCCTCTTCTGGGTGCTTCCTTTGACATTCCAAAGGACTTTCATCTCCCCCAGCTTAAAAGAGGGAAACAGCAAGCTGCCTGCTGGCCCCCAGCCTCAGCCTTTTCTCTCTCTCTCCCTCCGAACCTCTGGAATGGGGACCCGTGCTTTGCCCCAGCTCTCCCTTCTTCATCTCCCATCATGGCTCGACACACACCAAGGCCGCTCTAGCCAAACTGCTCCTGCCAAGACCAGGGTCCTCCTGGTCACTCCCCTCAAAGGACATTGCCTCCTTATCCAAGAGGGCTCACTTTTGCAGCTGACCGCATAGGCCACTCCGTCTTTCTGGAAAACCCACAGGTGTCTCCACTGCCCATTTCGACCCTGATTCCACCTGGTTTGGTTTTTTTTCTTAAGTAAACCCCACACCCAGTGTGGGGCTTAACCTCACGACCCTGAGTTCAAGAGTCACATGCTCTACCGACTGAGCCAGCCAGGCACCCCAAGATTCCACCTATTCAAAACAGAACCCCAATCTTTCCCCCAAATGTACCCCCCCCGTGGCCTCCCCAGTCTAGAGAATGGCACCTTGGCCTCCCAGGCCCTCGAGCTGGAGAGGAGAGCCGGGTATCCCTGATGACACACCCCTCTTTCAGCCCACTCCATTGCCTGGTCCGGGCAGGCCTGGCCCCCTCAGTATCTCCTGCACACGGCCACCTCTGTCCTTCCACACTGCCACTCGCCTGGCTCAGGGCACCAGCACCACTCACAGGGCCCACAGCATCTCCCAGAGACGTGCCCCCAACTCGTTCTCCCCAGAAACCACTCTGCCCTCAGTCACGCTTTCTAATTGCCTGTGGTTAACACCCTTCAGGGACTGGCCACTGCTGTCCGTGGAGGGTTCAAACGCCTCCAGGAGCACTGAGGCCCTGCATGGGCCTTCTCCAACTCCTTTCCCTTCCCCCTCCCCTCCCCTCCCCTCCCTGCTAATCTCCTGCTCAAGCCGATTTGGACAAAGTACAGTTTCCTGAACACTCCATGCTTTAGGACCGTCCCACATCCTTCTTTTTTTTTTTTTTTTTTTTTGGCTTCCCTCTGCCTGAACTGGTCTTTCTGGCCAACTCCCACAGGCCCTCCAGTGTCAGCCTAAACTTGCTTCTTCTGCATGCCGTGTCGGGGGACATACCCTGACATGGCATCCTACATAATCCCATTCATTCTGCAAGTGTTCATTGAGCACAGACTCGCTAAAGGTCAGGTAGAAAGTGCACGAGACAGACAACGTCTGCCTCTAGGGGGCTCACATTCCCGTGAGGGGACAGACGGGAAGCAAGCAAGCAAACTGGTAAGGAAGGTAAGAGAGAGTTTCCAGGAAGGGTAAATGCTACGAACGAACAACCACGACCGAACGACGTAAAACCAGTCAAGAACAGAGAGCAGCAGGGGGTGGGAGGCAACCTTGAGCAGAAAAGTCACGGGAGCGATTTCAGGGCGTAAGCGGACCCAGCCAAGGGCAGTTCTGGGGGAAGAGTGTTCCACAGGGAGGGAACAGGTCAGACCAAGGTCCTGCGAGGAGCACAAGAGACTTGGCCGGTGGTTGGAGCCCAGGGAGCAGGGGAGGGTAGGAAGAGGCCAGGTTTGTTTGGGTTTTTTTTTAATGCAATAGGAAGCCACTAGAGGGGGTGAGCAGAGTAGTGATGTGATTTGTCTTAAAAAGATTGCTCTGGGGGGGCCTGGGTGGCTCAGTCAGTTAAGCAAAGGCTTGGGTCATGATCCCAGAGTCCTGGTATCAAGCCCCGCATCAGGCTCCCTGCTCAGCGGGGGGCCTTCTTCTCCCTCTGCCTGCTGCTCCCCCTGCTTGTGCTCTCACTCTCCATCAAATAAATAAATAAAATCTTAAAAAAAAAAAAAAGAAATATGGTAGGAAAAAAAGAAGTATGGTGGGTCATGGACTGAGGTGGGCTGATTACACACCTGTGATGCTGTTTCCACACATTTTTTGCCCCAAAATATAATAATAGGACATACGCTATGGAGGTAATATTAGGCCGAATTCACAGAAACCGCTGAAGCGGGGTTCTCAGAGAGTGGTCCCTGGACCAGCCAGCATCAGCCTCACCTGGAAACTGTAATGCAAATTCCTGGGGCGCCTGGTGGCTCAGTCATTAAGCATCTGCCTTCAGCCCAGGGTGTGGTCCCAGAGTCCTGGGACAGAGCCCCGCATCAGGCTCCTCTGCTGGGAGCCTGCTTCTTCCTCTTCCACTCCCCCTGCTTGTGTTCCCTCTCTCGCTGGCTCTCTGTCATTATTTATTATAAATAAAATCTTTTAAAAAAATGATGGTTTGGGCCCATCTGGCTGAATAGGTCCAGACCACCCTAAACCAACATCTAACCAGGCCCTGGGTCACACACCCCCCCCCAAACACAGCATCTTCACTCCCATCCCTCAGCCCTTGCGGTTCTGGCCAGAGCCAGGGGGTGGCGCCAGCGCCTCAGGCTTTTGTCTGGCTTTGGGCGCTAGAGACCCCGGAAGAATGGTCCCCCTCCCCTGCGCCTTCTTTCCCCCTCTGGAAGCCTCTGCTCCAAGGCCTGCCCACTGGCAAAGGCTTTGCAGGGTGGCTTTCATCAGGCAGGGGGCCGCTGAGGCTGGCACACCAAGGTAGGGCCAAACCCCTCTTCCTGGAGGTTAGGAAGGTGGGCTGGAGAAGCCCCCTTGGCCAGAAAGAAAATAGGGGTGTCTGGCCTGTGGGGCTTGGGGGCCAGGAACCCAGGCGGGCGGCTCTGGCTATACCCGTTTAACCCTCTGCCTATCCTGCCCCACCTTGTGGGAGGTCTCAGGTGCTGCTTCCCTGCCCATGGGTGGGGGCAGCCTGGAGGTACCCTGGGGCCCAGACAGAGCCCCAAGGTTGGGGGTCCTCACAGCCTGGCAGCCAAGCAAGCTAGGAACAGGGGCCCACGGCGGAGAGAATGCGTGGATGGAGCTCTTACCAGCTGCCAGCTTCACGTCTCCTGGGTTGGGGGCTCTCTGGGCCCCTGTCCTGCTCTGTGTTCAAGGGAGCCCAGCATCCTGCCCAGGGGAGGAGCCCATGCCCTGCTCCTGGTCCTGGGTGCTTCTCGGCAGGTAGGAGTCCAGGAGACCCGCCTGGGTTCCTTCCTAGCTCAGGTTCCAAGCCCGGTTCCAACAGGACCCAGAGCTGAGGGCAGGCTTAACCCCTACCGGCTCCCCTGCCCCTCATCTTTCCCCTCGGAGGGGAGACTGGGACCCCTAGCCCATGCTGCTTAGACGTAGCATGCCTGGGCCTCGGCCCCAGGGATCAGCCTGCACCCTCTCATCCCCAGGGGTCCCACCCAACGCCCACACCCACTCCAGAGGACCACCCTCTCCCTCTCGGCCATGCCCTCCCCTCGTCTCCCAGGACCCCAGATGGGGAGCTATCCTCCTCTGAGGTTCTGCCTCAGTCCTCAGGAAGCTGGGGCTCGGCCAGCTGTTTTCCCCGGGCAGCCAGCTGTTTTGCCCATCAGGAAGCAGCCCTGGCTCCTTTGCTGAAATCGTTGCCGTGGCTGTGGCTGCAGCGTGGCAGCCCCGCTGGGCCCGGGCCTGCGAGCTATTAACTCCTCTGGGCCCAGCTCCTTTCTCCACTACCCCCGCCCCTGAGAGCAGCCTGGTGAGAGACTTCCAGAGACCCCAAGAAGACCCAGTGTGGCTCTCCCCGCCCCCCTCAGCAACTGCTAACCTGACACCCCTTCCCCTCCACGGAGCCTTGTCCTCAGGTGACCCCAGGTGAGAGGAAGCTTCAAAGGGACGAATGAGAGCCCAGTTCAGAATAATAATAATAACAATAGCTATCATGAGCTGCTTGCTGCGTGCCAGGCGCTGCGCTACGTGCTTAAATATATTCTCTGCTCTAACTTTCACACCGTTCCCATGAATCAGGGAAGATTTTCATTTCACAGATGAGGACACGGAGACGTGGAGAATCAAAGCGGCTTGCCTGAGCCCGCACAGAACTGGGGTCTGAAACTGGGCTGCCCTGGCGGTTCCCCGAATCCGAGTTGGGGGTGGTGCTCTTTCAGTTCCCCCGAGCTCCTTGCCCTCCACCCCCAGTTTCTTTTCCCAGTCTGGGCATCCGTAGGGCCATCTGTGAAATGGGATAACTGATGGGTGGAGTTAACCACCACTAGCTTCCGGAGCCGCGCCAGGCTCTGTGCTCAACACCTTCCAAGTGTTTATTAGCAGATCATTCCCGTCGGTGGCTGCGGGTCAGCCTGGGCTAGAATCCCGGCTTTGCTCTTTCTGACAGCCCGGCTTTGGGCAAGCGATTTGACATCCCAGTCTCAGTGTCCAAAGCTGGAAAATGGATGTAAGAACAGTATTCTGCATTCTTGATTTTGTTGTGAAAAGGAGATAACGCAGGTGAGGTGGTTGGCCCAGTACTCGACACGGAGCGGGGGGATATTACCCCTTATCGTCAGGACTACTAACTGCAATCTGGAAGGGGCTGAGTGGCCCACCGAGCCCTGCGTCCCCCCCACGCCCAGTGTGGAGTTGGCACACAGGAGGGCTCTGTCGCTACTCGTGGATCAATGAACCCTGGTCCGTGGAACCTCCACGGGGACAGCAGGCTGCTAGAGGAATACAGCTTGCCCAAGATCACAATGACTGGGGCAGAGCTGTGGGGTTCCCAAGGCATCCAGCTCTTAACTCCTGCACCCCTGTGGCCTTCCCTTCTGAGGCAGGAACCTGGTCTGGTGGGAGGGGGAGGAGGGACAAGGGAACAGGGACAATCCTAGGGCTGAGACAGCCCAGAAGGTGACTGGGCTGCGGCTGGGTGGGATCTCAGGGTCTGGGAACGACCCCTCAGGATGCAGTGACCCGTGCTCTCCCCCTTTGTCCTCTCCCCCCTGCCCACCATGGGTCAGCTCCCTGGTCCCAGCCTAGACATCTGGAACTGGGGCAGACAAAGGACTGCGAAGAGGGACAATAACCTTCTGTCCATTTTCAGATGCCGGGCCGGGCCTGGCCAGGGCTGGGGGCCGGAGCCCCGGCGAGGCGGTGCCAGGCCCCCCGCGGGCAGCGGACAATGTTGGCAGTGATGGAGAGGAGGCATTTCAAAGCGTTTTGTTCCCGCTGACCCCCTCCCCTCCACATCTCGCCCCGGCTCGGGGTGAGGCCCCAGCCCCACCCCCAGCCACCCAGGCCCCTGCTCCTGGCGGCTTGGGGACCGGCCACATTCTTGACTTCAGGGGAAAAGTTTAGACTCTTTGCGCGCTGGGCAACAATAACGGTGTCACAGAACTGATTTAGGAGCGCACTTACCATCACAAAGCGGCAGACAAAGAGCCAGGGCTGAGAACGCGCCGGGCTTCTGCGCCTACTTCTCCAAACACCGCCGCCAGTTCTCTCCCCGGCTCTGCCTGGGCGGGACTGGGTGCCAGGGCCCCGACCCTGCGCTCCCCAGAGGAGGGCCCGAGCTGGGGAGGGAGCGACGGAGAAGGGATGGGGCTCCCACAGGGGATCAGGGGGCCTGAGAACTGCTTCCTGCTCTGCCACCAATTTGCCGCGTGACCCTGGGCCAGTCCTTCCCCACTTTGGGCCTCAGTTTCCCAATCTGTAATAAGGAGGCTAAACTAGAAGGCCCAAAGCATGAGGCTCTGATCTTGCAAGGAGAGGGATTTCCGTGATGACGATGATGACGATGATGGCGATGATGGTGACGGCAATATGGTGATAGTGAGAAGTACTGACCCCTTTAGTTCCGGCCACTTCGCAGGTGCCAGGCGCTGTGATCACTAACCTCTTTCTGGCCTTCATCCTTTTTTTTCTTTTTTTTTTTAAATGACAGAGACTGCTCCGCGCCATCCTCTTCCTCTCATTCTCCCAGAGGAAGAGAAGGACAATTATGGATGACAAATGGCAGTTGCAGAAGCAACACCAAGATCTGGCTTCACACTCGGGAGAGAACACTGCACCTTCCTCGTGGTTTCTGAGGCTCTAGACTTCCCCAGTAACCAAGTATAGAAACGATCCCTGAAAATATGGTCTGGTCATTCCCTTGGATCATTTCATTCTCAGCAACCTCACAAAGCAGGTGCATCATGAACTCAAGTTGACAGTTGATAACTGAGGCTCAGAGAAGTTGAGTCACTTGTCCAGGGCCGCACAGCTTGGAGTCTGTGCAACTGAGACCCAAGACAGGGCTGGCTCGCTTCTGATTACACTGCCCTGAGAAGGAGAGAGGCAACGAGGCAGCTGGACCCTGGGGAGCTCTGGGTGGGAGGGCCTCTCCTCCCAGCCAGAAGGCTATGAATAAATAAATGTCTGATTACCCCCAGGGGGATTTCCTCCCTTGGAGCAGGTGCTTTTAAAAAACGAGATTGATTCTTGTCTGTGAACAGAGGTTGGCCCGGGCAGACGCCCAGATGCAGGGGATTGGACCAAATGACCTCTAGCGGAGACCTCCTAGGAATTAGAAGCAGGCTGGAACATTTAAGGGCTCTCAGCTCTGGAGCCAGGCGACGGGTTCCAATGCCAGCTGATTTTTCCTGGTAGTAGGTGGACAAGTTACTGCACAATTCTGTGCCTCAGTTTCCCCACCTGTCAAACCGAACTCACCCTGTAGGAGTGTGGTGCTCATTCAGTGAGCTACACAGAAGGCCACAGAATCATGCCGGACTCAGTGAGGACTGCCCATTTCTGTTTAGCGAGATCCGTGCAGCCAAGTCCAACGGCCAAGACACCTCAAGGGGGGCACTGCTAGGACAGGGTGGCAGGCAGCCAGCTGTTGACCTTCCTTTCCAGGAAATGGCTGTACTTTGATTACAGCATGAGGGTCTATGGCTGGACACCGAGAGCAAAGGGCGCCCTGTTCTCTGGGACTTGTAAGGCAAAGACCAACCATAGCTTCCCAGGGGCAGTCCGAGGAGACGGTGGCAGGGGTTGCCCAGCCCTGGGCACGGTGTCCCACCCTGGAAGAGGACAGGAAGGGAAGGGGGCCCTGGGAGGTGCTGTTCGGAGTCTGTCCCTCTCCACCCCTTAAATCCAGAGGGTCCAAGCTATATGTGGAAAGCGAAGGAGAGGTAGCCAAGCGTGGCATCCATAGTGCCAACAGTACTGCCCTCGGCCTGGCAAGGGAGCCTGGTGGGTCTGAGTCTCAGATCTGCCAACTTGCTGTGTCGCCCGGGATGAGTTGCTGCCCCTCTCTGAGCTCATTCCAAGAGTCTTTTAGGATCCAAAGTGCTCAAAGGAGACCCTCACAGGAGCCTCTGTGATGCCACAAGTCTAATCACAAAATTGGCTTGGTGCCCAGGAGTCCTGCGCCCCAGAGTCCAGACCCTCCTGTCTCCCCTCAACCTCGGACTTCACCTCCAGCTTCTCTAGCCGGCCTTTCCTTTGGCTCCCCTCACCCCAAGTACCAGCGACACATGCATCACAGACGGAGGGTAAGACAGCGCAGACGGGAAAATGTCACAGATTCTTGGGGCTTGAGGGGTGGTCCCAGCCTCCCCCTCCCTCACGGTCTGGCTGTGGGGCCAGACAAGAACTCACCTGGGCAGAGCATCTCGGGGTACCCCCAGCCCAGGAGGCAGATGGCACTGCTGGGGCCGTCTCTGGCACAAGGTGACTTCCCCACCCGGTTCCCGCTGCTGGAAGGGCTGGTCAAGAAGGCCCTCAGGTGCCAGACCGTCCTTCCCAGGCACAGAATTTCCTGGCATCTGCCTGGCAGGAAGGGCACTGGCTGGGGGTTGGGCAGTGGGGCAGGGAAAGATCTAGGTGAAGGTGTCTCCTGGAGGGCTGGTCCGCAGCCCCTAAACCCACTTCCTTTCTGGATGCTGTGGGCCAGGGGTTCAGGAAGCCAGGGGCCCTCAGGAGCCAGGAGAGGGCTGATGTGGGAGAGGCTGAGATGACCCCAGGCCCCTGCCCCAGCCTGTACCCCCCCCCCCAAAACGGGCCAGCAGGGCTCAGGCTGAGGTGTTTGCTTTTCCTGTCTCTACACTGACTCCATTCAGAGCGAACTTTCTCCACCCCCAAGCTAGCGGCCAGCAAGCCAGGGCAACAGGGAGAGAGATCACTGCCCCCACTCTCCCTCCTTTGCAACCCCCAAATGCCATCGTCACTTCAGGGAAATGGCATCTCCCAGGACTTCCTAGTTTTCGAAGGGGGGCACTGCAGAAGTAGGGGGGCTGGGGAAGAAGAGGCCCACCCCAAAGGAGAAGAGGGAAAGAGGGAAACCGAACGGAGACGTGCGTGGTGGGAAAAGAGGGACATGAAGTGAGGCCCCGAGAGGAAGGGACTGGCAGAGAACTGGAGAAAGGGGCTCCTATGGGAAGAGGCCCCAGGCAGAGGTGGGATGGGGAAAGGCACAGTATGGGGAGCCTCATGCAGAGACTGACCCAGGAGGCAGGGAGCGCCTTTAGAGGCTGAGCCAGGGCCTCATGCCTGGCTCTCTGACACCAAGGCGGACAGGGCCTGAGGCCGACCCCGAGGCTGGGCGCTCCTGACTCCCACCTGAAATCCCTGGGACAGGGGCCCGGGCAGGGTGAGGCTGTGACCTGGTCTGGGACCAGGGGAAGGAGGAGGGTGAAAAGTTTCCCCAAGTCAGAAGGCCACGGGGGAGGTATCTCAGGGGGTCCTGCTCTTTGCTCTCTCTGACTGTCACGTTGGTACATAAAAGGGGTAGAAAGGTCAGCTGTGGCCTTTCAGGTCTGTGGGAAAAACTCTGCCCACTTCCCTAATGCATATTTATTGGTGTGAGCTGCTGGGGTGGGAGGAAGCCCCCACCCCACCCGCCTCCCGGCCAGGCCAGGTTAGCACTAAGAACCGGCTCCATGTCACCGAAATCCTACTCTTTGTCTCCAGATTGGCTCCAGAGTCCTCCCCCTTCCCTCCTCCCCTTAGCTCCCCCCACCCCCCCTTGGGGTTGCCAAGCAACTGTGGAAGGGTAGCTGAGATATTTTCTTTATTACAAGCAAAAGCAAGACAGCAGCATGGCCCCAGGAGGGGAGCAGGGAGGGGGCTGGGGAGAGGGCGTCCCATGCTCTGGGGGGGACCTCACTACCTTGGTGTGCTCTGGGCTTGGACAGTGGGGAGACTCAGAGCCCCAGAGAAGGTGGAGAATGGAAGGCGGGGGGCGGGGCGGTGCACAGACATGGGTCCGGTCTACATAATACTGAAATGCAGCAGCGCCAAGGGCCCCACGCCAGTCCCTCACCTGTCCCCCACCAGTTCTATTTTCAGGCCAAGTCACTTCCCTCCTTTGGTCTCAGTTTCCTCCTCGACAAAACGGGGATAATGACATGTACGATTATCTCATTTAATGCTCACGTCAAGCCCAAGGGACATTTATTTTTCCCGTTTTACTGGTTAGGAAACTGACACTCAGAGACAGGAAGTGACTTGTCAAGCAAGCAGGTAAATGACGGTGAGACACTTCAGCCCCCACTCCCTTTTTATTTTTTTTTTTAAGTAAGGTCTATGCCCAACGTGGGGCTCGAACTCACGACCCCGAGATCCAAAGTTGCATGTTCTACTGACTGAGCCAGTCAGGTGCCCCTCCCCCCAACTCTTCAAACACTTTTTTTTTTTTTTTAAGATTTTGTTCATTCATTTGAGAGAGAGAGACAGAGAGAGCACACAAGCAGGGGGAGAGGCTGAGGGAGAGGGAGAAGCAGGCTCCCCTCTGAGCCAGGCAGGAGTCTGCTGCGAGGCTCGATCCCAGGACCTGGAGACCATGACCCTAGCCGAAGGCAGACGCCTAACCATCAGAGCCACCCAGGCGCCCCTAAAAAGCACTTTTTATTCGAGTGTAGTTACACACGGGGCCATTAGTTTCAGGTGTTCCACACGGCGATTCAACGTCACACCAGTTACGCTGTGCCCACGAGCACAGCTACCATCTGCCACCACACAACACGATTACAGTATCGTAGATGGTGTCCCCTGTGCGGTGCCTTTTATGCCCACCACTCACTCATTCGTAACTGGAGCCTCGTACCTCCCACACCCCTTCACCCATTTTGCCCANAGAAGCAAGCTCTTAGAGGAGGAGCCTGATGTGGGGCTCGATCCCATAACGCCGGGATCATGCCCTGAGCCGAAGGCAGACGCTTAACCGCTGTGCCACCCAGGTGCCCCTATTTTATTTTTTAAATGATTGATTCATTTTTATCTTAGAAAGAGCACAAGCCCAAGTTGGGGGAGGGCCAAAAGGGGGGGGAGAATTGCAAGCAGAGCCCTGCTGAGTGCGGAGTCGCACGTGGGGCTCAAACCCAGGATTGGTGAGATCAGGACCTGAGCCGAAACCAAGAGTCGGGCACTCAGCTGACCGAGCCACCGGGGCGCCCCTGCCCAACTCTTTGATAGCGGCTTTACTGAGGTATAATTCACACACCACGGGATCGCCCATTTAAAAAGTACAATTTAATGGTTTTTAGTATGTTCACAGAGTTGTGCGGCCATCACCACAATCAACTTCGAACATTTTCATCATCTCCAAAAGAATCCCTGTGCCCATTAGCCTTTGCTCCCCCTTCCCTCTCAACTCCCCCTGCCTCCCGTCCTAGGCAACCACTGATCTGCTTTCTGTCGCTATAGATTTGCCTGTTCTGGATATTTCTATAAATGGAATCAGACAAAATGTCTCAGTCCGGTCCAATGGCTCCGAGCTCACTGGGGGCTGGGGTGACAGAGTATCAGCTATCATGGTTAACAACGCGGGCTCTGCTGTTAGAGATATTTGGGTCTAAAACCGGGCTCTGGGGGGTGCCTGGGTGGCTCAGTCGTTAAGCGTCTGCCTTCGGCTCAGGGTGTGATCCCAGCGTCCTGGGATCAAGCCCCACATCGGACTCCCTGCTCCACTGGGAGCCTGCTTCTTCCTCTCCCACTCCCCCTGCTTGTGTTCCCTCTCTTGCTGGCTGTCTCTCTCTCTGTCAAATAAATAAAATCTTTAAAAAAATAAAATAAAAAATAAAACCAGGCTCTGCCACTCAGTAGCTCTGTACCTGGGGGAAGTGGCTTCCTCTCTTCAGGCCTCTGTTTTCTGATCTGTAAAATGGGGTGAGTGGTGGCATTTCTCACAAAGCTGTAGGGATCATGAAAAGTGTTCAGCCCAGTGCCAGTGCTAACATAGGGTAGTTGTTGACCAGATTACGATGATCCATGCTCCCATCTATTTATCCCTTTACCGGGACATTTAATGAAGTTTAGCACCTTCAAAGACTCAGGCGTTGTTCTAGGTGCCGGGGATGGAGCAACGGACAGGACGTGATCCCTGCCCGCATAGGGCTCACGTTCTAGTGGACAAATAAGACAGCCGGTGAAGGAGAGGCTTTCAGAGCGAAGTGTGGTGAAGACAAGAGCACAGGTGATGGGATGAGCACCCCAGGAGGGGGGAGGTGGCTTTCGTTGGGAAAGCTTCCTTGCCCTGTCATCATCTCCTGGGGAGGAACTTTTTATTTTTTTTTAAGTAAGTTCTATACCTAACATGGGGTCTGAACTCACGACCCCGCGATCAAGAGTCACATGCTCTACCGACTGAGTCAGCCGGGAACATCATCTTTTATAAACTGGAACATGCCATGCAGAGCAGGGGTTCTTAGGGTCCCCTCTCGGTGGGGACGGTGGCCTGGCTTTGTTATCTGAGAATGGGGACATGTCAGGCTGGCAAGTCATTCGTTTATTTATTTTTAAACATTTTATTTATCTGAGAGAGAGAGAGCACAAACAGGGGGAATGGAAGAGGGAGAGGGAGAAACAGGCTCCCCGCTGAGCCGGAAGCCCCCATGTGGGGCTTCATCCCAGGACCCTGGGATTGTGACTGGAGCCGAAGGCAGACGCTTCACCCACTGAGCCGCCCAGGTGCCCTGGCGATGCATTAATGAAGGCAAGCCCTTGGTCAGCAGCACGTAAGAACCCCGACTGCTCTTAGAGAACTCTCTGTACACGCAGGGCCTGGCCTGGGGAAGCCACGACCAATGGGGGCAGAGCTCTTTCTCCATCCCAGGCCACCCTGAAGCAGGGATTGATAGCAGCGTTTGGGGACAGGACTCCAGGGTTGGAAATACCCTGCCCAGAGGTACAACCTGACGGACCGGTCCCCAGGCCGCTGCTCCGTGTCTTGGACCTGCTTCTGAAGCGTGGAGTCCAGGCTGCAGCAGGAAGCCTCTGAGAGCCTCCTGCCCTGAGCCCCGCCCCCCAACAGCAACGTGTTCCATTCTGCACCTAGAACCTCATGATGGGCCACATTCACGCATCCAGCCGCTCTATTCATCTTTCTCCAGGTGTCCCAACATCTGTTTTTTCATCCGTCTGTCCCTCCACCTACTCACTTAATTATTATTTCAATAAAGCACCCATTCAGTCATTCATTCGACAGGTGTTTACTGAACATGTCCTTTGTGCTGGGCACAGTGTTTGGTAAAATGACTGTCCTGCGGGGGAGGGCATGCTTAATGGGCAGTGTGGACAACTCTGTCACTTCTTTCCCGATGTGTTGGTGTTTGGGGTTTTTTTTAGATTTTATTTATTTATTTGAGAGAGACAGCAAGTGAGCACACGGAGAGGGAGACAGAGAGGGAGAAGCAGACTCCCCGCTGAGCAGGGAGCTCGATGCAGGCTCGATTCCAGGACCCTGGCAACATGACCCGAGCTGAAGGCAGATGCCTAACCGACTGAGCCACCCAGGTGCCCCTATGTTGGTCTTAATAAGAGAGAAGGTGGAGCAGAAGTTACAACATTTGAGTGCATGCATGAGCCCGAACATGTATCCGTGTGTGTGTGTGTGTGTGTGTGTGTCTGTGTTAGAAGGCAATGATAGGGGCGCCTGGGTGGCACAGCAGTTAAGCGTCTGCCTTCGGCTCAGGGCGTGATCCCGGCATTATGGGATCGAGCCCCACATCAGGCTCCTCTGCTATGAGCCTGCTTCTTCCTCTCCCACTCCCCCTGCTCGTGTTCCCTCTCTCACTGGCTGTCTCTATCTCTGTCAAATAAATAAATAAAATCTTAAAAAAAAAAAAGAAGGTAATGATAAAATCTTAAACTGCAAGCAAATGCAACGTGTTGTGTTTGGACCCTCCCAACATCACAATGTCTCTAGGGAGGCAGGACAGGCATAGTGGCCCCATTTCACAGAGGCAATAACTAGTTCAGTTCAGTCTATTGGAATTCACTTGCCCAAGGCAATCCTGCCTCTTCCATTAGATTCCTCAGGTCCTGTTGGAATAAATCGCTCGGACTTCTATAATCCCCAATAACTCTGCTAACATTGCAGTTAAAGTTTTCCTGCTCCTTCCACGGGGGCTGGCTGGCTATTTGTGTATCTGTCCCCTTGTCTGCCGGATGGATACTTCTGGAGAGACAACAGCAAGATGGTTCATCTTTCTCATTGCCCACCCCCAGCCTCCAGCACACAGAGTAGACCTCAGATACTCACTAAATATTATTCATGGCCAGGTGACCTGCCTGAGGTCACCTGCCTGTCAAGAACATGGTTTGGGACACTGTCCCGCCATCCCCTAATCCCAGGCCACCACCAGCTGTCACCTGCAAACCAGCAGTAGTAGCTCAATGGGTGTCCTGTCACCCAGCTTGCCCTGTCCCCCGCCCCACCCCCACTCTCTACACAAGAGCCCCAGCAAACCTTTAAAAATGTAAATCTGAACTTGTCAGACCTTCCAGGACCCCCGCTGTGTTTAGGCTAAAACCACAAATGCTCCTAGTGTCCTACAGGGCCTTGCAGGGTCGACCCCAGCTTTATCTGGCACTTCCTCTTCCTCTCCGTGCTCCAGCCACGCTCCAGCCACGCCGACTTTCTTCCCTTCCCACTCTCCCAGTTCTTCTTTGTTAGCGTTGGGGCATGCCATGCATGCCCTCTGCCTGGAACAGTGCCCACCGCCGTCAGCGGCCCGCCGCCTTCACCTAACTCCCTACTCCCGGGGGACTGGGGTCTCCTCCCTCGCTGGCCTGCCTTTGGGGACACTGCCCATGGCTGAATCTCTGACCAGCACACAGTAGGCATTCCAGAAATATCTTTTCAATGACTCACTTGATAAGACCCTTCTTGGCTCCTCAGTTTCCCTGAGGAAGAGGAGGAGGCCAATGGATCCTTCAGACCCCAGGACTGAGGGCTTTAAATAGCTCTGACAGAGCCCCGAGGTGGAAAATGCAGATTAGATTGTAGAATGTGGCTTTCCGAGGAGGCCTGGGAGTTCCGCACGGGTGCAGAGACCACCTGGCCAGGTCCGTCAAGGTTGTGTCCCTGTCGGACTGGGCTGGGGCTGGGGACTGGGTGTATAAGCAGACATGGGTGTCTTCTGGATCTCAGCACTTCGCGTGTGCATTTCCACAAGTCCCCTCAGTAGCTCTGCTGTGCTGAGTAAAGGCTGGAAACCAGTGTGCAGCGAAAGTCCACAGCCCTGAGCTCCAGCCCCGGCTCCCTCGCCTGCCCGCTAGCGGCTACCGACTTCACTGCCACCAGTCTCGGTTTCTTCATCTGTAAAGCGGGGCTGCTAGTAGTACTTCTCAGGGCTGTCGGGAGCAGTCCACAGGCTACCACCTCACAAGCGTTTAGTGCTAGGCACATCGAGCGTCCGTTGCGGCTACTACGATGCACGGATGGCTCATTCCCCAGAGTTGGGACCTGGTTAGCAGGGCTCTCTCTCTCTGAAACCCGGACTTCAAGCACTACTCCCCAGAAGCCAAATTGCTTTCAAACTTTTTGTAAGAAACTCCCAGAAGCGTATGTGATTCATATTTAAGTCACCGGTGGATATTAAGGGACATTCGGTGATGGGTGGTGTGTGTGTGTGTGTGTGTGTGTGTGTGTGTGTGTGTGTGTGTGTGTTGGGGGATGGCCCTGTACAAGGCTCCAGAGGCATGAAGGTTAGAAGGCTCCACTTCTGGTCTGATGAGAACAGACAAACCGATGATCACCGTCCAGTGGGTGCACGGGGTTAGGTGGCCCACAGACAGTGGGGAGAGGAGAGGATTTCAGGGCAGTGACAGGGGTCCTCTGAGGGTCTGGGGAACCCCGGGCTGGATGGAGGAGGGCAGGATGTATGGGCCACACACTCCCCGCCAGGGTGTGAGCTTCACTGGAAAAGACNCCAGATCCTTAGCGGGGGTGTGGTCTCTGGAGATGGCATCTTCAGCCTGGGGGCTGGGACTGCATGCCCTCCTCCCTTATCCTTCAGCAGAGCCTTTTAAGGGGGTGACCCTCTGACCTCCAGACTGTTCCCCCTCACCCTGTCCAGCTACAAGTCCCTAGGGCAGCAGTTTAAAGAAGGAGGGCTCCGGAGGCCTCAGGTTTAGCCGCAGATGGGAGGCCAGGGTTGGGCCTGAAAAGACTCCGGGGTCCCCTGGGCACTCCTGGGGAGCTCAGCCAAGGCCAGGGGGCCTGAGTCAGGTCCATGAGAGCGTAGCGCCGAGATGCCGGTGCCTGGCCCAGGACGAGGGAGGGGGCGCTGGGCCAAGGGTTCAGCCAAGGGAGCAGGCGGGGCCTTGGGAGTCTAGGGCGCAGGGTGGGGGTGGGAGGGCGAGGGGTCCGGCCGGTGCAGGGGAGGGGGGCGCCCCCGGGGAGGGGCACGCTATGTCTTTAAGAGCTGCCTGAACGCAGGTTGCAGCTGCCTGGCCAGCCCGAGAGACAGCGGAGATTCATTACCCGCCGACACAATGACCATTGATGGCCCCGTGGCGTTATTCAAATCCAGTACCAATTGCAGCCGAGCCCCTTTCTCCGCGCCAGGCCCGTATTGTTGGAGCGGCCCACTAAAAGCCCGCCCCGGCCCCCGAGCCGCCAGAGGCGCCTGCTCGGGTTCAGCCCTGCGCCTCGCCAGCCCGCCGGCTCCCAGCCCGGCTCCCCGGGCGCTGCAGGTGACCCGGCGGCGCATTCCAGCGCTCCCCGCCGCCCCGGCCACCGCCGCCACCGCTACCGCTACCGCCGGCGCCCCGGCCGCGACTCAGCCACAGGGAAGCCGAGAGCGCCGGAGCCGGTGCGTGCGCGGGGCTGGGCGGGGGCGGGGACCCCACGAGTACGGCAGCCCGCAACCCCGGGCTTGGAAACGCGACCCGGCCTCGGGCCCCTGCTTTCCGGATTCCCGGCGAGCCCGGGGAGCCCGGGCTGGGGGCGGGGAGAGGGGAGTTGGGGTTCCCCGGGCCTGACAGAGGAGATTCCCCGACTCAGGGCGGCGCAGAGACCCAACGCGGGCTACTCTAGGGACCCCGGGCCGCGATCGAAGGAGACACACGCCAGGGGCGATGGGGATCCCCACGCAGGGTTGGGATCCGCGTGCTTGCTCGTCCACCTTACCGCGGGATGGGCCGCGACCGCTGAGCGTCTGCGAGGTAGTCGGATGCGCAGCTCCGGAGATCTCCTGGTCCGGCGCTTTTAAGGAGCCAAGCGGAACCCCGCACGCAGGAAACCGGGGCCCCGAACTCGGGGGCTTCGCCACTGATTGTCCAAACGCAATTCTTGTACGAGTCTGCGGCCAACCGAGAATTGTGGCTGGACATCTGTGGCTGAGCTCCGGGCGCAACAGGGGCGGAAGCCGCAGGGACCGAGCTCGGCGCGGGAGAGACCCCTCGGGGAGGCGGCTGGCTGGCCCCAGCGCGAGGATCGCGGCCCCAGTCGGGCGCGCAAAGGAGGGACGCCGGTCCCTGCCACCAGCGCCGCCATCCTCATCCTCATCCTTGTCGTCGTCGTCGTCCTCCTTCTCCTCCTCCTCTGCGGGTGACCAGTCGTGGCTGGCGGGGGCCTCCAGTCGATCGCGTCGTTTTTCCCTTTTTCAAATTTCGTCCGGGAACGAAGCTGGCACGCCGTGGCGGGGCACGAATGTGGTCCGGGGAGCCCGCCCTCGGCCCTAGCCGCAGCAAGTCGGGGGCGAAAGAAGATGCCGGCGGAACGCGCTCGCTAGTTCGTTTTGAATTGGTTTTAACCTAGCCCCCACCAATACCCCCCAAACAAAAAAGCCGAAACCAACCCCTAAATCCCAAATAAACCGACCCCTCCCGCCAGCCCCTCCAGACGGACCGATGGGCTGAGCCTCCTCCAGCCGCTGCAGGAGTCAGGAGTCGGAGAAGCGTCGGGAATGATGCGCTCCAGCCGGGCAATCGCCTCGGCTTTGGAAACAACTTGGACAAACGAATCCTTTTCATTAAAGACAAATCTTCGGAGATAGTGGGGTTTACTTATTCGTTTATTTCCTCAAAAGTGGGGGTTCAGGAGTTGCGGGGGGGCAGCTGGGCGTTGCTGGGGCTGAGCCCAGGTCAACTGTTCCTGACCCCTGTCCCGCTGGGGACTGACAATGACCCAAAACGCTGCGGAGCCGGGATGGGGCCAGTTTCAGCGATGGTGCTGGCATCCCTCGTCCCGGAGAACCGGGTTTTCTCGGTGTATCCTCCTGCCCTACTCCTCAGCATTAATTGGGGTGCCCTGGCAGAAGGGATATCCCGAATCTACTCTCCCTCTTCCCAGTGCAGGCGGGAAAGGAATTCTATCGTCCAGTTTCCAGGACTTGGAATCCCAGGTGGGACAATGGGCCACTCCAGTGAGGCTGGAGGCAAGGAGGGACCTCCAGGTTACAGGAATCAGTGAGATGGTAGGGGGCCATTTCAAATCCCTTGCTCTGTTCCCTAACATGGAGACCCTGACCTCAGCATCTAGTTCGCGTTGGTCATACAGCCTTTCTAGACGGCACTTGGACCCCAACACTGGCCTTAATTTGCACTCCAGCTCCTACCCAACACTGGCCTTAATTTGCACTCCAGCTCCTACCCATAACCCCAACATGGCTGGCCCCCACCTACACATACCCAGAGGGTCTCTACCTGCAGACTGCTGGAGAGAAGCCCAGAAGCCATGGGTCGTGTGTCCTCTAGGCCTTGAGAATGATGTGCACACACGTCCCCTCACCCCCAACACTGCTGAGACAACCATCTGGCACTTTCAACTCCACAGAAGGAGAGGTGTTCCACCTTAAACTATGGACATTTAATGAAAAGCAATTCATTTTTTTGGGTGGGATGATGTTAATGCCCTAATTTTTTTGTTGTTGTTGTTGAGGTTCTCCCCCCAGCGAAGCTGCTTCTCCAGGTCATGGGAAGGGAGGTTCAGCAGTCTGACAGGCCACCCCCATTCTCGTTTCTGAGGCTGTGGGCTGTGGCTGGTGGGACAAAGCCTGGCCTTGGACAAGTAGAGAAGTGTCCTGGGACCCAGACTGGTCAGCAGGGATGGCCTCCGTCTTCTCTAGACGGGCCCTATCAGACCACTCTCTCCCAGACAGTCTGTGTAGTCTGGGTTTTAACCCCTGCCCTCTTTTTGGGTGAAGGGCAGCTCTGAAAGCCCTAGGCTGAGGGCAGAGAGGTTGGACCAGGACCACGGCTGGGGGGGATGGGGGTGCCACTGGTTTCTAAGGATGAAGCACCAGGCAAAGCTAGTAAACAACCTCGTCTTTTATTTGCCCAAGGCCAGCTGTTGCAGGCACTGAGGCCCCAAGACTTCCAGAAGGGATGGAGGGAGGAGGGGGCCTGCCTACCAGGTGCTGCCTGCCCCCATCCTGCTTCCCACAGGAGGTGGGAACAGAGATAAAGTCTACATTTGTGCCGTCACGTATCACGCCTGCTTTCAGATACTTATAAATATTCAGTTGCTGTTGAGGAGGAAACTGAGGCACTCCTACCCCCAGGCCTCTATGTGCCAGTCCAAGGTTTTCCTGCTCCTCTCTCTCTCTCTCCAGAATGAGCTGCAGGCAGCCTTTTGCTGGGGGAGGGTCTTAGGAGCCCATCTGGTGGCCTGTGGGGGGGAAGGCCAGCCAGGGTCAAGGGCTGGGGATGGGGGAGCAGGAGGAGGGGTGTGGTTGGAAGAGCAGCTGCTGGGAGGGGGAGTCAGCACTGAATAGGGGACCCCAGCTGGGGTTCCATAATGATATCAGTGGGGGACAGCCAGAGCCCTCTGCTGTCTAGATGGGGAAACTGAGGCAGAGACGTCTCCCATCTTGGAGAAGGGAGGGGCCTCCTATCAGCTATTCCGGTCCATTCATCTTCCCCGTGAAGACACTACAGCCCAGAGCTGGAGTGCCTCGTCAGTGGTCACTCGGTGTTTAGGCTGAGACACAAGGAGTGGAAGGCAGCTGGGTCACCTGGCCAGGGAGCCCCCTCCTGTTGTGAAAAAACAGAGGGGCACCCTCCCCCACCTCAGCTGCTGGGGAGGGAGGCAGGGCTGAGCCTGCCCGCCCCCACTCACGTGCCTGAGGAAGGCTCATTTTTAGCACCTGGCCTCTTTTCCCTGCCTGGAGGGAGCTCGGGGGACAGAGCAGGGAAGAAAGCAGCCAAGGGGGACAGGGAGACCTGGAAGCAGGGCCCCAGAGGATGTCTGATCGCGCTCTTCTCCCCATCCCAAGGGAGCCCAGGCACAGAGGGGGGCCCTCAGCCGCCATGCAGCGTGGATATGAAGAGGACGCTGTCCTGGTCCTGCAGCTGGTAGTCGAGCTCGCCCTGGTCCCGGGGAGAAAGGAGGAGACCATCAGGGGCTTCGCCCCAGCTGTCGGGACGGGAGGAGGGGGCCTGGTCGCTTTGGGAGAGAAGGATAAAATCTACCAGAAAAATGGGTGCCCTGCACATTAACCTGCAAATCTTCAGGAGGGAGGAGAGAGCACCACTCCCCCCTGCTACCCATTCCTTCCTCCCTGGGGTGGGAGACTTGAGTGGCCCCAGTTTGGAGGCCAAGTGGGACAGGGGACTAGCCAGCCACCCCCGCTGAGCCTGATGAGAGACCCAAGGCTGTGCTGGGGAAGCAGTGAGGGGAAGGACGTCTCCCGAGGTACTGACCAGCAGTTCCCAGTCCGCATCGTTAACCAGCACCAGAATTCCTGGCCGCCTGTGGGAAAGAGGGTGTAAGGAACAGGGAGCGAAGGGCAGGAGGCGGTCGGCAGCAGGGGGTAGAGAGGCTGAGGCCCCGGGCTGGAGGACAATGTGGTGGGAGCTTTCCCTCCCAAGATTCTGATTATAAAGCACCAGGGCAGTGAAGGGGACACTGAGTCTAAAGGAAACCAGGCCAGACAGTTGTAGCTTTTGGGATGATAGGAAAAATGGGTACAAATTCCAGCACCACCTCCCGGACCTCAGGCAACTCATCTTGTTTCTCCGAGCATCAGTTTCCTTGTTCAAAAATGGCACAAATGACGCAGCCGTCCTCCTGGTCTGTGCCAGGATGAGATGGGATGATGCGTGTCAGGCGCCTGCCTGCCTGTGTCTATCCCAGTAACCACGGGCAGCAGCTTACTTTTCCAGGGGTCTCACCTCACTTTCCTGGGCCTCCCACAGGCCCATCCTGGAGAGGCGCCTATCTTGGCTCTTCAGAACCAGGGAAGGCTGCCTGGGGCCTCAAGCACCCACACGCCCGAGAGCAGCCCTGCCTGCTGTCAGATAGGGGAGGTTGACATCTGGACAGGTACCTGCCTGGCCCCTGCTGGCAGCAGCTCAAGGAGCACTACTGTCCTTGGGAAGTGGCCTCCGTGACCACTGGACCGTGACCTGAGCCAGGGCTTGAACGGCAGCCTTAGCCCCCAGGGCTGCTGGTGACCTCTGCTTCAAGGGCATGACGACTGGGTCCCACACGTGCCTTGCCCACCTCTCTTACACATCAGGCCGCCTTCTTGTAGAAGCAGAGCGACTTCTTGGCACATGGAGCGTGGCTCTTTTCCCAGGAGGCCGGGCTAGGTCTGGGACAGGTCCAGAAGCTCTGGGCTAGGGGCAGGGGTGTGCTCACCCTCATGAGCACGCACGTGCACGTGTGTGTGTGTGTGCGCGTGCGCACCTGCGTGTGTACACAGGGGCACGGTGACTCCCTGGAGTTCTAGACCTGTGCCCACCAGCACGGTATCGATGAGGCACTGACGACACTTCTAGGGCTCAACAGACTCGTGTGCTTAGGAGCTACGACACTGGACAGCACAGAATACCCAACGCTTCCATCACCACAGAAAGTTCTATGGGACAACCACAGTCCCAGATTGTCCAGGGATGAAAGGGTGCTTCCTGTATGGAGAGAGTAGCTGAGGCCCAGAGACGGAGGGAGGATAAAGGGGAGAACAGGACCCCGAGAAGGCTGCAGGTGAACCCAAGGACAGGGGCTCAAAGCTCCTTCCCCCGCCCCCGCCTGCCCTCCTCAGGGAGGGAAGAAAGGGACTTACACGCTGTCTCCCTGGATGAACAACTCTGGCCGCTCTTTCAGCAAATTCTTCTTGATCCAGACAAGGAGGTTCCGGATGTCCCCTAGAGAGGAAGGCACAGAACAAGTTCTTGTCAAACCCCCACGATTTCCGGCCCCCAGAGCCTTGCCTGGATCAGAAGGAAGTGAACATGGGGCTTAGGGGGCCTCTTTAGACCAGGCTCTTGTGGCCCCTGGACTTAGAGATTCCTAAGGTGAGGAAGGGGGTTAGGGGGCCGGCGCCCTGCCAGAGAGGCCTTCGGAGCAAGGGGTGCCGCTCAAGGCTTAAAGAGGCGAGGGGGCCTCAAGACAGACAGGCTTCTGAAGGGCCCTGAAGGACCCCCTCCACCCTTCTCTGTCCAGCCAGTCCCAGATGGGGAGGACTCAGCTTTGCTCTCAGAGGGGTCTGCATATATTTCCCTTTGTGAGGGAAGAAAAACAATTGCTGAGCCGATAACATCAGTTAATTTCCTCTGGCAGACGGAGAGAAGGATCCTTCACCAGCCAGAGCCGCTGACACATCAATGCCCCGCTACCCCCACCTTCACAGAGCCCCCCAGGGCTGGGGACAGCCACCCTGAAGAGGCAAGAGCTTCAGGATCGAAAGGGCCTCTCCTGCTCAGCTTGGACACTGAGATCTGCCACTCTGGGGTCCTGGGACAGCCACTGAGCTCTGTGCACACCATGTGGAGGCTGAGAGCCACCTGGCCCCTGGATCACCTCTCCTTTCCTAGGAACAGGGTCCCAGGCCACAGCACACTGAAATCTGGCTCCATAAACTCCTCAAAGCCTATGGCTTTCACCTGTCCATTCCCCCAACAGACGGTGTCCTGAGGCTGCGGGAGTCCCTTCTCTCCCCAAGACCATTTGAGGACTGAAGGCCCTGGGGAGACAGCTAGTCTCCGGGAAGTTGGTAGGGCTTGGGGCTAGCCAACTCCATCCTGACTTAGTCTCCGAGGGGTCCGCCGTCCTGGACCCACGCCTGAGCAGAGCTCAGGGGCGAAGCTGGAGAAGGGTCCAGGCAGCGCCTTGGTTTCTCTGCACAAAGTGACAGCCCTGACCTGCAGATGAGGGAAAGGCTGCTTGGACAAGAAGCCCCGCTCTGCCCCAGTCTCGGCCCAGCAGCGTGTCCATCACAGAACCAGCCTTGGGCAGGGTTTTCAGGCATTCTCCCTGACCTGCATGCCACGCTCCTGAAGGGCAGGCAGGCTACACCCGGGATGGACCCGTTCCCTCTGCTCCGAGCCAACTTCCCTGGATCGTCCGCCAGCAGAGCACGGGGCCATGGGCAAAGTGTCCAAGACCTGAGGCTGCTGCCTTTCAGTTGTAATTCTTGCTTTTAAACAAAGCAGACTGGCATCTGCACGGTCCCTGGAGCAGGCAGGGGATGCGGAGTGTAGCCTCCGACTAGCTGCAGTCCATTTGGACTCCCGGCTGGGCTCACCCCCCCTCGGCCTGGCTCCCGAGGTTCCCCCTCAGCCTCCATCTTGGCCCTGTCTGGTGGGCCGCCAGCCCATATATCTTGCGGCCGCTCGATACAGCCGTTGGGGTCTGACACATCCATCAGCCAGTGTGGCAGGCGGGGCTGTGCCTGTGTGTGGAGGAGCTGAGAGGCACTGGGCAGTGCCTGGCCCAAGGGCCACCGGCTGCACCTCCACAGTCCTGGTGGCCTGTACAGAACCAGGACCCAGTCGGGTCAAGGGCCCAGACTCCCCCCCAAGAGGAGGGGGCTTCTGCTCCACTTGGGATAGGCTGGGGGGAGGGGGGAGGGCTAGTGTCATGTCAGGGTCATCCAAGTGATGGCACCATCATGGAGTCCCAGAGGGGTGGACGGGGGTGAGTCTGCTGTCGGTTCGGGCTCATTTATCATGATGCTCCTCTTAGTGGAGGTCACTCCCTCCCTCCTCTGCGCCCCCCAGGCCTGCCCACATTCTTGATAGCCTGTTTCCATGGTGAGGTCGCCGTATTGTTCCCCCATGCCTGGATTTGGGGGTGGGGAGAGGTGGGACTCACTGCTCCCTTTGCGGGGAGGCCTTGCAAGGGCCACTCGGCCTGGCCTGCAACACACCCCCAGGGACATCTTGCTAGGCTTGCTGAGGCCCAGACAATATGCAAATAGCTCCAAGCCAGATGGTCGGCTTCCAAAGGCGCCCAGGGGAGGAGGACGGGTTAAGCAGAGTCAGGGACTGGTGTCTCTAGGGAATCTCCCGCTCACCTTCCCCTCCAGGTCCTCCTGCCTTCCCACTTCCATGGAGGGTGGTTTCTTTCCTGGGATCCCATGCAGTCATTCACAAGACAAATATTTATTGAGCAACTACTATGTGCCAGGTGCTAGGAAGACGGTGGACACAGAGCGCACCCTCAGGGAGTTAACAAGCCAGCAGGGGAGACGGGCACACTGACGGAATTAGTTGCAATAAATGCTATCTCCTTAGTGCGGGGGCAGGAAACCTTTTCTGAGATGTTCCCGTTGATGCTGAGGCCTGAAGGATGAGTAGGGCAGGATGGGGAAGCGCCCCAGGCAGAAGAAGGAACATATACGAAGACCTGAGGCAAGATGGAATTGGCAGGTTCAAGATGACAGAACAGAGAAGACATGATCAGCAGGAGAGGAGGCCAGACCATGCAGGGGCCTTGAGACGGGTCTGCTCTGGAAGAGGCCTCTTCCTCCTCGTGAACCCCAGGTGTGCTCCGTGGGTACAGAACCCACGCTGTCAGGGCCTGTGCTCCATGTTTCTCTGGTGATGCGCAGTATCAAGAGCAGCTCAAATGCACGGCACGACTGTTATGAACCTCAGTGTGTCCTGAGGACCCGGCGGTGGCCCAGACCACACAGCAGAGTGCTGCACACAGAACCTGCCTGAGATGTTTGCGGACATGTGGACAGCTGCAGAGTGGGGAGGAGAGGCTGAGAACGGAGATAGTCCTGGTTCTGAGTTTGAGCCATTACGTCCTGGTCCTATGACCTTGGCTGTGGGGTTCTCCGAGCCTCGGCTTCCTTCCTTGGGAAGTGGGAATGGTAAGAACGCCCCATAGGGCTGTTGTGAGGACCGAATGAGACGATCCATGTAAAGCTTCTGGCACATCTGTGCCATGATCATGCTGTGATCCAGAGGGAAAACCGGTACCCTCTGCCTTCTCCCAGCATCCTGAGCTTCTGCCTGCTCTGCTCAGGCCCCGGCCCCCTGGGGATGAGCTTGGACAGCCTGGCGGGTAGAGTACAATCCAGCACTCATGGGGTAGCACGCTGGGACTGGCTGGGGCTTTCCGGGGGGACCTATGACCTTGCCATCAGAAGCGTGAGAGGCAATGAGGGGATGGGGGGGACTGGGAAGGGTGAGCGGGCCCCAGACACTGGCCTTCCTCCATTTTATTTTATTATTTGTAAAAATCGTTTTGTTTCTTTTTTAAGTAACCTCTATACCCAACGTGAGCTTGAACTCACGACCACAAGATCAAGAGTTCGATGCTCTGCTGACTGAGCCAGCCAGGTGCCCTCTTCCCTCCACGTCAGATGTTCAGACCCCTTGCGTGCTTCCAAGACAACCCAGGTGGAAGGACTCACGTTCTGAGGCTGTGGGGGCCAGAATGCCGGCGCTGGGTGAGCACCTGATACCAGGTCTCCAGTGATGAAGCCTGGCCCGCACATTTGGGGAAGAGCAGGAGTGGGAGCTGCTGCTCTGGGGCAGGGTGGTTCAGTTGGGGTATGGAGCCGGGAGACCCTGGGCTGCTGCTAGATGCCCTGGGCAAGAAGTCACCTCGCCTCTTAGTCTCAGTGTCAGCCTCTGACAAAGGGGGACAGCAATCCAAACCCCAAAGCACTGCTGTGAGCATTCAGGCATAAGGTAGCAGCAGGCCCTGGGGAGTGTCCAACACCCAGGACAACGTCCATTTGCCCACAGCGACTCAGGGCTCCTTCTCCTCTTGGCTGCCAGAGCCCGTTCCTGCAGGCTGCTGGCAAAGGGGCACCACGCACACGAATCTTAGCGCCTACAAAAGCTTGCCCCAGTGCACTGTCCTTGTCTGGGGACACGGACCATCCACTGTGGCAGGGTCCCTCCACTGGTGTCCACCCTAGCTTCTTGGGCTGAAAGAGAACAATCCCAAGGTCTTATCTGATAATGAACCCCAACTCCAACAGACCCACATCCAGCCTCTCTTTGATCACCTCCAGGAAGAACTTTTCTCCTAACCAGAAATCTGTCTTCCTGACACTCCCCTCAAGAAGCCTGGTTGGTCCATGGGGCCCACACCAACAAAAGCAGCCTCTCTTCCCCACGCCACTGAGATCTGGGAGAGCTGGATCCCCTAAGTCTTCTCCTCCATAAGGTTAAACCGCTCCAGTTCCCACCAAGTCCACCAGGCTCTTCTGGGAGCCCACCCCAGGCCTTAGTTGAAAAGGGAGAAGAAAGAGCAGGGATGGGGGGAGTAAAGGAGAAGAGAGGGTAGAGGGAACATCAGAGGGTCCATTTACAAGTGAATGGGGGTAAGAATGGAGCAGTTTGTGGGCTAAACTGGCCTCAGAAGGAGGTTTACAGATGTGCAGGGGACGCTCCTCATTGTTTAATTAAGCAGAAAGTGGATCTTTTCAAAAGCAATTTTGCACAGGGACTGGGAGGGGTTGGGGGAGAGGAGGGCGTTGGGAGGGGATCAGCAAACAGGCCCCAGAGCAGAGAAAGGAACAGCTGGCCCCAGAGAGGCTGTGAAATGCATGCTAAGCAGTTTAAAGCGCCGGGAGCTCCCCTCCAGCTCCCTGGCCGGCCACCCTGTAATACAAAGGCAGGGCAGAGGCAGAGGGGCAGGGAAAGGTGAGGCCTAGTGTCTCCTCCTGGGGACCAGGGCAGGTAAGGCCCACATGGGGACAGTCTGTCTCCCCTGACATTTTGGGTTTGCTCCAGGCCACTGACCAACCACGGGCTGGGGGCCCTGCACTGAAGAGACCCTTGATGCATAAAAGCCAGCCCCCAGTGGCCACAGTGTCCCAAACCGATGGTGCCCATCCACCCCTGCCAATCAAGGAGATGGCCTGTTCCACAGAGATGGCTGTTAGGGCGGCCCCCTCGATAAGCATACTTCTCACCAACCACACATCCTGATGCCCAGAACTGTGTGTTCAGATCTGGAAGCAACTTTGCCAAACTGTGGATGTCCAGTGGGTAACCAGCTCAATAAAGACTAAATCTAGCCCAACCTCCCACTTCACAGATGGGAAAAAAGAGGCCCACGGAAGTAAATGATCTGCAAATGCATACTGCCAGGACTCCTCTTGCAGGCTCACCCCCTTTGGCCTTGCCCATTCTCTTTTCCCAAGTTGGCTGGGTTGGAAGCTCTCCCCTGGCCCGGGACCCAGGGCCCTGGAGTCCCCTTGTTTGTGAGACTTGTCACAATCCATAATCTTATGGTTGCTATTTTCTCTGCTGGAGTCTCCAAGACCTGCTTGGCCAAGTGGCAGCCCCTGGGCTGGGAAGGCTGCCAATCGACAGAGCTGGGCACGGGCTGGGGGGAAGAGTGAGACTCTGCCGGCGGCACCCGCTGGGCTCCTGTGTGCCAGGGTAATGCCTGGCAGCTGCCAGCAGGCTCTGTGGCTGCGGTGTGACCTACGCCTCTGGGCGCAGCAGGGCAAAAATGGGAACCAGGGGTGGAGATCCATAGCCAAAGGTCCAAAGACTGAGTCAAGGGGCCATTTCAGCTTCTCTTCCCTGCTTGCTTTTCTGCCATCCCAGAGAGGGGAGGGTAGGCCCCATCTACCTGCTAAGCAGTGGACGGAGGATGAGAGATCAAATACCCGGGTCTTAGCCCAGCCCCCCTACTTAGACAACTCTGGACAGGTCACTGTCTTTCTCTCTCTGAGGTTTGGTTTCCTTGATCATATATAATATCTACTGGGGTCCTTACAAAAATCAAAGTAAGTAGCTGAGGAAGGAAGGGAGGGAGGGAGGGAGGGAGGGAGAGAGGGAGGAAGGAAGGAAGGAAGGAATGAAAGTGTAGAAACCAGAACATACACTGCAGGTGTGAGATGGCATGTGACTCAGGGAGTTTGTGGCACCATGCAAGGACTTTGGAGACCCTGAAGTCTGGTTCTAAATCCCAGCTCTGCCATTTAAATAATCATATGGTATGGACGAAGACCCTTGACATCTCTGAGTTGGGGTTTCCAGTTTTTAAAATCGGAATAATAATGGCAGCTACCACCTAAGAATTTGTGACAATTATTTGCACAACCAACGGGGGTTGTGCCTACCACACCAAACTCAGCCTGTGGTCCTCATCACACTGGCCTTTCTTCAGTACCTGGACCACCCTGAGGCATGTGACCAAGAGGCTCTCACAAGAGCTACCCCCTCCGCCTGGAATGGGCCCCCCGCACCTCTCTGCTCTCCCTCCCAACTTACCAGGCTGGCTGCTTTTTACCTTTGAGGCCTTCACCTCAAAGTCACTCCTTAGAGGCCCTCCCGTCCCACACGCTCTCCTTCAGAGCACCCGTTTGCTCTCCTCATGCCAATACCCACCACTGTCCAGTTTATATTAGGTGTTTCCTGGTTTGCTGCCTGCTTCCACCTCCGCTACACTCCATGTAGGGCAAGAACCGCATCTGTACTGCTCACCACCAAACACCCAGCAACTAGTCCAGTGCCTGATACAAAGGAGGCATGAGAACAAGACGAGCCAACCACAACCACAGAGTGAGTACTTCCAGCTCCGGCACATGGTAACCATTTGGCCAACGGACGAATAAGGGGGACTGGAATCACTAACCCTGTGGACGTCCGTGCCATGCCGATGCAGGGCAAATGAATCACAACTCATGAGACTTTACTAACTTCCCAGCCAGGTCTTTAAGGCTGAATCTCTGAGAGGCTTCTTCTGAGAGCCCCTTGTTCCCTCCCGAGGCTGTGTGGCCATCTGTCAAACTAAGAAACAGTCACCTTTATCTTCCTGGGTCTTCCCCCCACTGGGGCCTCACACTGTCCCCCAGTCCTGACATTTCACCCCAGCTTCACAGCCACTTCCAGTTTCAGGATGGCAGCATCCTGTGCTTTGGTGAATGTCCCCTGCCTTGGAATGCGGCACACAGACCTAACCTATGCCATTGCTCTCCAACCTAAGGGAGGGTCACAGCCAGCCTTGGAAGCCAGTGAATTTGGGCAATTGATTCCCAACAGATGTGTCCAGTTCCAGAAGAACCCTGTCAGACTTCACGACCATTTCTCAACTGAGCATTTCCATGAACCCCAGTCCCCTGTCTCCTCCTAGGATTAATTCCACCACCACCCCGCGCCCCCGCCGACCCGAAATAGATAGGCTCCCACTCCTGAGCGTTCTGCTCCTGTGAGGACCCACTGCTAGGGCGGCAGAGCACCTCTGGGGTTGTGATACCCAGGCCCCTGCCTCAAGGCTATACTGGTATTTGCGCAGCTGGATTCCCGCAAGTTACCTCTTCTCGAAGCCAGCTACCTCCCTCCTGCCCCTCCTGCAGAGCTGGCTCATCCTGGAGAGCATGGGGGGGAAGGGCACTCTGGTGATGTCTCTTCCTTACTCTCCTCCCTCCCACTGGCCAGGGAAATCCTCCCCGGGCCCTCTTGAACAGGGCTGAGTGACCCCTTAGACTCCTGCTCCGCGGCCCCCGGAGAGGGGCTCGGAAAGCGCATACTCACAGGGCTCCTCCTGTCCAGGTAAGGTGACCTGATGCTTCTTTATGCCGTCGAAAAGGAGCTCCGCACCGCCTCTGCAAAGGAAAGCCAGAGAAAGAGCCAGGTGAGCTCCTGCGGAAACCTAGCCAAGACTGAAAACTGAGGAGGGGGCTGACACTAGAAGCCCAAGAGACGCAGAGACCGAGGCTCAGGGGCAGCTCGAGTACCACCAGTATGTGACTGACTCTCCAACGTGACTCCCTGATGTGGTCAAGTAGGATGTCAATAATTTCTACCGTGACCATGCACCCACGTTGGCAGACTCATTTTTACTCCTCTGCTTTCTCAAGCACGTGGGTGCAGAGCACAAGCCTGGGAGCCCACACTCCCCCTCTGCCTGATGCCCAGACCTTGGGCACATGACTTTAAGCCTCAATCTCTTTCCATCTACACAAGTGGTGCGAAGCCACCATCGGACACGATGGAGACCCTGTGTGTTGAGGGGTTTCCTCTGGCCAGGGGAGGGTCTGAAATGCCCCTGCTTGTGCCACTCCCTGCTGGCCTAGTGGGCACACCGCTGTGCTGGAGGCTGAGACGCCACTGGGCTTAGCAATAACTTTGCCATTTACAAGAACACTCTTCATCTCATTTCATCCACAGGGCATCCCAGGTAAGGAGGAAGGGAGGCAAACATTATTAGTTCCATCTGATGGAGAAAACTGAGGCCTGGAGCGGTTAAGTGACTTGTCCAAAGTCACACAGGCAGCGGCTGAAGCAGGATCTAAATTTCAGCTGGTTTCTGCTCAGCCCCGGCAACCTTGGCAGAAAGAAAACAAGACTGCCCAAAGGCCAGAAAGCCCCTTGAAGGCAGATCTTGGTTCAATTCTGTGCGCCAGCACCTGGCCAAGGGGAAGCTGGGACAGCAGAGTTGCATAGAGCCAAGTCCAGAAGCTGGGGCTTATGATGCGGACACCAGAGCTCTTTCAATGCCCCATAGTGCTTCTTCTTCTGGGTCTCCTGATTCCCATCTCAGGCTTCACGTGGATCTTAACTGAGAAGGCCTTAACAGACTTTTGATGGATGTGACACTTCCCACCCCACCACCCTTTCTCAATTTCAGAGAACAGAGATGTCCTGAGACAGTCCACTGGGAGGCAAAGGCAAGGCAAGCATTGTCATGGGGGAAACATGGGGCGACTGTCATCCAAACAAGGTCACGCTTTGTTGATGCAGAAATGTGGAGGGGGAGAGGAGGCCCATCTGTGGCCGTGCGCAGGGCCATTTCAGCTGCAAGCCTGCACAGAGCTTCCATTTATCCCCTTCCAAGAGCCTCGTTCTCTCCTAGGTGGGGGCTGGCACATGCAGCAGCTGGGGTGGGGGAGGGTGACAGGCAAGAGGCTCAGGAGTTGGGGGTCAGAGAAGAGGGGTGGGAACTGGAGGCACTGGGACCCAGGCAAACAACCAAGAGTGGCCAAACCTGGTGGTGCCAGGCTCAGAGGCCAAGGCTGTTTTTCCCCTCGCAAGCGGAGAAAGGGAGAAGCAGCCTCGCTCAGAGTGATCTGTCACCACTGGGTTCACTGGCCCCCCAAGGGAGGGGTTGGCATTTCTACTGCCAGCACATCTGGAGGGGAGGAAGGTGAATGCCCAGCCTCTGGAGAGATTCAGGGAGGCGGGCAAGGGGCCTGTTTTGGTCCCAGCAGAGAGAGAACCAAAGACAGACATTCTTATGTCCTACAGAGTCTGATGTTCAAACTCAGTTAAGGAGTTCCATCTGAAGATACTTCATCTTCCCTTCACCCCCTAATTCCTGATGGGAGTGTTTGTTGGTACCAGTAGCAAGTACAGACGATCCCCAAACTGCCCTCACTGTTTCTAACTTATCTCCATCAGCTCATCTCATGTATTTTTTGTTTTGTGTATTTATTTCCCTTCTACTGCTAGAGTACAAGCTCTGCCTACAACAGGGTCTGACACACAGTAGGTCCTCAAGAAATATTTGCCAAATGAATGAAAATGCCCATTTCTCCTTCTCTGACCTCAATGGCACTACCTCCCCCCTTTGCCAATACCTACCAATCTCAGGAAGAAGGGAAGGGGTGAGGGAGAGGGAGTCTCACATCTGGGCCCCAGGGACGCACAACACATCTCTACCGCATACTTGAATCTGGTGTGACCTGAGAAAATGCGCTGCTAAGGACAGTTCAGGGGGCAAGACGAAGGAGGCAGAACTGGTTCCTGACAAGAGAGTGAAAGGTATGAGGGGTCTTCTAGAGAGTCTATCAAAGCTGGTGGGGCTGACAGGACCACATCCGCTCAGGGGAAAGAGCCAAAACTCTAACTGGACCCTTCAAGGGCCAGAGTGTCACTCAAGGGACAAAAGGGAGAGAATGATGGGCAAGGTGGTTTCTTTGCAAATCGGCTCAGATTCACAGTGAGGGGTGAAGGAAGTCCACTAAGAAATGTAGATAAAGAAAGAGAAGCCAGGGACGAAAACACACGCACTAAGACAAAGAGAGAAGGAATCTGGGTTTGGCATACATCTTAGACATTCTTGCTTCCTGAGAAACTGCCATTCTCATGGGACACTGTGGTGGTGAGAGGAGGTGTCAGGAGATGGGGAGACAGGGGAGGAATATTGTGGGGCTCATTCTTGCTCTTGAGGGGACGAAGGCTGAACCTAGAGATGTTTCGACTAGAAAAGGGGTAATTAAGCTAGTCCGTCAGCTCAGGAAGTCAGGGACCATATCTTCCTCATAGTAGGACTCCCCACTGGAGCCAGCACGGTACCCGGCAGACAGACATTCCTGATGAACAAATATCATGTCTGACTCAGTAAGAGTGAAAGGTAGCTGACTGCAGAGAAACCTGAACACTGGCAGTCTGCAGCTTTTCCCTTTTCAGCTCTGCTGAAGCCTGTCAATACAGCAGGGATCCTCCTAGAGCCTCCAAGCTATGGGGGGTGGGGCGGGGTGGGGTAGGGTGGGTATATAGTTGAGCCAAGGGTCAGTGAAGCAAAAGTCAGGAGGCCAGACCAGTATCGTTCTAATTGGACCCATGGGGCCAGACAATATTGTCAATTAAAGCGCAGTTAACATTCATGAGACTACCCCCTTATTCTAACGGACAGAAACACTGAACACTGGAGGACACGGACAGAGTTCTATTTATCTTTGTATCCTCAGTGCCTGGCTCACTGCCTGGCACATGATAGGCACTCAATAAATGGCTACTGAATGGACTATCCAATGAAGGGAAAACATGAAAGAAACTGGGGGCATCCAATGGAAGGAAAGGCATTTATGGGTAGAGGTTTTAGATCACCGTTTCAGACTTTCCCTTTCATATAAGCCTTGGCTTGTTTATCTTCACACACCCGCACACACACATCTAGTCCCGGCTTTTCCCATGTGACTCCAAATTATTCCACCCATCCCCTGGGTCTGTTTCTTTACCTTTTCTCCAGCTCTGAAATCACATGACAAACCTGTTTGTAGGGGGCAGAAGATAGTGGCTTGAGGAGACTTCCTCCCTGATCTGGGTTTCCTCAGCTATTGGTGTGTGTGCCCCAACCCTGCTCCTCTCGTCCTGTACATGCTGTCCTGTCAACTTAGTCTCCTCCACTGTGCTATTTATTTATCTCCGTATCTCCACCTGACTCAAGATCTGCAGAAAGCAATCAGCAAGTTTACTGAAGGTCCTGCAAGGGCTTCAGGTCTGTTTAACACTCCCAAATCTTGGGAAAGAGACGGAGTCCCGTCTTGGCTACACATTCCATGAGAAACAAGGCTCCAGGAACCGTGTAAGCGGAAACTGCTACCCGAAGGAAGAAATTTGGAGGTGAAGGGTGGTCCTTGTCGGTTCTAGGAGCTCAGGTGCCAGACGCACGGGCCTGGTCGAAAACGGGATTAGCAAGGAGGCCGCCAGCTAACCGTCACGTCTTTTGGGTCCGGCGGGGCACAGGGCACTGAGGACTGCCCAGAGGGCACCTCCACGCCTGGGCTTGCGCCTCTATTCCCGGACATACGGCCTCGTCGCCAAGGGAGACCGAGCCTCTCAGACTCTCCAAGGCGGGTGGCGTAGCTCTGGGAAGGCGCCAGGAGCCTCGGCGATTCGGTCGTGATGGGGCCCAAAGCAGAGGGAGGGGAGTTCCGGGCCCGACGACTTCAATCTATCCCCACGGCGCCCCAGCTCTGTGACTCACCCGAACTCCACCTCCACTGACAAGGGCGCTGCCATGTTGAGGAAGCCGAGCTCACAGGAAATTCCCTTCAGCTTCCGGCGTTACCGCCCCACTTCCGGTCGCCGCGGACGGAAGAGGCGGAACCCAGGGAGCCATCCTCCGCAGCTATTGGAGGAAGGCGGGAGCGAGGATCTGAGGAGAGGAGGTCACAGCGCAGTTGGAGACTCTCGGCTTGCTCTCCCTCTGCCTTTTAGGGACCGGGCTCAGAGGGCAGGGTGGGCAGCGGCTTGAGCGAGCCACAGCGAGGCGGGAGCCCGGGCATCTTTGCGCTGTATCTGTGAGCCACGTTACTGTCTATCTTGTAAAAGTTACAAATCTCTCTTAAGTCAGCACACCGCTTGGGTGAGCCCGTCCATTCGCCTTGACTTGACTTGAATTGTAAGTGACTGCGAATCTTTATTTCCAGCCCAGCAATCGCTCCTGAACTATAGAGTCGCTATCCATCCGCCCCTTTGGTTATTGACTTGGGTTTTACTCAACAGGTATTTATTGCACGTCCTCGGAGTGCCAGGCATCTTGGTGAGTGCTATAGGTGCAGTGGTGAACCAGATGGGCAAGGTTCCTGCCTTTAGGGCACTCACAGGCTAGTGGGCGAAGCTGGCTGTAATCAAATAAACGAACCGGTCATACTAATAAATATAAAATCTCAAACCGAAAATGATCTGAAGTTACAGGAACTCCAAAAGGAAAACAGACTGGGCTGGACCTGAACTGAGCTCTAAAGCCTGAGTTAAGTAGGTGGATATGACTGGGAGAGAAACCTCTGGAAGCATTCCAGTGAGGAGAACAGAAGATGCAAAGGCTCTGGGTGGGAGACTATGCCGGAGCACCCCAAGAGAGGAAGGTGGAAGTTGGGGAGCAGAGGGCCTAGTAAGAGATGAGACTAGGAAGGGGCCAGGGGCCAAATCATACTTTGGGAGCCAGGTAAGAATTTCAGTCTCTTTTCTAAGAGCAGTGGGAGGCCTTTGAAAGGTTTGGGGAGGGAGTGACATTTGAACTGTGGTTTAAAATATCCTTACCTGGGGCGCCTGGGTGGCTCAGTCACTTGAGCCTGCGACTTGATTTTGGCTCAAGTTATGATCTCAGGGTCCTGAGGGCTCCGAGCTCAGTAGGTGTCTGCTTGAGAGTCTCTCTTTCCCTATCCCTCTGCCCTTCCCCCACTCGTGCTTGGTGTGTCTCTCTCAAATAAATAAATACATCTTTAAAAAACTAAGTTAAAAAAGTAAAAATATCCCTACTTGCTGCAGTGTGAATAGTTTGAAGGGGAACAAGGAAGAAGATAGATCACGGAGCCTGTAACAAAAGCCCAGGGGAGATGGGGTGCCTGAGTGGCTCAGTTGGTTGAGTCTGCCTTCAGCTCGGGTCAGGGTCTCAGGGTCCTGGGATCAAGCCCCACACTGGTGGGCTCTCTGCTCGGCAGAGAGTCTGCTTCTCCCTCTTCCTCTGCCTGCTGCTCCCCCTGCTCATGAGTTCTCTCTCTCTGTCAAGTAAATAAATAAAAGCTTAAAAAAATGTATTAAAAAAAAAAGCCCAGGGGAGAAAGTAGATGTCCCAGGGTGTCTAAACCACACTTCCGAATTGAACTCAGCATTGGTAGCGTACGGTGGGGTAGCGTGATGGTCAGTGATGGAATGATACAATGGTTAAGAGCTAGGTGTTCAGGGCGACTGCATGGTGCAGTTGGTTAGGCTCTTGATTCTTTGGCTTGGGCCGTGATCTCAGGGTTGTGAGATTGAACTCAGGGTCGGCTCTGTGCTCAGCAAGGAGTCTGCTTGAAACTCTCTCCTCCTCCCTCTGCCCCTCCCCCTGCTCATTCTCTCTCTCTCTAAAATAAATAAGTAAAATCTTGATTAAAAAAAGAGCTAGTTCAACTGCCAGCTTTATATCCAGGTCCCACCACTTCTAGCTGTTTTCTTTAAGTTAGTCCCTTAACTTACATGTTTCTGCCTCATTTGCCTCATCTGTAAAATAGGGATAACAACAACCCCTAACTCACAGGGTTGTAGCGAGGACTAAATGAGTTCTTGGCACAGTGCCTCCTTCCCTAAAATAGGCCCTCCTCTGTGTTCCCCATTTCAAGAATACCACTGCCACCCACTAAAACATTCAAGCAAGAAACTTTGGACATTGTTCTTAATTCTCTCCCATATTCAAATAGTCACCGATTTGGATTCATCTCCCATCTAAGCTGATTTTGCAACGCCCCAAATCTTCCACTACCACCACCATCACCTGGCACTTGTACCTGCTTCTTCTGTGCCTGCCTGCCTCCCACATCCCTCACTCTGGCTTTGGCTTCATTGTACAGTTTGACTTCATGGAGAGCCCTGAGCGATTTCAATGTATTAGGCACTGTTCTAGGGCACTGACAAAGTGAAGACAAATGAGACACAGCCCTGGTCCAAAGGGCACAAAGGAATCCTGCAGCAAATGAAAAGGCCCCACATGTACCATGCTATGCGGGTTGGTCACTTTCCCTCTCTGGAACTGTTTCCCCAATCTGTAAAGAAGGTTGGGAACCAAATGATCTAAGGTCCTTTCAGCAAAAATATTTTAAGATTCTTTGACTAGACCCAGCTCCTACAGGGCAGAAATCTTGGCTGATTCATCTTTCATCCTTGGCTTGTGGTTAAGGAGCTTCGTAATTGTAGGGGTTTGGTAAGTGCTTGCTGAATGATTGAGTGAGTGAGTGAGTGAGTGAATGCACGTATCACTCCCTACTCAGTCATTCACTGGCTTCTCTTTGCCAGCAGGATAAGGGCCTTCCTAGAAGGTGTTCAGAGCCCTTGAGCCTCTGATCTTAGCTCAGGTCTTTGAATTGAATATCCTTTCACCCTGGTAACTGCCCTCTCCTGGGGCTGGAACACAAGAGCTAGGGAGCATTTGAAGGGCTTCACCCATCGGACAAACATTCACTGAGCACCTATTAAGCACCAGGCCCAGCGCTGGTGCTGGGAACACAACAGTGAACAAGACCAACAGGTCCCTGCCCTTCTGGGGCTGTTCTAGGAGAAGACACAGATGTAAAAATGGACCACGTAGTGTGATCAGTGTTACAAAGGGGGAACATGGGGCCTATGGGAGCTGGAGGAGCCCCCTAACCCAACCCTGGGATCAGGGAAGGCTTCCCGGAAGTCACACCTAAGCCCAAATCCAAAGACAGGGAGAGGGCTCCTAGGAAGGAGGCATCTTCCCACATCTCAACAGACATGGGTTCCTTTATCTTCTTGCATAGTCCCTTCTGGGTAAATCAGCCCATTCTGGGGGTGCCTTGGTGGCTCGGTTGAGTGTCTGCCTTCTGCTCAGGTGATCCTGAAGTCCCAGTATCAAGCCCCGTGGTCAGTGGGGAGTCTGCTTCTCCCTCTGCCCCCTGCCCCCCACTCGTGCTCTCTCTCTGGTAAAAGGTAAAATAAAATAAAAAATCAGCCCATTCTGTGGATGCTTGGGTCTCAGAAAGTCCTTCCCTCTCCTGACCCCAAGCCTACCCCACTCAATCTCTTATTAGTAACAATATTAGTTTAACATATTCATTCAAAGAGTGTTTATTGAATGCCCACCTTACACCTGCCAGGTGCTAAACATGCACCGTCTGATTGACTGCTCACAGGGACTACTCTTACCCCACCTGCCAAATGAGAAAATTGAGGCTCAGAACCAGTGGTTTGCCCATGACCCTTAAGTGTCAGGCCTCAACCCCAGGTTGTCGTGCCTTCAGCATCACTGACCCTGACGGCCTCCTGTTGGGTCTGGCTCACCCAAATGCCTTCCCCTGGGATCTACGCAGAAGAGGGGCTCGGGCCCCATCCCTAGTCTCCTCCAGCAGGCTGGCCAACCCGGGCGTCGGGCTCCAGCCCCTCAGAATCAACTTGGGAGACAATGGCAGGATCTGCGGGGGGAGGCGAGGGCGCGGGTGCCCCCCTGCCTGCTGCCCTTTGTCTTCCCGCCTGCTCCCCTCGTGCGCCCCGGGAGGCTGGGAGGCGCCTCTCGCAGGCTTCCTCCTCCCATTCTTGTGCTAATTGGGTGTCAAGCTGAGATCAGTGAGAAAGAAATCCGCCCCGGCTCGGGTTAAACTGCCGCCAAAGACGAGGGCCGAGCCCAGAATATCATTAGGCTGGGAGGAAGCAGGGCCCCCCTTCTCGGGGGGAGGGGCCGGCCACGCATTCAGGCCCCTTTGAAAGTCACTTGGTCACCCCCTCCCTTGCTGCCACCACCTCAATGGGCCCCTTGGAGGTATTTAACCTTCTTCCCAGGGATTGAAAATGATACGCCAAGCATTGGCCTGGTCAGCCACTTGCCTGTCCTGAGGGCGGTAGGACCTCCAGGGATGCTCGAGGCACGCTCCCTTCCAGCCTCCCCCTGGCTCTGTTGCAGATCGGAATACCGAGGCTTAGGGAAGGGGGTTTGCATCCCAGCGCTCCCATTCACAGGCTCTGTGGTCTCGGAAGTGACTGCCTCCCTGGGCCTCAGATTCCTCATCTGTGGAATGGGGATGAAAATAGTAGCTGCTTTGTGGTGTGGATTTAATGAACCAGTGTACACAAAGCGCGTTGCAAAGCGCCTGGCACAGAGGAGGGGCTCCAGCCGTGGCGGCCATTAGCAAGTCGAAGGAAATAGGTCTGACCCGATGCAGGGCCCTCCTGGCACAGCCCCTGGTCTCTGGAAGCGTGCAAGTCCAAGGGCCCACAAAGGACTCATTTTTCATATCTAGCTTCAGCTCTACCCCACCCCCGACCTGCACTCCCCGCAGCCTCCCTGCTTGCTGTCATCAGCCCTGCTCCCCACGGACTTCCAGGCCTTTACGTTTTCCGGCTACTCTTATCTGGGACATCTTCTCCCTCTGATTCTTGGTTAACTCTTCCTTGAAAAGCCTCTCTCACCAGGAAACAGGGCTGCCCACCCCACCAGGGCGCTGGATTAGTAGATGCAGCTAACCACACACCCTCCGTTTCTTGACTCCCAGCTCCCTCTCCCCTGTCCTCAGACAGTCAGCTCCCAGGTCTCTCTCGCTCACCATGCACCCACCACCTCTGCCCCACACCCCTGCCCCCGTCCCATCCTGCGAGGGCCTTTAGACTCCTGCTCCAAAGATAACTTACTCGGTACTTTACAAACCGTGAAGCGCCATATAAATGTCGGGAAATGCCCCATGAGGAGCAGCTGTCGTTAATTTCACAGGCACATATTGAAAATCTGCCTGTGCGTGACTCACACAGCCGCGGCTGAGGATGATNGGGGGGTGGTGTAGAAGTGGCCAACTCAGGCCTAGTCTGGGGTCTTAACATCTGAATATAGATTTTTTTTTTTAATCTTGAAACTGCTATGTACTAAGCAGACATCAGCACCAGACCGCATGTTAAGAGATCTCCAGGCACAACGCATGTTCACAACTATCCTAGATCCCCATTTACAGGAGAAACTGAGGCTTAGCCTGGCGAATGGCCTTGAGTGCAGGCCTGTTCACCAACTCTCCAGGTGACCTAAGGAAGGAACGGGGTGGGGGGGGGGGCTATCCCATCGGAAAGCACTCACTGCTAAGGGTTAGACAGAAAGCCACACTGTCAGCCAGGTCCAGCCCCTTGGAAGTTTGACCTCAGGTCCTCAAAGCCCTGCCACAGGGTGCTCTGGGCTGGGTACCTGCCTGGGCCTGAGGTGGGACTCACAGCCCCTCCTTCCCACTTTTGGAGGCTGAGCGCCGAGGACCAAGATGAGATTCTCCAAGCTCTGCATGCCCTCTGCTGGCCACACTGGGACACTGCAGCCATGACTGTCACCTCCCCCCCAACCCCCTCAGCACCTCTCCCCAAGGGCCCAGCTCCAGCTCTGCACCCCACTTTCCCCCAAGAGCAGCATCAGATTCTTCTATATTTCAAAGTTCCTCCCCTAGGAGGCATCCCGGATCTCATCCTGGCCCCCTTCCACCCTGGCCATCAGAGCAGCAGGCCTAGGGCGGGGCTCACAGTTGGCTCCACAGTCATGGGTGGAATGGAAGCTCTTGGCTTTCCCCTGGCCTTCTGCACCAGGAGGCGGGTGGGGCAGCAGGAAGCAACAGGGGCTTGGGTTTGCATTCCAGCCCCCCCACCCCCCTACTGCTGTGTGACCTCTCAGCAAGTGGTGAAGCTTCAATAGTGAAGATAAGGCCCAGAGGCACACATGGCCCATCGGGCTGGGCTGGGTTGGACCCCTTTCCCAAAGGGCCATGCGTTTCCAGCCTGGGTGTGACTCCAGCGATGGGGCCTTGGAGACAGCTGCCTCTCCACTGGCGCGGCTTGTGCCGTGGCCCTGGGAATATCACTCTGGGAAGCTTTCCTGGACTCTGCCAGAACTGGTCAGGCAGCCTGGCTCTGGCTCACACAGCCCCCAGACCCCTAGGGAAATGCATGAGCAAAGGTCTGGAGATGTGATCAGGCCCTGGGTTAGGGTTTTCTCCCTCAAAGGCTCTGAATAGCCCTTTCCTCAAAATGGGTCCCTGTGCTCTCTGAATCCTCCTGATTATGCCCCTTTCACAGATGAGGACACTGAGTCTTTTGCCCCAGACCACAAACTCAAAAGTGACACAGCTGGTTTGGACTTTTAAGCTCACGCTATTAAATACCTTGCCAACTCATCGAGGCATCTTACCTGCTGTATGCCTAAGCCCGAGTGAGTGAATGGGCTGGAGGGGCAGGAGGTGGGGCCTGAGTGGGTGCAGTGAGCTCAGGTGGCATGCACACAGGCTGGGGGGGGAGCCAAGGCAGTTTATTGGCCACTGAATCACCCCCACCCCCACCCCTCCTCCTCTCATAGCCAGCCCAGGACTTCAATGGAGAAAGTGATGTGGACAGACCTACAAGGAGAAAGGTCCCGCCTGAGGGGCAGCCAGGCTGCCACCCAGGAGAGGAGGATGGGGGGGCACTCAGTCCAGGCTGCCTGCTGCAGGTCGGGGTCCTCCTCCTATCCCCCTGGAGGTGTAGGCAGTGCTGAGTGACACTGGAACAGCTCCGGGGCCAGGATCTTCCTCTCTGGCCACCTGATCAACTGCCACTGCAGCCCCTGCCCACTCCGTCGGCTTCCTGAGTCTGGGGGCTTCTGCCCTGGTCCCATTTACAAGCTCCCTGCTCTCTGGGGAGTCCTTGGTGACCCTCCACCTGCCCCTGCCCTGCCCTGCGACATCATCCTAAGGGGCCCAGTCCGTCTCAGCCTCGGGCCCAGAGCCCCCACATGGCCTCGAAGACGGAACATGGACTTGAGGCTTTCACAGAAAGCCTCTTGGGGGGCAGGGGGAAGCGGCAGTGAGTCACTGGGCAGTTTTGAGGGGGAGGGTGTAAGCACCTCAGGGTGGAGGTGCCGGGTCCTGCTTGCTTTGGTCTGGCATTGCCCACGACCCCTCTGGGGTGGGAACTGGGGCTCTGGATCCAGCACCCGCTGGCCCTTAGAGGGGCTCGGGGCAAATCACAGCTTCTCCTCGCCAGCCTGGATGCGGGTGTAGGCCTCTTGGTCCAGCGGGACGTAGCGGCCCTTCCGGGCATCCAGGTAGAACAGTGGGTCTTTCACCACTGCCGGGTCAAAGCCTTCCTTCCGAAGCTCTGTCTTCTGTAACTTGAAGGTCCCTGAGGGAGCAGGGAAGATGGGTCAGAGGGTGCAGGGCAAGGGCCTGAGCCTCGAGAAGCCGCCCACCAAAGCTGAAGAGGGGCAGAGGCAGAGGGCTGGTGAGAACACAGGCACGGGGCATGGAGCACAGCAGGGCACAGCCCTGTACACTTTGCATGGCGGCTAATTACATTCGCACCGCTGCTCAGAGCGGCCCTGGCGTGGGGGGCCGCGCTACCTGCCTTCTGCTTGCAGCTGGGGAAACAGAACCAAAGAGGGGAAACTCTCCATCTAAGGCCATACGCCCTGAGTGACAGCAGAGGGAGGGCCAAAGCCCAGGCTTCCGTGCTTCCAGCACCTCCCAGGCACAGGCAAGAGCTCATCTCACCTGCACAGAAACCCAGAGGCAGGTGCTCTGCCGGATTCTATGGATTCTACAAGGCATGAGTTTTCAGCTTTTAACATCTCTGAAATAGTTTCAACAGCAGTAATGTTTTCTCAGTTGTACGTCACAGAAATTGCACATGGCTCAGTCACTGGCATCAGCCCACTGGACAGAGAAGACTGGCGTGGCGAGGCACACCCCCGGGCCAACGCCACACAGCTCATAAGGGCTGGAGCTGGGATTTGAAGCCAGGTATGACAGATTGCCAGAAATGGCCAGGTTCCTTCCTTCCCTGGACACACACCCCGCTGCCTGGTGGCTTGGCCACTTCTCCCAGCGAGAGCTGGAGTCTTTCTCACCCCCCACCTGAATCCGAACTGGCTTTGTGACTTGCTTTGACCCACAGAACATAAGAGTTTGGGGAGTCCAGGCCTCGAGAAGCCCTGCAGCTTCCACTGCAGGAGGGGTTGCCTGACACTGGTGTAGTCTCTGAAGGGGGAGAAGGCACACAGAGCAGAGGTGAGACAGCCCAGGGGCGCCCCCTTGACTGGCCCTATCCAATAGGATAGCCACTGGCCATAGGGGGCTCTATACATTTAATTAAAATGAAAGAAAAGGGAAAATTCTGTTCCTCAGTCACGCTGGCCCCCGTTCGAGTGCTCAGCGACTACACGGGGCTAGTGGCCGCGGGTCGGTCAGCGCGCACACGGGGCATCGTTGTCACTGCAGACAGCTCTGCTGGCCAGAGCTGCAGAAGCGACCCGCTGGGAGCCAGACAGGCAAGTAAGGACATCCCAGCCCCCGCAGCCCCCGCTGAGTCACGAGTGATGGCAGCTCTTCCACGCCAGGTAGGGCTGATGGAAGAACCACTCAGCTGAACTTCACCCCAAATTGCTGACCCACAATTGAGAGCAAAAAAATTGCTGTTTTCAGCCCTAAAAAGTAAGTTTAGGGATGTTTGTTCTGCAGCAAAGCCTGAAACCTGAGATCTCTTCCCTGCCTCTCTCCTGCACAGAGAAGTCGGCTATCACCCAAACCTCAGGAGCTCCCAGCCTCGATCACGAGCCCAGCACCAGTCCCATTCCACCCTTGGCACTGCTTCAGGTGCTTCTGGGAGCCTACCGCCCGGCAGGGGTCACATGGGTCAGGGAAGACCTTCCAGCAAGGCAGGGGCTCACATGATGTGCACGAGTGAGGTGGCCCGAGGCTGAGCAGCTGGTGAGAGGGTGAGGTGGGAGGAATCAGGACAGGGCAGCAAGGACTGACTTCCTGCCCATCAGGGGACCCGTCAGTGGTTCAACAGACAGAAGGCTGGCCCTGTCCTGCTATGTGACTGTGGACCCACCACTCACCCCTCCCCTGGATGACACTAACAGCCCCTCGCTAGTCTCCCTGCTCCCCCGGGGCTGCCTGCAGCCCTCTCCCATGCTCCACACAGCAGCCAGGGGGCCACATGGCACACGGACCTGACACAGGCTACTGCACTATTCAAACACTTCAGCGGCTTCTTGCTGCCCTGACATAGTACAGGCCCTCCCCAGCCCAGAATCTTCTGGTCTCCACTGGCCTCTCTGCCCCATCCGACACCGCTGCCCACAGCTCCCCTTGGCTCTGGCTTCAGGGACCTCCTTTACTTCCTCTCCTGCCCAAGTGCCCTCTGGTCTTAGGGACCAGCCTGGAATGCCTCCCACCCCATAAAGCCTACCCTCTCATTCAGGTCTCAGCTCAAAGGTCACCTCCTCCAGGGAGCATCCTAGGCACCTCACTTCCCTTCATTTGCTTTTCTGTCAGTTCGATCTGTATTCTGTTCTTTGCCCTTGGAATTCCTTGTCCTGTGCTGCCTCCCCAAGATAACAAAGGTGCCATCAGAATTTGTTACCTCACTCCCCAAGGCCTGGCACAGAGCCTGGCAGGCACATAGTAGGTACTCAATAAATGTGCATTCCGCTCATGGATGTGTGAACCTTCTCTCTCTGAGGGCTCGGTCCACTCACTTATACTCAGGGAGGTCTGTTTACCAATGACACAGCAAAGCTTTGGCTAAAGGGCAAATGACAGCCCCCAGGTCTCTCCAAAAGGAGCCAAGAAGGGCCACGGGCCTGGAACCTGGGAGCTGGAGCAGGGGAGGGGGCACACCTGTTTTGTGCAGCTCAGGCAGGAAGCGCAGGAAGATGGGGCGGGCGTACAGCGGCAGCTCCCTCTCCAGGAGCTGTGCGAAGCGCTCCAGGTCACAGCTGCCAGCAGGGTTGGCCACCGCGGCCATTCCGGCCCGGCCCTCGGTTCCTGGGGGCAGCAGCATGGACAGTGAGGAGCTGGCGGTGCCCCCTGGTGGTGCCTCCCCACACACGCCTGGCACCTCCCAGCACCCCGCAGATACCTGGCACCTCGACACCATACACTGCCACGTCGGACATGTCCAGCAGGCGGCTGAGCGTGCCCTCCACCTCGGTGGTGGACACGTTCTCCCCTTTCCAGCGGAACGTGTCTCCCGTGCGGTCTCGGAAATACAGGTAGCCCAGCTCGTCCATCACCAGCACGTCACCTATGGGGGTGCAGCATGAGGCAGGGCTTGGGCTGGCCGGCCGCGGGGGACCCCAGGATCTGCCTGACAGGAAGGGCTGGGACTGGGGCCGTCGTCTGGGGCCGTCTTCTCTGAAGGTGGGGGAGGGCCCCTTCATTCCTCTCCACCCTGCCCCCCAAAGGGGCTGGTGCCCACCCACCGGTGAGGTAGGCCTGGTCCCCCTTTTGGAAGACGTCCTTGGCGATCTTCTTATTGCTGGCACCCTGGTTCAGATAGCCGTCAAAGCGGCGCAGGGGGTCCTGCTGGATGATGCGGCCCACTAGCTGGCCCGGTTCACCTGGGGGCAGGGAAGGCAGGGCAGCTGTCCTCTGGGGGCCTCCTCTACCCGTACCCCGCTCCCAAATGCGCCCCGCATCTTGATCTGACTTCTGGTCATACTGCTTCCCACAGAAACACTATCCCGCTCTGGGGCAGGAGCCCCGAGGGCAGGGAAGCTTCTCCTAGCAGGTCTGATTCATAGAGCACTCAGTGACGTCTGGTCACGGAGCAGATGGAAAGATGAACGACATGAAAGGGTGGCCAAGCTCTACGTGCACAATCTGACCAGAGCCAGCACTCCTTGGGCCCCTGGCTCTGCTCAAAGAGCTGTACGTTCCTTAGCATGCATGATGCCGAGGGCAACCCCAGGCGGTGGTGCTGCCATCAGCCTCACGTGCAGATGAGGGGACTCAGGCACGAAGCGAAGGGGCTGAGCCAGGATCAACCTGGGGGTCCTCCACAGAACAGTGAATCAATGGACCGATAGGTAGATGGGATGAGGAATGGAAGGACAGATGGACAAAAAAATAAATGACTTGTGGCCCTAAGAGAAGAGCTGAGTGACGGCCACTAGTCAGAGGGCTCCCCACTCACCCAGCCCAGGGCTATCCCCCTCCCGGGTCAACCTCTCCCGCTCTGACTCCACTTCCAATCCTGGGGCAGACCTGGCTGGCAGGGAAGGCAGACGCCATTGGGCCCCCGGATCAGTTCCATGGTGTCCTCGTTGACTCGTACCAGCCGGATGGGGTACACAAAGGACAGGATGCGGCTGTTGAAGCCACAGGCCCCCACCTGCAAAGACCAAGACTTGGGCCTGAGACTGGACAGTGTTGGGAGGCCTGGTGCCCACACTCCCACATCTGCACTGCCCCAGGACCACACTCCGTGCTACACACCCACCCCGACCAGACAGTGGGGGCTCCAGCACCAACACTCTGTGCTGCACCCCCCCGACCAGACAGTGGGGGCTCCAGCACCCACACTCCATGCTGCACCCCCCCCAACCAGACAGCGGGGGCTCTGGCGCCCACACTCCGGGCTGCACCCCGCCCCCATCCACCGCCCCACTGCCCACCTGGCTGTCGAAGTTGCCCAAACTGCAGTTACATTCAGTGGCCCCATAGAACTCGGCCACCTGGGGGATGTGGAAACGGCTAGAAAAGTCGGTCCAGATGGACTGGCGGAGGCCGTTGCCGAGTGCCATGCGCACCCGGTGCTGGTGTTCCGCCTCCCGGGGCGGCTGGTTCAGGAGGTAGCGGCACAGCTCGCCGATGTACTGCACAATCTGGGGGCAGACCTGGTGTGAGGCTGGCCCATGGCTGCTCTCATTTCACCTCCCAATCACACGGGCCCTGGGCCTTAGTGTCCCCATCGGACAACAGAAATGTTGCCCCCAGTGAACGATCGGCCTCAGCTGTAAGGCAGATGTCCCTGAGTGGGGCCGATGGGTCAGGAGAGCACAGGGACACGCATCCCCTGCCCTGCTCACTCACCGTGCAGTTGTACTTGATACAGTCATCCCAGAACCGGGAGGCGGAGAACTTCTTCCGGATCACCACTGTCATGCCATGCAGTAGGCACTGCCCCACTCCCACGATGTTTCCTAAAGGCAGAGGGGTGGCCCGTAGAGGTCAGAGAGCCAGGAAACCCCTCCTTCCAGAGCCTCCCCTTGCCCAGCCCATCTCCTCAAAGGCCTTTCCCCAGTCCCTCCTTCCCGTCCTGTTCCTCCAACACTAACTAATCACACCTCTCCCCTCATCAAACACTTTCCACAGCTCCCCAGTGCCTCCCCAGTGTGCGATCGAGTGCATGCTCCTCGGACTGTCCCTGGGGTCCCTGGAGCGGGCCCCACCCTCCTGCTCCTGTACCTGCAACGCTGCCATTCAGCCAGAGGGGGACCAAGCTAGCTCTCCCAGCTTCCGTGCCTCACACCTGCCTGACTTGGGAGCACCTCTTCCAGGAAGCCTTTCTGACCATCACTGGACTCTTCTCTTGAGCTGAGCTCCTGCTCCCTGCCTGTCTCCACACTCACCATGCCATTTCTTGTATTAAAGTCATGTGAGTTCCCATCCTTCCTCCTGCCCTAAATCCACACCTGACTCTAAGCACCTTGAGGGCAGGAACTCTTAATTATTCCATCTCTGTGCTTCCCTTTCCAAGCAGCAAGGCTGTGCCCACCTGTGGAAACAACTGCCGGGTCAGACTAGCCCTGGCGCCCTGCGGGACACGGCCACACACATTGTGACGCTGGTGCGACCGTCTTCGTTCAGAGGTCCAGTCAATGGCCAGGTCTGCTCTGAACCCAGAGCTGACTCCAAAGCTCATGTGTTTCTACCCACAAGATACTGTCTGCCAAGAGGGGTGGGGTTCCTGGGGCCCCAGGGCACGGGAGGCTGAGAGGGCAGGCCCCATGTCACCTGCGGAGTGGTAGAGGGGCAGGCAGTCGTAGACAATGTCGTCGGGCCGCATCCGGAATCCGTGGTACACCAGGGCGGCCATGCGGTAATACCTGGGGGGCACGGACAGGGCGCTTCGCAGGCAACTTGGGAGGCAGGAGGAGGGGCTCCCGGGCCCCGCCCCCAGCACGCCCCGCCCCCTGGCGCTCGTTCCTTACCGGCTGTGCACCACGATGGCGGCTTTGGGCAGCCCCGTGGTGCCCGACGTGTAGATGTAGAAAAGCTTATCTGAAGAAAACAGACACACAGCGGCTGTGAGGAGAGACCGCACGGGGCTGGGGAGACCCTGGCTGCAGGGAGCTTCTGCACCACAGGTCGTATCTTCCCCCCGCCCTGTGGCCCAGAGAGAGGATGGTCACATTGGTTTCTGCAGAGGCTCAGCAGCCCCCCCTTCCCGGTGGGAGGTTCTAGGAGGCCAGGAACCCCGTGGGATGACTGCATGTCATGTGTCAATCACCTCACGCCCTCTGGATGCCTGCTGATGCCAGCCCTGGGCTGGGCATGAGGACACCAGGCTCATCCAGGCAGAGACCCTGCCCTCGGGTTGCTTACAAAAGCACCAGGGAGACAAATTCACCCATGACACAGATAAAATGTAAAATGACCACGATGCCAACAAAGACCAGTTCCTGAGCACTTCCTGTCACACCCCAGCTTTCCACTGTATCTTTTTCAAACCCCAAAGCTGCTCCATAAAATCGATTCCGTTACCAGCCCCGCTGTTATGGCTGCGGGAACCGAGGTTCAGAGAAAGGGCAGCTCCGGAGCTCAGGGACACAAGGGAAGCGGTGGGGCTTAGGCATGAACTCAGCGCCAGCTCTGACCCTCTGGGCAGCGTAGCACACAGGGCAGGGTGGAGTACAGGAGAGGCTGCAGGGTCCAAAGGCTGCCTGGAGGAGGGGACGGGGTGGCAGGGCAGCCCAGTGCAGGGAGAGGATCCCAGGCTGACAGGGGCTGGCACTGAACAGGTGCTGGGTGAATATTTAGAGGGTCTAGCCCCTGGCCCAACCCCAGTCCAAATTCAGACCCAGCGATTTCCTGGGCTCTACACGATCCTGCCGCAAGTGATGGGCGGCAAGGAAGAAACAAGTCAAAGGATCAGGTTTTGTGAGCTCCTGTGTACTTGGCACCGTGCCTAGCATCTTTACACACATTATCTGTTTACCCTCCAGTGACCCCAAGGTCACTGTCCTCATCTTCCTGGATGGAAAAAGAGAGGTGACAGGACTCACTCCAGGTCACACAGCAGGTTTGCAGAAGAACTCAGGCCTCTGGCCCTGGGGCCAGCGCTCTGTCCAGGGCCCATCTGAGAAACCCTCTGCAGGGTGGGAGGCCCACCTGTGAAGCCCTTGTTAGGGCGACCGGGCAGGTGCGTGGGGGCATCTTCCAGCAGGGGGTCTAGGTGCTCCGTGCCGGCGGGCACTGTGCTGGGCTCCCAGGGGCCAGAGCAGAAGAGGCTGAGTGAGGGATCCAGGCTGGCTTGGATTTCAAAGATGGCTGCAGGGGAGACAGGGCTGATCAGCAGGCAGGCCGGGAACCTCACGTCAAAGGACCTCTGCTCGTGTCAGGGCTGGCGTGTTGTCAGGGGACACTGGCTGTGTGCAGGGAAGATGGGTGAAGCACCTGGGTCCTCATGATAAGAACTGACAGGAGCAAGAACTCCCTAGCCGCTGGCTACCTACATAGCAGGCTCCTTACGTGCGCCCTCTTGCTCACACAGCCCAGGAGGTAGGCACCAACTGCAGCCCCTAGACGAGAAGACAAGGCTCCAAGAATGGAAGGGTTTGTTCCCACCTAGAATGTGCTGGAGCTGGGACTCCAAGCCAGCTCTACCATGTGTCAAGGTCTGCGCCCTTACACACTGTACCATGCTTGACCGTGGGGCCCGGTTAGAAGGGAGGTGTGGAGGGTCGGAGGTCAGCAGCCCCCAACCTCTTCAGAAAGTGGGAACCTTCCCTCAGGCTGCCCCGTGCACTACAGTCGTCCAGATAATCACCTGTGCTGGGGCACAGGCCAGGCCAGTCCTGGCCCCCTCGGCTCCACTTCTGCCTCCCTCTGGATTTGTCCAACCCTCCCCCCTCTCCCTGAGGCACCCTTCCTCTCTCCCCCTCTCTTCACGTCAGTAACCTTCCCTGCCATCATCCCACACCACAGCAGTCAAGCCCAGGATGAAATCCTGCTTCGGTGTGACCTTAAGTGAGCTCCTCACACCACTCTGAATGTCTGTCTCCTCATCTGTAAAGCCAAGACGGCCATCCCTGCCTCACCAGGCTTTATGAAGATTAGAGGTGCTTTTGTAAAGCGCCAAGCTCAGTACTCGGTCAGCGCTCAATGCAGCCGCAAATAAAACATAAGCTCTGCAGGAGAGCAGAGAATACATTCTTGTTCTCATTTTATAGATGGGGCAAATGAGGCCTAATTAGTCACCCAGAATGGTTACCATTCTATCTGCAGGCTCACCTGGCATCAGCCACTTTGTTAGCGCTTCAGGCGAAGTATCTTCTTGAAAATGATACGTGGTTAAGAACTACAGTGAAGAAACTGAGTCACAGACTATTTCCAGTCTCTTACTCGGGATCTCCAGCTTACCAGTGGCAAAGCCCAGGCTGTCTGACACCAGGGCTCACGGCCTTCACCTCTGAGCCATGCAGCCTCCCCCAGGCCTGGAAGGGGGCTGTGCTCTGTGCAAGACCCTGTGGGCCTCCTCACCTGACCCCCCACCCCGGGGGCTCACCTGGGGCCATCTCGCTGCCAAAGATGAGGACCCGGGCCCGGCAGGTGGTCAGGCAGTGGCGCAGGGCATCCCGCCGGAGGTTGGTGTTGACAAGTGCTGCCTCCACGCCCAGCTTGGCCATGCCCAGCCACAGGCCCACGAACTCATTGCGGTTCTCCATGAAGAGAGCGGCCACGTCGCCCGAGGACAGGCCCCGAGCCTGCAGGAAGTTGGCCACGCTGCTGGAGTAATCATCCAGCTGGCGGAAGGTCCAGTGGGTGTCTGTGCCCTCAAAGATCAAGGCTGTCTTGTCGGGGTGGCGCTGTACCGTAGAGGCGAACAAAATGGGTACTGTCCGCTGCTCCCGCAGGTACCGCCGGACCTTTGCCTTCACCCTCAGGAGTACTATGCCGCCGCTAGGTGGGAGCAAGCAAGGGAGCCATGACTGCTGGGGCTGGGGTGGGGGGGTGGCCGATACCCTGGCCCAGGTTGTTGTCCCACAGGCCTGAGGCTCCTGAGCCCCATCACTTGCAACACTCCCCTTTTCCAGCACCTGTGTGCTGGGCACCATTACAGGCACCGGCCCACCGATGCCGCACAGTAACACCAGGCACCCGGGGATTACTCCCTCCCCAGTACAGACGAGGAAATGAAGCTCTGCAGGACCACGGCTCGCCTGGGCTTTACAAGCTGAGATCCGGACCCTGGTCCTCTCTGGCTCCAGAATTCAACACCTATGACTCTGGAAGCTCTGCTCTGAGTCTGCTGCTCTGTCAGAGCCTTCCTGGACTCCAGGGCCCAAGTCAAAGTCCCAACTCATTTGGGACCTCCCATAGCCCTGTACTGCACCTCTCCAGACCCCCGCCACAGTAAATAAAGGGTAAGTGTGAGATTTGTTCAGTCTCCCTCCTGGTGAGCCCACCAAGGGTAAGGCTCCATCCTGTTCACCACCTTGCCCGCTGGGCCCCACTCAGTATCAGGCCCAGAGCTTCACTAAATGTAGAATCGCTTGGCAAAAACCATGAAAAGAGCCCAGATGTCCATCAACAGATGAATGGATAAAGATGTGGTGTATATATACAATGGAGTATTACATGGCCATCAAAAAAAGAGAAATCTTGCCATTTGCAATGACGTGGATGGAACTAGAGGGTATTATGCTAAGCAAAATGAGTCAAAGACAATTATCATATGATCTCACTGATATGTGGAATTTGAGAAACAAGGCAGAGGATCATAAGGGAAGAGAGGAAAAAAATGAAACAAGATGAAATCAGAGAGGGAGACAAACCATAAGAGACTCTTAATCTTAGGAAACTAAGCATTGCTGGAGGGGAGGGGGATGAGATGGGGTAACTGGGTGATGGACATTGGGGAGGGTATGTGTTATAATGAGCACTGGGTGTTATATAAAACCGATGAATCACAGATCTGTACCTGAAACAAATAATACACAACATATTAATTAAATTTAAATTAAAATAAAATTAAGAAAAAAAACCAATCACTTGGCAATATGCCCCTTTCCTGCCCTGTCCCTACCACCTCTGACCTTCGAAAGCTCCTAACTTCCTGACTTCTATGCTTATTCACATGCTGTGCCCTCTGGCTGGAATCCCCTGCTCCGTCACCTGGAGGTGCCTCTCAACTACAGCTTTTTGTCTTCCAGGCGGCCTTCTCTGATTCCCCAGGGCCCTGGCCTGAAACCACCTCTCCCTGACCCACACTCCCACAGCTCTTTGCAACCACCCTTCCTGCAGTGGCCACTCAGTACCTCCTTTTACAGTCAATTCAGATGACAGGTGTTGAGCTGCCTGTTCTGAGTGTGGGTCACTGTGCTGAGCACTGGGACACCACTGTGACCAAGGCTGCCAGGGTCTCTGCCCGCTTGGTATTGTTAGTTTAGGGATTTATGGTATCTCCTTTTTATCTCCCTGACCAGTATGAGCTGGGCCCAGGACTAGGTCGGCCTTCTTTCTCCCTGGGCCCCAGAGCCAGCCTGATGCCTGGCACAGAGCTGGTAGCAGCAGGTGTTTCTGGTACAGGAGAGCCCTGTGGACTGTACCTGACTTTCTTTGGGGAGCAGGTTTCCCCAGATATCCAATTTGGAGCACTGCTTGAACTCTGTGCCTTCTCAAACTTATGGACAGGGCCCTTCCCACAGGGTTCCTCTTCGTTCTCTTACAAGCTACCACTTAGCCTCAGGACCCTTTGCAGATGTCTTCTTGACACACCTGATGTTCAGTGTATGCCCTGGGCCCCTAAGTCTGCCCTAGGCTAACCGGCACCAAGTTAGGGAGATCTCCTAGAAGACTTTCACCTTGGAGATGGAGATACTAGATACTCCTGCCAAGGAAAGGGGATAAAGCAGAGACTGCACCTCTGGGGCCCAGGGGCCCTGTGCTCGTAGAAGCCTGGTATGGAGAGATTTGGGGAACGAGAAGCCCATCGTGTTATAGGAGACTCCAGGGCTGGATGAACTGGACCAGATACTCACAAGATATCACGTCTTATGGTCTTGATGAAGATTCGGACAAAGCGCCAGCCTCCAGACCCCAGGTAGAGGAACAGCAGGGAGAACCCCACGTGGGTCCAAGGCAGTTTCAGCACCAGCTTGGAGAACAGCAGCACCCCCACCAGAGACGCCCCAAGCAGCATTGTGGCCTGTGGGCACAGAGCAGTCAGTGGAGCCAAACGTCTATGTCCCCCACCTCCTAGCCCAGACCCCCACTATGATCGTAAGGGTCAACCTGTAGTGAGCTTAGTCATACTAAGTAGGTAGCTGAGGATGGGGTCCCTTTCCAGGGCTGTCTTGAAGGGAAAGGCAAGAGGCATGGGACTTGAGAAGTGCCACCGCTAAGAGGCAGAGGCTGAGTTCTAGCCCCTTAGTCCCATCTCCACCTACAACTCTCCCTGTGACCTTGGGTAAATTAGTTCCTTTCCTACTTTAGGCCTTAGTCTCCTGCTCTGTGTTATGGGAGTAGTGAGAATTGCTCTCAGGAGCCCTTCCACCCAAAACAGGAGAGTCCACTCTCCTGACATCCAGGATCTCTAACCAGAATGGCTTGGAGGGGGGAATTAACTTAAGTGTCTCTGGCTTGACTCCTCATCCAAAGAACCTCCTTGGGTTTTTGGATGACCAGGCCAAGGCACAACACCCAAGGGCAGCTTCCTGGGAAGGGGCCTGGCTCCGTCCCAGCCCACAAACTCGGACAGTGCCATGTCTTTGATGGCCCACAGAGGGCGACAGAGCCTGGAGGTGCCCGAGAGGTGACCGCCTAGAAAGGAAAGGTGTTTGAGGGAGCGCAGGAGGGCCCTGAAGTCACTCCCTACAAACACACTCGGCGGCAAGCCACTCAGATGAATCTTTGGGGGATCGGGCTATAGAGGAAAAGGAACGGCTGACTGGACTGAGATTAGGACTCTTGGTCTTTTCTCTTGTCGCTTTAGGGACTTGCTCAAGAAGCAGCAAGATGGGACTCAGTTTTCTTTCAGGGTTCTCCTATTCCTGGGGAGGAGCTGAAGGTCATGGCTGTGATGTAGCCTGACAGTCTCCAAGCTAGGATGAGGACACGGTCTGGCCCACAGAGAGCCCTTACAGATCATCTCCCCCTTCTCCACACGAAAAGCAAAAGCCGGGAGGGGGACCAAACCAGCGCTCCCGTATCCAATGCCAAGGTATCAAAGGTCCTCAGACCTCTGGGCTCCCGGAGCCGGCCAGGACAGAGAACAGGAACCCGTCCCGGAAGACTGGGGGATGGGACGAGAAGGGAAGGGGATGCCGACATCCCTCGGGTCCCCGTCCCAGGTCACAGCGAACCGCCCTCGCCCCTAAGCAGCCAGGGCAGCAGGGCGCCCCCCTCACCCGAGCCGGCCCCACCACCGCCCACGACTTAGCCGGGCACCTTCCCCGCCCGGGACCCACTGGCCTGGCCTATGCTCACCCGGTGTCGGCCCCGCCGCGCGGCGCCCCGTCCAGATGCGGCCTGGCTGCGGCAGCGTAGTGGGGAGCGCGAGGGGCATCAGCAGCCCCAGACCGCGCAGAGCCGGGTCTCAGCAGAGCTCCACCGGCTCTGCGNAGAGCCGCAGAGACCTCGGCGCCGCGCAGCCCCAACGCGCCCGACACCGCCCGGCCCAGCCCGCCCTGCGCGCGCGACGGCCCCGGACGGCGCCCCGCGCGGTACTCTGGGAGTTGTAGTCCGCGCCGCGCAGCCCCGCCCCGCCACAGACACCCCGGGTAGAGGAGGAGACCCGCAGGCTGGGTCTGGGGCCCAGAGCCGGCAAGCCACTGGCGTTAGCACGTGGTGGGCAGCGCCCCCGCCCGCAGCGTGGGCGGAGAATCCGGAGTCTGCGCGCCGAGAGCGGCAGGGTTCCACAAAGGCCAACGCCACACCTAGAAGAACGCTAAAAGGGCGGGGTAGGCGGAGAGGTGAGCTGGAGGGCGTTTAAGCAGCCGGCTCTGTGGCGCAATGGATAGCGCATTGGACTTCTAGCCGATCGTGGTGTGGCGATTCAAAGGTTGTGGGTTCGAGTCCCACCAGAGTCGAATTTTGATAGCTCCTCCCTAACTTCATGTGGATATTTTACGGCCTCCAGTACCTTCGCATGGTTCAGAAGATCTGCAGACTTGAGGCTGGCACCCCTGCATCTGGGACAGCAATAAACGTGACGTCAGGATTACTGCCTTGGCATCCTTTCCCATCCTTGGTGTTTTGTAAGCAGTCAGGCGCACCTGGTGGTACAAAGGGGACGGATCTGAAGACCTGTACCTGACTGGCCTCTGATCGCTCTGGACCTTCCAGCAAATCAACTAGCTTTGAAGCCTACAACCAGATTTGTCATGCCACCTGCCAAGTCCTGGGTCATTGGCCAGCTTCCTAGTCCTGTGTGGCTCTGGGCCTCTGAAAACTTGGTTACTTGATAATCAAACCTGTTGGGCATCCGCAATCGCTACTTATCCTTTTATTTGTTTAAAGATTTTATTTAGGTGCATGTGGGTGGCTCAGTTGGTTAAGCGACTGCTTTCGGCTCAGGTCATGATCCTGGAGTCACAGGATCGAGTTCCGGCCACGGGCTCCCTACTCTGCAGGTAGTCTGCTTCTCCCTCTGACTCTCCCCCCTCTCATGCGCATGCTCTCTCTCTTGCTCTCTCATTCTCTCCCTCTCAAATAAAATCTTCATTTGCACGTGAGCAGGGGAGGAGCAAAGGGAGAGAGACGAGCCAGCTCTCTGCCCTAAGCTTGGAGCCCAACATGGGGCTTGAGCTCAAATCCCGAGATCATGACCTGAGTGGAAATCAAGAGTCTGTCGCTCAACTGACTGAGCCACCCAGGCGCCCCCACTGCTTACCTTTATTTTATTTATTTATTTATTTTTGAAGATTTTTATTTATTCGACAGAGACAGAGACAGCCAGCGAGAGAGGGAACACAAGCAGGGGGAGTGCGAGAGGAAGAAGCAGGCTCATGGCGGAAGAGCCTCATGTGGGGCTCGATCCCATAACACTGGGATCACACCCTGAGCCGAAGGCAGACGCTCAACCGCTGTGCCACCCAGGCGCCCCCACTGTTTTACCTTTAAATACATCCCCTAATTCCTTAGGCCAGGAAGACGTTCTTAAAGGGGGGAGGGGCAGTTTTCAGGGTCTAGTTATAGGGATTAAAAATGAAATTTTGGGGGGCGCCTGGGTGGCGCAGTCGTTAAGCGTCTGCCTTCGGCTCAGGGCGTGATCCCAGCGTTATGGGATCGATCCCCACATCGGGCTCCTCCGCTATGAGCCTGCTTCTTCCTCTCCCACTGCCCCTGCTTGTGTTCCCTCTCTCGCTGGGTGTCTCTATCTCTACCAAATAAATAAATAAAATCTAAAAAAAAAAAAAATTTTTGGTCTGAGAAGTACTTGGACTTATTTCTTCCAGAGTATAGAGTGCATCCTTCTGGGGAACCTAGGTAAATTAAAGTGCCGCCTCCCCCATTGCTCTTACATTCAAGAGGCAGTGTGGTGCAGTGGTGATGGGCTTCTGCACCGGCATCCGACAGGGATCAGGTTCTCAGCTGAAAGTTCAAAGTTTCTATATCTTATATATAAAAATGTGGACATACTACTAGTGTTCAAACCTCACAGAGTCTGAGTTAGTGTTTGACATATTTATTATTGTAGTTTACAAGCTCGCTGACCACAAAGCACAGGCAAAATCTAGACATGAAGATTATCTCTGATTATGTCCACAGGGCTTAGCTTGATAAATGTTTGTTGAATGAATGACAGGGAGAGTGAACTGGAGGCTCTGACTTGATCCACGCCAGGATCCATGGGTGTAAACATGATCATCACATTGTCTGCTGAGGTCATATACAATGGGGGCAAAGGAGAGTTTGGAAGATGGCGCTGGTGACCAGCCCCTCCACCCAGCCAGGTCACAATGGTGAAGCCAAAGCAGTACTCCACCCAGATTCTGGGCCTGGCCTGAGGGAGAGATGTGAGGGGACACAGAGGTAATAACACAGTCTGTCTTCAGTTGCTTACAGTCTAGTTGGACACACAGAGAGGCAAGTGGAGATAAGATCACTAAATGGGTTGCCCCTTACCAAGTGCTCACCATACTTTTGTCAACACCCACCACACGTTATTATAACTTGCCTTCTTTGCTTTCCAGTCAGGTACATCTGGGTTGCACCCCTAGTCTCACCTGAGGCACTGGGCAAATCACCTCTCCTCATGGAGCCTTGGTGTTTTCATTTTTTTTTTAAGATTTTACTTTTAAGCACTCTCTACACCCAACGTGGGGTTTGAACTCACAAGCCTAAGATCAAGAGTCCTATGCTCTACAGACTGAGTCAGCCAGGCGCCCACTCAGTGGCCTGGTTATAGAATGGGAATGCAGTCATCGGGGTCCCCGCCTCCTACGGCTGGGTACAGACTCAACAAGATGACTCGCGTCAAGCTCGCAGCACAGGGCGGGCATGTTGAAGGCCCTCAGCTGCTACAGCCGCTCAACTCCAAGAGGGCAGCGATGCAGCTGTCTCCATCACCGGGGGACCCCCAGCGTTTGGCCAACACTCAGAAGGTATTGGTGAAATAACCGGAGACGAGAGGGCTTGCACATCAGGATACACCCGCAGGAGGGCCGGGTGGTGGGAAATGTGACTGGAAAGGTCTTTGTGTGCCAGGCTGAGGAGTTTATCCTGGGGGCAGGGAACCCGAGGGTTCCTAAGAAGGGCAGGAGCTGGGAGCTATGGTTTGTGGGACAGGCCGAGCTCAGGCTGACCTTACCGTGGGCTCCTTTCCACTGACATGTCCCCCATCTGCCCTGCATTAGAGAATTAACATCAGCACTTAAACCTCCAGACTTGCCACAGGAGATACCAACACTTGGACTCACTCCAAGGCACGGAAGTTCCCCAGGAGACTGCAGTGGTTTGGCCCCTGGCACACAGTGGATGCTTATCCTGTCCATACATTTGGCATTAGGACCTCTGAACAACAGAAGTCCTCCCACTCTGGGTGTGTGCCGCATACATACCTCTGGCTTCATCGTGGACACGGTGACTTCAGATGCCTGGAAAGACCTTCCTGGCAAATGAGAGCTTCCACTTCCTAAACACGTATGCGCTAAATCACCACACATGCATAATGGCCCAGCTGTGGGATACGTATATGCTCTCCCCATGTCGCAGGGGAGGAGCCAGAGGCTCAAAGGGGTGACGGGACTACTGCCAAGGGTGCTGTGCTGGGCAGGGGCAGGGCCGGGTCTGTCTGTCCTCAGAGCCTATGCCCCCAAACATTGCTCTGAGGCCAGCTACAAATGGCTTTAATCAGGCAGAGGGAAAGGGAGCTTTCTCTGAGCCACCAGGAGAGGACTCCAGACCTGGGCACCCCAGAACAAGCTAGACCACAGCCCAGCTGTGTGACTTGGGAGGACGCTTCCCAAACTGAGACCCAGGGTCTTCACCATGAAGTGAGGCTGTTGTGGGGCTCTCTGCTCTGGGCTTAGCATCCACTCTTTCAGCTAATGAAGCAGCAAGCCCCTACTGTGTGCCAAGCACTGTTCCCGGCAGTGAGGGGAAAGAACGAGGCTCCCTGTCCTGATGGGGCTGACACAGAACTCATAAATGAACAAATAAGATCATTTCAGAGTGGTTAAGTGCCAGAAAGAAAATAAGGTGACATGGTGTGGTGCAGCAAGGGGGAGGGCACTTCTTCAAGCGGGTGGTCAGGAAAGGCCTCTCCAAGAAGGTGCCATTTGAACACAAATGTGAATGACAAGTAGTTGACCATGTGAGGACCAGGGGACAGAATGCTATTCCCAAAGATCAGAAGGCCACCACGGTTTATTGAGATGAAGAATGGACGTTTCTAGGTAGAAGTTGGCAGGGACTTACGGGCTGTGTAAGAACTAAGGAAGAAGTAACTATTGCCAGGAGAACTTTTTTTCCAATCATGAGGTGGTGGCAAAAATGCCACCGTAAGATCTGGAGACCAGACTCCCTTCCCAGCTAATCCTGATGCCTAGCGCCCACCTCTCCAATGCCATAAAGGCTCAGGGTCATTCAGGTACCAAGTGGCTGGAGCAGGTGAACCCCAGCTGGGCAGAGAAGGCATTCTGCAAGTTTGACCTTTTCCCCCAAACTTGGCACTGTTGACTTTTACTCACATGGGGGTAGGGCTGCCTGAACTCTGGAGAGCTGTGGAAACATGGCAGATCTGGAAAGGTGGCCTACACTGCAAAGATGGATTAGGTCTGGAAAGCTCACCCCAACTCCCTCCTCTTTCTGCAGAAGCAAAGAGCTCAGGACAGGGCTTCCCTCTTGAAAAGGCCCTGGATCCAAGGTAGGCCTCCAGCCTCCCACCTCCGTCACTGGGAGCCCTGGGCTGGGATGTGGTTGGCACAAGGTAGGCTGAGGCACCGGTGTGGCAGGTTTCAGACAACCCCTGGTTCGAGTCCCGTCTCTGCTCCTGTTGCCTCATCAATAAAACAAAACAAGCAATAATACATCTCTGTGGGTTGTTGGAGGCATCAACGCAATAAGGCATCTCAATTGCTGAGGCACATAGTACAGCTATAAAACTGTAGCCCTTATTATGGAGAGGGAAACTGAGGCACAGGAAACCCAACCAGGAAGTCTTGTGGCCTGTGTTCTAGTTACTTCAGGCAATCCGTTGCCTATCTCTAGGCCTTAGTTGTCCTATCCACATAATGGTGAGCTGGCTCCCCAGAACTCTAAAGGCTCTGCCATCTTGAGAGTGTTTCTGGTTCTAAATCCCAAGACAGGGCTAGCCAGTCTTGCAGTGATACTTTCACCCTGCCTGTCCCCACTCCTTGGTCCCGACCCAAAGAAAATAACTGGGTGCCACTCCAAAATGACCAGCAGCCTCACAGCTGGCTTCTCACCTGAGAACACACTAGGGATAATCGCTTTCTGCCCCTGGGGCCCTTCCTCTGAAGCCCTTCCAAAATCCTCACAGGAATCCTAGGAGGTGGGTGTTGGTTCTCTTCCCCTTTTACTGATGATGAATTGGGCTGAGAGGAGGGGAACAAACCTGCCCTAAATCCCTCTGCTGGAAAACAATGGAGGAATTAGGAATCTGAATCCCAGACTGACTTCAGACCAAACAACAGAAGATAAGTAGCTGAAGCTCAGGCCGGAGGGGATGTCGCTGGAGGGGACGTCTGCTGGAGGGGACGCCTGCTGGAGGGGACGCCTGCTGGAGGGGACGCCTGCTGGAGGGGACGCCTGCTGGAGGGGACGCCTGCTGGAGGGGACGTCTGCTGGAGGGGACGTCTGCTGGAGGGGATGTCTGCTCGTGGTGCTCAAAGGCCCAAGGCTCCCAGAGCCCCGGGCAGTACTGGGCAAAGGCAGGAGAGCGCACACTTGGTCTGATGGCAGACTTTATTCAGACAGTGGAGACTCACCTGCCCCTTCTCAGGTCTTTGGAACTGGTGAAACCCTTCCTCCCGGAGGACACCCAGCCTGGCACCCAGAAAACCCTCGTTGGCAGGGACGGCAGGGACGGGTGCAGAACAGGAGTCGTGGACCTGAGACACCCCAGCACCAGGCTGGACGACTGATTCTTGCTCACACCCAGTGCTCTTTGGGCAGCTCCTGGCTCCCCTGGGAACCCCGCTGCACTGCCTGCTCCTTCCTGGGGGGTCCTCAAAGCCATTATCAGTGGTTATGACAAATTACGACAAATGACGTCCAGGGGTCTGTGTTCAAAGAAAAGGAACCAAGGTAATGGCCAAAGAGTCCTCTGCCCCTAGAGCAGGTGTGTGGGGGGTGGGCAGCGGCTCAGGGCCTAGGCCGGGCCCCTGACGTGCACGGTGGGGGGCTCTGTGATGCCCAGCTCCGCCCGCAGAGCTAGCAGGGGCTGCTCCCAGCGCTGCTCGTAGTACAGGTTGAGGACGCACGGGGCTCTGCGCCCATTCTGCATGGCCCACGGGATCAGCTCCGAAACCAGCACCTGCAGGCTCCTGTGGGGCAGCAGAGGAGAAAAGACATGAGGTCCCCGGGGCCGGGCACGCCCTGTGCCCAGAAGTTCATGTGCATTTTCTCAGTCCTCACAAACACCTTAAAAAGAAGGTAGTTATTATCGCCATTAGCAGATGAGGAAACAGAAACTCAGTGAGGTAAAATCTGGTGCTCAAAGCCACACATTTTGAATACGCCAAAGCCCCGATTTAAATCAAAGGTTACCTAACTCTAGGAACTAGCACTGCATTTGGCATCCTACCCCCTCAACTCCATGTTCTGACCCAACACGGAGGCCCGGCCCAGGGGACCCTAGAGTCCTGTGAAACATCCAGGCTTCACTCATTGCCTTGGAGACCCAGCGCCAGGCCAGTTGCACCCTTCTGCCACATTCTTACTACCCCGGCTTCCTGGAGAACCATTAGGGCTGCTCAGGAAGGCTGCATGCTTGTCCCATTTCCTGGAGCCTGGCTCCTCTGGGCCCTCCCCCAACCCCTCGCTGCTTGAGAACTTACTGGGCACTGAGTCGGATTGGTCCAAAGAGGGCACCCAGGATGCACATGGGTAGGCCGGTCTGGACAGCCTCAAACCACTTCACCACGATCTCCCCTGGGGGGCAGGGTGAAGAATGGGGTGGGAGGTGAGAAGGGCCCAGGAGGAGAGGCCATGGTGTTCCTGGCAGTGTGGAGCAAAGCGTCTGCTCCTCTCTGATCTCTACTGGGGTTGGCCGTGCCCAGTCCTGGCCTAGGCTGGGCCTTGGAGCACTTGGCTTGGGGTGAAGGAGAGGGTCCAAGAAAGAGCAGAAGGAGATAAGGGCTGGGAAGGAAGCTTGGGGTCAGGGTGCAGAGGACTCCGAAAGCTAGGCTGAGAAGTCCAGGGTGGTTCCTACAGGCCTCAGGGAGCTGCGGAGGGCTTCCGAGCAGAGAGCCCCGATGCCTGGGTGCTGCTCCGTCAGCTCAGGAACCACAGAGGCAGCGGGACGGAGAGGGGATGCGGGACGGAGAGGGGATGCGTGCCACAGACGCTACCACGATGCTCAGAAAGCAGAAAATGAGGCACTGAGCCGGCTGACTGGTGGGTGACAGACCCAGGTGGGCAGGCTGGCTAGAACACCCTTTCCCACCCTGCCCATCCCCACTCTCAAGGTGGCTGCGGGCTACCACTCACCCAGGATGTTGGTGGGCATCCCCAGCAGGGTGTGGAGCATGTCGTGAACCTCCCGGTACCGCTGGATCACATAGGCTAGCTCCTCATTGTCCACGAATCGGGTGGGTGCGCGGGTATCTGGGGAGACCCTCTGACAACCGTGAACCTCCCTACATCTCCTCCCAACTGTTCCCAAGGCCACACTGGCCAGCCTCTCCTTGACTGTCAGCCACTCCCACCAGATTCACACCATGGACTGTTTCCGTCCGTACTTGCCAACAGGGGAGTCCTTGGGCAGGGAATAGAGTGGCGCTCACACCCTCTTGGCCGACCCTGACTCACACATAAGGTCCAAGCCTGCTGGAATTTATGGCAGAGAAGCTCCTGGCAGTTGCAGGAAGTGACAGTTGTTTAAGGGGCTAAGGTTTCAGTTTTACAAGATGGAAAAGCTCTGAAGGTTGATTTTACAACAATGTGAATATATTTAAATGACTGAACTGTCCACTTGGAGATGGTTAAGATGACAACTTTTTTTTTTTTCCTTTAAACTCTACCCCCAACATGGGGCTAGAACTCACAACCCTGAGATCAAGAGTCACACACTCTTCTGACTGAGCCAGCCAGGCGCCCCTGAGATGGCAACTCTTACGTTATCTTATCTTACCCCATGGTATGTTGTTGTTTGTTTGTTTTTTTTTAACTACAATTAGAAATAAAATGGGGAGAAAAGGAAAAAAGAAGCTTCCAAGGCCCCTGATACTTTCCTTTTTAAAGATTTAATTTTGGGGTGGGCGCCTGGGTGGCTCAGTTGGTTGAGCATCTGCCTTCAGCTCAGGTCATGATCCTGGGGTCCCGGGATGGAGCCCAGTGTTGGGCTCCCTGCTCAGTGGGCAGCCTGCTTCTGCTTCTCCCTCACCCAAATAAATAATATTTATATATTTGAGAGAGAGAGAGAGAGAGAGAGAGACGGCTCATGCACACACACGGGAGGGGCATAGGGTGAGGGAGAATCCCAAGCAGACTTGTGCTGAGTGTGCATTCCGCCGCAGGGCTCGATCCCAGGACACGGAGATCACGACCTGAGCCAAAACCAAGAGTCAGATACTTGACTGACTGTGCCACCCAGGCGGCCCTAATTTTTTTAAGTAATCTCTATGCCCAACATGGGGCTTGAACTCATAACCCCAAGATCAAGAATTGCATGTTTCACTGACTAAGCCAGCCAGGCGCCCCGGCCCCGATCCTTCACACGAGCTGCTCCCAGCCTAGGGTGCTCTCCCCCACCACCCGCAGCTTCACCTTGACAATTCCACCTGTCCTTTCTGACTCGCCTTAAGTGTCACCGCTGCAGGGAGGCTGTCTGTGAGATTCAGACTGCTCAGGTCCATGTTAGGGCCTCTTGCAGGGTCCCGTACCTTGTACTGTGATACGCAGTACATGCGCCCGTTTTGTAGACCTGGACTCTCCACTACGGCAGCCACTCAGCCCAGGTGGCCACCGAGCCTGGAAACGGGACAGTTCCAACCTAGTTATGCTGTAGCAGGCATAAAAGGCACACTGGGTTTCGAAGCCTTGGTATAAAGAACACAATGTGAAATCCCAGTAATTTAGAAATATCGATTACATGTTGAAATGATAGTATTTTCAGTACACGGGGTTAAATAAAATAGGTTATTAAAGTTAATTCCACCTGTTTCTTTTCGCTTTTACTGAAGTGGCTAACAGCAGACTGAAGCGACCTATCGGCTTGTGTTCGCTTTCTCTGCGTGGTGCTATAGTGGCCTTTCAGCTGCACACGGCTGCTGGCTGCTTTGTTCACTGTTGTATCTCCAGGGGCTTTTCTGAGCCCAGGAAGGGATGACAACTGTCCTTCTCTGACCCACCCACTGCCTCTCTGAGTCCTCAGCAGCATCCATGCAGAACGGGAGCAGCCAGTGTTCCTGTTCCCAAAGCATGGTCTCAGCCTGTCCAGAGACCAAAGGATTTGATGTCTTCATTGCTTTGGGGCTGCTGGCTCAGGGCCTTGGTCTGCATCTGTGATCTCACTGGGTCCCAGTTCCCAATTTCTTCTCTAGGGCGTTCTACATGCCATGTGAAGCTGAGGGTGATCAGAGTGATAGCAACCGTGTTTACTGAGTGCCTACTATATGCCAGCACTGTATGAAGTCCTTTACATGTATCATCATAAGGCATCTTCACAACCATCGGGGGGTAGGTACTTAGGAGCCTCAGATAAAGGTAAGAAAAATGAGGTTCAGAGAAATTAACTTGCCCAATATCACACAGCTAATCAAGTGGCTAAATCAGGATTGGAAACAAAGTCTACTGGATTCCAAAGCCAGTAGCCTTAACATCATTAATTACAAGCCATGTTAAGTGCCTTGGAGGATAAACATTAGGTCACCTGACCTCAGATAAGCAGTATGAGGCTCAGAGAGGTCAAATGATTTGCCCAGGGCCATAAAGCGGGGAAGAGAGGCAGGATTCTAATGTAGGCTGGTCTTAACTCCAGAGCCCAGGCCCATAATCTGGATGCCACAAGATGACCATACTCCCCTACCAAAGACAGCCTCAGGAAGAGTGGCCTCACCTTGAACTTCGATCTCAATCTCTGCTGGGACAAAGGTGTTCCTTCACATCCTGTGGGCTGCTGGTTTCAGTGCCCGGCAAGTGTCACAATCTCTATGGCTATTATCACAACTAGGGCTGCGACTGGGCAGGCTGCCCAGGGAGGCCCTGGCAGTCCCATCCCCTCCACAGCAACAAGATGAAAGGCTCTGGGGACTTCAGAAGAAGGCGGCCACCCTGATGGGTTTCCCATTGATGAAGTAACTTGCTGCCTGGTGAAAACTGAGGAGATGGTGGAAAACAGGGCAGGAGCAGGTGTCAGGAGAGTATGGGGAGCAGATTGTTCTCTCAGGGACAAATCATCTTCTAGAGCGGTAGCTTTTCAACTGTCCACTGAGGGATGTCTGCCATGTCCGCAGAGATCTGGGCTGTCATCACTTAGAGGGGGCGCTACTGGCATCTAGGGAGAGGGGCCAGGGATGCTGAAAACGATCCTGGAAAGCACCGGGCAGCCCCTCCAAACAAAGAATTATCTGTTTCTGGGGCGCCAGGGTGGCTCAGGTGGTTAAGCTTCTGCCTTTGACTTAGGCCATGATCTCAGGTTCCTGGGATCGAGTCCTGTGTTGGGCTCCCTGCTCAGCAGGGAGTCTGCTTCTCCTTCCCCCTTTCCCTCCCCCCAACTCGTGCTCTCTTTCAAATTAATTTTAAAAAATAAAAATAAACAAAAAAGAATTATTTGACCCAAAAAGTCAATAGTAAGCACTGAGGCCGAGAAGCCTAGCTCTAGAGCAACCTGGAGTGGGCTGGAGAGCCACCTGACAGAGGGGATTTGATGGGGTATGTGTATACGGGCATGGAGGGGCTGGGACAGGGAAGGCGGCCCAGCTGTTATTCTAAGGTCCTTTTATACAAATCAGGTCATGTTCCTATCCTGCTTGAAACCTTCAATGTTTTCTATTGCTCCTGTTACAAAACACAGACTTCTTCCCACAGGGGCAGGGTCTGGGCCCACTCTCCTCCCAGCCACTGGCTGCCTCTCCTCCACTCACTCCTATATGGCCACGTTGGTCGGTCTTTCTCTTTTCAGTTTTCCTTTTCTTTTTTGTTTTTTAAAGATTTTACTTATTTATTCGAGAGAGAGAGAGAAAGAGAAAGTGCTTGCATGAGCGGGACAGTGAGACAGCACGAGCAGATGGGAGAGGCCGAGTAAGAAGCAGGCTCCCCGCTGAGCAGGAAGTCCTATTTGGGGCTCGATCCCAGGACCCTGAGATGACCTGAGCCGAAGGCAGACGCTTCACCCACTGAGCCACCCAGGCGCCCCGCCTTCCTTGTTTTAAACACACAGGCTCTCACACTTGCCAGTACCCCTGTCCCTCCTCATCTCTCCTCAGGGCTGGCTCCTCCTCTTCTGCGTCTCCTCAGAGGAGCCTCCTGTGACCTCCCTATCGGAAGTGGCACCTCCGACCCGCTTCCCTGTCCTCTCTCAGGATGCTGTTCTCACAGCACCATCCGCTGGGATGGAAGCCCCACACAGGCCGGCTCTTTGCAGGTTTCATTCGCTGGATCTCGATTACTGAGAACAGTGTCATACGTTCCAAGTAGTCAATAAATATCTGACCTGAATTTTTATATGAAATGTTTTCTTTTATTACTTGATTTCCTCCCCAAACCAGAATATTAGCGCCACGAGAGCAGGACTTTGTCTGTCTGGTTCACCGTGCTATCCCCAGCACCTGGAACCATGGGTGGTACATGGCAGATCCTGAACAGGTCAATGAGTTCCTCAGCAGTTGGGACTCTCCCCACCAGCTCCTGTCCTCCTTGCCTGGGGCAGAGAGTGCCACAACTTGTCATTCCCTGCAGACAGCACTGTCTCTAGAACATGGGGACATAATACAGCAGTTAAGAGCATGATCTGGGGACACCTGGCTGGCTCAGTTGGTGAAGCATGCAATTTTGTTTTCCCTTTTTTTTTTTTGACAGAGAGAGACAGCCAGCGAGAGAAGCAACACAAGCAGGGGGAGTGGGAGAGGAAGAAGCAGGCTCTTAGCGGAGGAGCCCGATGTGGGGCTCAATCCCAGAACGCTGGGATCATGCCCTGAGCCGAAGGCAGACGCTTAACGACTGTGCCACCCAGGAGCCCCGAAGCATGCAATTTTTAATCTTGGGGTTGTGAGTTCAAGCCCCACACTGGGTACAGAGACAGACTTAAAAATAAAATCTTAAAAAAAGAAAAAAAAAAGGCATGACATGAGTACGAATACTGGCTCCATTCATACTGGCTTTATGAAATCATCAAGTTGCTTAAGTGCTCTGAGCCTCATTTCTTCATCTACCAAAAGGGATAATAATAGGACATACTCGACAGGGAGGGTCAAGCATGAACTTTCCTGTTGGGAGGGTTCGGCAAGATCAGTGTGAGCCTGGCGGCTGACACCCACTGAGCGGCTATTAGATACTGGCCAGTATTATTGCCTGGAGTTCCTGGCCCATTTGCCTGTCCCACAGAACCCGACAAAGCCTTGGCACAAGAGACAAAAAGCACACCTGCCCATGATGGCTAATCAGGACTCCTTCCTCAGGACGTCACTCCCATGCCCTTCTCTGCCTTTCCTAGTGATTGCCAAATGCACAGAAGCTGGAAACTCACATTTACATCCAGGAAACGGAGATACTCTTGGCCAAAGGAGCCCTCAGGCAGACTACGGAGCTTATCCAGGTCAAGGGTGGACAGCGAGATCCGGGGACGCTCTCTGCAAGGCAGAAGGCAGGACTTAGGTACTGTGAGGGCAGCAGCAAAGGCAGATGAGACGTCCAGCTAGAGCAAGGGTGTGGGAGGTGAATGGGGCAGAGAGCAACAACAGGGCCACAAATCCTACAGCAGCTCCTGCTTCTGGCCAGGACGGTGGCAGGGACTGAGGAGACTACCACAAGATAAGGTCATGGTTCCTGCCTGCAGTGGCATCATCTAGGGAGCAAGCCTCAGGTGTGATCAGGGTACTCACAAAGGACGCCGCAGGGGTGGGGGTTATAGCTAGCCTGTTATGGGAGCTATGGGAAGGCAGAGGGCCCTGTGGTGGGAACTGGGCTGAGGCCACCACACTGCACTACCCATGGGTCATCATAGTGTGTCTGTGAATGGCACCCATGGAGTTGGGCAGTGCCCAGCGTGCACAGCCCTCCACGGCCAGAGCATCAAGAAGAGCTCCCTAGGGGAACACAATGTGACTCCAGAGAGATCAGGATCCCCAGAGAATAGCCCCAGTCCCCCAGGCACAGCTGGGACCTACTGCAGGATCTTGGCACCCTCTGGATCCTTTCTCATCTGGTCCCTGAGGACCTTCAGGGCACGGTGTCCTGTGGTCTCCCCTAGAACTGCGACCATGTCTGAAAGCAAAGAAATGGGGACAAATGGAAGATATGATCGTAAGTAAGTTACTGGCCTGCGTCTGAGCCTGTCTCCTACATGATAAACTAAAATCCTATCTGCCTCTTAGTTAGAAGGATTCCTGTTAAACATTTATCAAATCACCTGGCACATGGCAGGGGCTCAATCCATGTACCTACAGTCATTGTCATTGTTATTTATCTAATGGGCTGAGGTGGCTCTGGTTAGCAAAGTGTTCTAAAGAGTTTATAAATCACTTTTACACCCATTATTACAACAGAATATCATGCCTCCTTTGATTACAGGCTTTGATATCAGAGAGCTAGGTTTGGGTTCAGGTGCAATTACTAAGTGAACTTATGCAAAATGCTTCACACTTCCAACCCTCAGGGTACTGATTTATGAAATGTGGAGAATACCTTTCTTACAGGGTTAATGTGAAAAATCAAGAATATCGTGCATATAAAACATTTAGTGCTGTGAGCACCCAGCATAAGGGCTCAGTGAGCAGTTAGCATTGTCATTTCTCTTAATAGGAGTAAATAACACCTTCCAGACTTAGAATCCTGCCTAAGATGTTCCAGTCATACATCCACCAAACATTTATTGAGCATCTGCTATGTGCCAGGCACAATCTAAAATACGCTGACAGAGTGTAACAGGGCAGTCAGGGTGTCTGACCTCATAAACTTTAATTTTTAGCGGGATGTTATAATTTGACGTATGTTATAACAAACGTTGTTTACATCTATTTAGTCCACGGGTTCTCAACGTGGCTGGACGACAGAATCTTCCGGTAGGTAGTTTATTTAAAAATGCTGTCCCTTCGGCCCCTCCCCTCCCCAAGCTCGGGCTGATTCGGACTGAGCTCAGGGTGGGACCCAGGCATCTGCCTTTTTGTGAACCTTGCGCGGGATGGTGGGATGCAGCCAGGTTTGGGAAACCCGACCTAGTCTATTCTCCAGGAGACGGGTAAAGAGAGGTGGGCACCTGCCCTGGTTCCCCAGACAAGGGCGCGCGCCGACCCCCCGCTGCCCTCCCGAAAGCGCTGGGCGGCGGGCGACCTTACCGTGGCGGTACGGGTTATAGAGAGACATTCCGGCCGAGCCGGCGGCCAGCAGCAGCTTCTGCAGCGGGGAGGTGGGGATGTGCCCCGGGTAGAGCAGGCCGGCGCCATGGCGCACGCCTCGGAGCCGCACATCTATTGGGCAAGAAAAAGGCCGCGGTCAGACGAGCCTGGCGCCCCAGGCCTCCCTCCCGCCTCCGCCACTTGCCTGCAGCCGGCCCTCGGCGGCCGCCGAGCTGGCGGAGAGGGCGCAGGGCCGAGCGCAGCAGCGTCGCCATGGCAGCCCGGCGGCCGCGGGAGGGTGCGCGCGGAGGGCGGAGGCCGCAAACCCGTCCGGCCGCCGAGCGCCCGGAAGGGCCTTTGAAGGAGAAAAATCGTAGTTCGGACAGGAGAGGGCCCTATCGCTAAGTCTGAGAAGGAAATCCAAGCGACCTATCACCTACTTCCACCGAAGCAACAGTCTCCCCACTTCCCCTCACTCCCAGAAAGAGTCCCCAAGTGGGACCCGCTTAGGGGTCAGCGCCGGACCTTACTTCCCTCTCCTCCGCGCGTTTTCCCCGAGGCCAATAAGACAGGAACCTCTTCCGGCTGCGAAACATGGCGGCACCCATGGTCAGGACCATATTTGGGCGTGGGACCGTACGGCACTTCCGTTCAGGTGCGGCTGTTTCACCAGCCGACGCCGCGGGCTTCGGGCATGGGGTCCCGCGGCCTGGCGCGGCTGCATGGGCTCTTCGCGGTCTACAAGCCCCCGGGGCTAAAATGGAAGCACCTGCGGGACACCGTGGAGTTGCAGCTTCTGAAGGGTGAGCGCCTCGAACCGACCCACCATCCGGCTCCGGTTCTCCGCTTCTGATGCTCCTGGCAAAATAAAGTCATGTGACCCAGTCCTCTGGGCAGAGCGCTTTTCTAATCTTGTAGTCTGTATGCTCCCTTACTTCTCACTTTCCCCTGCGCTCAGAGAGCTAAACCGTAGGGTCTGTTGTCCTAAGTAATAGAGTTAGAATTTGAACCCAAGCCTGTTTCTTAGCTGCCGCTATTCACTACATCGTGGGCTTTCTCCTTTTCATCTCCGTACCTCTCTGTCCCACCTCCCCCAGGTCCTCGGACAGAATTGACCTGGTATCTTTTACCTTTGTGTATTCAGGTGTCAATGCTGGGAGGGCTCCTGCCCCCGAACAGCGTGTTCGTTTCCTGCTGGGCCCCGTGGGAGACGGTGAAGAGAAGGCGCTTACTCTCACCGCCACGAGTGTGCCCACCCTCACCAACCATCCGCTGGGTAAGGCACATTCGGGCAGGGGCCTGGGTGTCACTTCCCAGGCAGTCTCTGCCGAGTCAGTGTCCCAGTCAGTGCTCAGACTCTTGTCCCAGATCCTTGAAGGGCCACAGTGGGGATGAAGAATTTGGGAATCGGCAAATTTTCCTGGAAAGGGCCAGATAGCAAATATTTTAGGCTTTGCAGGCCCAGTTCTGCCATTGTAGTGCCAAGAACCTGTTGGCAATATGGAATGCAATGAGCCTGGCTGGGTTCTAATAAAATCTTATTTATGGAAAGTGACATTTGAGTTTCATATAATTTTCCTCTGTCACAAAATATTTTCTTGTTTTTTTTGGAGATCATTAAAAATGAAAAAAAATTAACCCATGGGCCATTAAAAAAACAGGCTTGAGGATTTAGCCTGTGGCCTGTAGCTTGCTGACCCCTTTTAACTATTCTGGGACTCCAGATGGGAATTGAGACCCTCAGGTGGTCCTAAGGTGGGAGTTTGGGGCTCTTGGGAAAGAGTGACTTTCTTAGTCAACAAAACTGCCCAAGAATGAAACTAGTTGTAGTGAGCTCCCTGTCACTAGACAAGATTAGGAAGACTGAGGGGTTTGACCAGAAGCCACTTAAAATCCCTTCGGCTGTGATATTTAGTGACTCTACAGTGTAGCAATAACAAGTATAATGGACTGAAGATTTCTTCTCTACTACGTACTGTGTTAAGCTTTTACCAAGTACCATTTCACTAAATCCTCATCACAGCCCTGTGAGGTGGGTCCTGTTCTCATTTCACAAATGAGGAAACTGAGCCTTAGTGTTGACATTAAGTAACATAGCCTGGATTCAATGGGCACTTAACCATCCTGTATCCTTCTCCCAGATACCTTTTGGTCTATAGAAGTGTATATGCTTCTGGCTCATTCTTGCATGCAGTCTTTTTTTTTTTTAAATAGCTTTATTGAGATATAATTGATACACAAAACCCCACATTTTAAAAATGTTTTTATTTTAATTTTTAAAATGTTTATTTATTTATTTGAGAGAGAGTATGTGAGCAAGGGGAGGGGCGGAGGGAGAGGGAGAAGCAGATTGCCTGCTGAGCAAGGAGCCCAATGCAGGACTCCATCCCAGGACCCTGGGATCAGGACCTGAACTGAAGGGAGGTGCTTAACCAACTGAGCCACCCAGGCACCCCTCACTAGTTATTTCCTGAGCACCTAGTGAGTTCTGGGCCCTAGGGTTAGAACTTGGGACCCAGGCCCCGCCTTCAGGAACTTACCACCTCTATTTTCTTACGGGGGTGCCCAGGACTCCTCTTCTGCCGCAGCTGAGTAGGGAAGTTGAGTCCCAGTGTTCTGCCCAGTCCCCTCAAAGCCTCTCACCAGAGGAACGATGATAGGCAGAGTAACAAGCCCTTTTTCTGGGCCCAGGGAACTGAGGAAATGGTTCTAGGCCCCAGATTCCGTGGTGGGGAAGCCTCCGAGTCCAGCCTGATCCTGGTTTGGGCTCCACAAGGCTGCATCCTAGGAATGAGACCATGATGCAGGCTAAAGTCATCCTGGAGGCTGGATTCATTGAGGAAAGGGACCTCATTTGTTTCTTTCTAGTCTGCGGACCAGCATTCACCAGGCTGAAGATTGGTGTGGGACACCGGCTGGATGCCCAAGCATCTGGGGTGCTTGGTAGGTGATGTGGTGAGCCCGGGGGTGCAGTAATACAGTCTTGGGAGAAGACCGGGGAGCTACCATGAACCCAGCCCACTTCCAGCCTGACTGCCATTTCCCGCTGCTGCCTTCCTCCCCTGATTCCTGCCCCAAGTCTGGTCAGCTGGTGGAAGGGGGCATATCACAATTGCCCACCTTTATCAAGTGATTCCTGCATGTGACATGCGGTACGAAACCCTTTGTGCACGTGTTTTCACGACAACAACCTTATTAGGTAAATAGTTGATGATTGTTATGAAAAAAAGAAGGCTCCAGGAGCTTAGGTGACTCGGTCTGGATCATGTGGCTAGTGAATGCCCCTGGTCCAGGGAGCAAAAAGTGTCATCACTTGTGTGGGGTAGCCAAGCACATGACTCTGGCCCCACTGGCCAGGGTCTGAATGTTGCTGGAGCTAGACATACAAAGCCCTGAGTCATGAACCATCTGTGTCCCCAGGCCACATCCTCCATGCACGGTAGTCACAGTCCCCTTGTCTCACTTCCTGGGGCACAGGCAGGCAGACATGATCTCATGCTCCCTCTCCCTGTCCTCCCTCTCCAGGAGTGAATGGAGGGTCATTCTGTCCTCCGGCCAGAGGGAGAAACAGCCAGGAAAAGGCAGGGAGTCCCCACAATGCCTCTTTATTGGGCCCTTCCTTTGTGCTCACTTCTTTCTATGCATTGCCTCAGTCTTCACAATACCCACAGGGATCAAGACAGTATCTTGTATCCCCATTTTACTGATGGGGAGCTTGAGGCCCAAGGAGGCTAATGGACATGCTTAGAGCCACCCCAGATTCGAGGGCAGGTCTGTGTGACTGGGCCACCGGTCTCTTTCTTTGGAGTGCATCAGAACCCCTTGGGGCGCTTACTAAGGATCCGAGGCCCCTCCCCTCCATGGGTCAGAGTCAGTATAAATGGGTGGGCCCTGAAACCTGCCTTTTCATATCTACCCAGGGGAGCTCACTTGCTCCCCGTAGAAGCTGTCCTTGCCCTCTTGGCTGGCTTTAGCATCGGAGAGGGAAATATTCTGGTGGTGGTTGTGGGGGTTGGAGCTCCCAGCGAAATGGGAAGGGGGAGCCAGGTGTGAGATCAGCCTGGGTGTCTTCCAGTGCTCGGCGTGGGACACGGACGCAGGCTCCTTACCAGCATGTACAACGCTCACCTCACCAAGGTATGGGGGCGCTGGGGATGGTTCGTTTAGCCCCTGGTCCTTTCCCTGGGGCTCACTGGCAGGAATCTGAAGCTGAGAGGACTCCACGGGGGAACACCCAGGCCAGCAGCCAGTATTGTTTCATGGCCGTGTGCTGGGGGAGACTAAGGATAGTGTGGTAATGACCGCTGGCCTTACTACATGCCGGCCGCTCTGCGCTGAGCACTGCACCTGGACTCCCTCGTGGATGCCTCACAACTTCCCTGCAAAGTGGGATCTGCTGTTAACCCACCTTACGGATGAGACCACTGAGGCACAGAGAGGGGATGTCATTTGCTCAGGGTCGTGCAGGCTGTAAGGAACGGAACTGCGGCTTGAACCTGGATCTCTCCGACCCCAGAGCCTGATCATGACACCACTCCATTCTCCCCCCAAGACTGAGCAGTGGGCATCACCGTCCAGGTACCAGGGAGCTTGCATCTGGCCTGGGGCCGTGGAGTCCGGCACCACGAGTGGGGACAGAGGTGCTGCGTTAGAGAACCTCCAGTTTTAGTGGTTAAGAGCACAGATTCTGGAGCCAAACGGCTCCAGTTCAAAACCGGCTCCTGCCCCTCTGCCAGCTGCGGGTCCCTGGGTGGATTACTTAACATCCTCCATTTCCTCGTCTGTAACATGGGCGAGAGAAGAGTAGCTCCTCGTAGGGTTACCCTGAAGGTTAAGTTAGTAACTACATGCAACGTACTTAGCACAGTCCCTGGCGCGTGGTAAATGTTCCGTAAATTACTCTCACCGTTGGCATCATCGCTTCCTTGTGGCTGAGGCCGTTAGCTGCACAGATCCTATTTGGAGTCTGCGGAGAAGCCAGCAGGGTGCACTGGGAGGGGCCTGGCATGATAAGTTGTCAGGTCTGGCTGGAGAGGTGGGCAGCGCCCTTTGTGGGCAGGTGCTTTCTGTCATAGGGAAGTCTGGTGCCCTTCCCTGGGGGGACAGTGGGGTGGCTGGGTGGGGGCTGAATGCTTGGCTCCCTGAGTGGAGACCTGAGGACCCCCCCGCCCATGTGCAGCCTGTCTAGCAAGTTGGAGGTGGGAGCTGCCGGGGGCACCTCCGTCCTCAGTGCTGAGGACGAGCAGGGATTCTAACATCTTTCTCTCCCTGTCCTGGCAGGATTACACAGTACGTGGCCTCCTGGGCAAAGCCACAGATGACTTCTGTGAGGATGGGCGGCTGGTGGAGAAGTCAACATATGGTGAGAGCCCGCAGGAGCCCAGGGCGGTGGGAGGAGAGCGGCTGTGGCTGCCTTTGCATTTGCTCCCCCTTCCTCTCCCTGCTCAGCCCCGTGCAGGCCATGCAGCCCTCAGTGACTCCAACACACTAAGTTTGGGCTGGCTATAGGAGGCTTTGGGGCACATCATTCTGTCTTCTAGGTACAGTTGCCCTGTGCTCCCCCTGTGCCTCCCCACCTGGCATAAATGTCACCTTAGGGAAGCTCCTCTAACCCCCAGATGACCTAGATGGACTCTCAGAACAGTAATCAACTGATAATTAGTGATGGATGGAGAGGTAGATGGGAGGTGGGTAGGTGGATGGATGGCTGGATGGCTCGTTCTTCACTTCTTACCCTCCCTATGTTCTAGCACTTTCCATAAGATCTATTACGTTTTCTTCTTTGACAGATGTTTTTGGGCACCAGCCATGTGCCAGGCTCTTGATGAATCAGAGGGGGTCCCCAATCTTAGTGAACTCAGTCTAGCAGGGAGGGCAAATGTGCACCTTTATGTCTTCTGGGCCAGATGAAGAACGTGGCAGAGTAACACTATATAATCTGGATATGTGGGTGTGTCGGCATACAAAACATGTCCAAAGGCAGTTACCACCTTGACACTCTGGTAGGGAGGAAGCCGGAATTTGGAGGAGGGGAGATGCTTGTTAATGCTGATCTAAGTTTCTTTCTTTCTTTTTCTTTTTTTAAAGATTTTATTTATTTATTTATTTATTTGAGAGAGAGAGAATGCATGCAGGGAGAAGGGGCAGAGGGAAAAGATCTTAAGCTGTCTCCACACTGAGTGGGGAGCCTGGCACCGGGCTTGATTCCACGTTCCTGAGATCATGACCTCAGCAGAAATCAAGAGGTGGATGCTTAACCCACGGAGCCACCCGGGTGCCCCCTGATCTAAATTTCTTAAAGGAGAGAGGTGTCTTCTTAAGATCTTCTCCCTCTGCCCCTTTCCCCTGTGTGCACGTGTATGCATGTGCTCTCTCTCTCAAATAAAATAAATCTGTAAAAAGTAAATAAATAAATTTCTTAAAGAAGATTCATATGTCAATTACATAACTAAAAAATAATGTTAAAACCAAAGCAAATTAAAGATTTAAAAAAAATTTTATCAGAGAGAGAAAGAGAGCACAAGCAGGGGGAGCTGCAGGCAGAGGGAGAAGTAGGTTCCCCACTGAGCAGGGAGCCTGATGTGGGGCTTGATCCCAGGACCCTGGGACCATAGCCTGAGCTGAAGGTAGACACTTCACCGACTGAGCCACCCAGACCAAAACAAATTAAATGCAGGAAAGAGACCCATGTGCAGAGCAGCAGGAGGCAGGAGAAAGAAGTGACAAGCTCCTGGAGGGCTTCCTGGAGGAGGCTGCATTTGAGCTGGGCTGTAAAGGAGAAGGGAAGAGACAGTGGTGGGTACATTTCAGATAAAACAACAGCATGAAGAAAGCCAGACAGAGGGGATAAGAGGCCTACGCCCTTCCAAGCTGTCAGGCCTTTGGTCACCACACCTATGCCCAGAACTTTGGCCTTTGGAGCCAGAAGTTGGCACCTGCCGCACTGGACCCCAGGATCAGCCTCCTAGCCGTTTGTGAGCATACCCAGGCTTAGCAGTTGCCTGCCCAAGTCACTTGGTGGGACCAGCAGGCAGAGCCACTCCCTCTTGCCATCTGTGTCTGTGTTCAGACAGATGGCACTCTCCCTCCCAGGGTCCCTGGCATAAAAAAAAAAAACCCATAGTGGGGCTCAGGGGACCTGGCTTAGAATATTGGATAAGTCGTATTACGGCTTTGAGCCTCATTTCCAGAAGAAACTGTTCTTAACTTGGAGTCTGTGAGCCCCTTAAAAATGTCCTCACAACGCTGAGTTCAGGCCTAACTTTCTGAGAAGAGAGTCCTGGGCTTTCATAAAAGTCTCAAAGGACTCTCCACCCCCTAACTGGGAGCCCTGGGACCAGAGGATGCTCTGGGACCCCTGCAGGTTCCGAGGATGGGGCTGGTTTGTCAGTGTGTTGCACGTCCTCAGCGGGCACTTATGTCCTGACCATCCCTGGCTTTTCCAGACCATGTGACCAGAGAGAAGCTGGACCGAATCCTGGCCCTGATCCAAGGTTCCCATCAGAAGGCCCTGGTGATGTAAGTGGGGCCCAATCCTCACTTTCCTGAAAGGCGCTCTTGAGGAAGTGCTGGAAGAGTAAGAAGTGCCCACTGGGCTCCCTGTAGGCTCCGCCCACCCTGGAGCAGATTCCATGGACCTTCTTTTTCAAGCCCGAAAGCAGACGTGAACCAGCCCTTCCTTCCACAGCACTCAGGAGCGTTTCTTTGTGCCAGGCCAGCTCCTGGGGAGACCAAGGGGGAACAGGAGACCCCAGCTAGCCTTAGTGGGAGTATATGATTTAGTGGAGAGGAAAGCCAGGAACCCACATCATCTGATCTAGGGGCAGGGGGCGGGAGCAGGCAGCATGTGCTTGACCCGAAGCTAGGGAGACTGCAGAGGTGGGCAGAGCCTGCATTTGGGGATTGGAGGGGCCAGAGAAAAAGGCAGCTGGAGGGGCAGGGAAAATGGAAAGCAAAAGAAGAGCTTCAGGAAAGCTCTTCATGAGTGGGGCAGGGCCAGGGGTAAACTGGGCCCAGCTCCCCGTCCCACGCCAGCCCCCTTCTGATCCCCAGGTACTCCAACGTGGACTTGCAAACCCAGGAGGCCTACGATATGGCTGTGAGAGGCTTGATTCGGCCCATGGGCAAGTCCCCGATGCTGGTAACAGGCATCCGATGTGTCTCCTTCGCGCCTCCGGAATTCCTCTTAGGTGAGTTGCCCCAGGAAGTTGGAGCAGTGAGATGGGGCTCCTGGGTTTGGGGAGCCACTGTGGAATGCGCTTCCAGAGGCCGGCACGTGCCAGCCCTGATCTCTGCTGGCTAAGGCACCAGGGGCCAGATTCCTTCTCAGCCCGGGACTGAACTTGGCCCATCGCACAGAACAAATCCTATCCTGTCTGCTGCCAAGTTACGCTCTGAAGCCAGACCTTAGCGAGCAAGTTATACTCCGTGGTTCCTTTCCAGTGCCTCGCAGTGTTCCAAGTTGCAGTGGGCCATCAGACAACACCCTCACCTCCCCGGTCCCACCCTAGTTCGGCCTCTCCCTCCCTTCTCTCTTCTCCTACTAACAGGGCTCCTTGAGTGCGGACCAGGACTCTCCCAGTGATAAGCGCCTTATGTACATTATCTCTTAAGATGCCTCACAACCACCCATTTTACAGATGAGCCTTAATTCTTGGACAAGGGAGCCTGCTGGAAGCTCACCTGCCCACAGATCTCTTGGGGGTCTTTGAAAAAACTCTGATTCTGCAGGTCTGGGTGGAGCCCAAGATTCTGCACATCTAATCAGCTTTCAGGGCTGGCCCTTGGGCTACAGTTTGAATAAGCATAGCCTTGGAGAGCGAGCTAAGGTCTGCTGCTAAGGTTATCACACAGCCAAGAGGTGTCATGGGTGAGGGTCTAGATCAGCAGATACCAGAGGCCGTGCTCCCACCTTCGGGTCTGTTGTGTGTCCCCGGCAGAGGTGCAGTGCATGCACGAGACGCAGAAGCAGCTGCGAAGGCTGGTGCATGAGATCGGCCTGGAGCTGAAGACCACTGCTGTCTGCTCCCAAGTGCGGCGTACCCGGGATGGCTTTTTCACCCTAGACGATGCCCTCCTGAGGACCCAGTGGGACTTACACAACATCCAGGATGCCATCCAGGCCGCAGCTCCCCGGGTGGCCGCGGAGCTGGAGAAGAGCTTGAGGCCAGGGCTGGGCATCCAGAAGCTTCCTGGTCCCAGCAGACCCTGGGACTCCTGGGGGCCGAGCTCTGCCTCGGGGCTGGAGAGCTGTGCGGGGTCATTGAAAGGTCAGGTGGCTGGCGGGCCAGTGGATGGGTAAGATAAGAATCCTGGTGAGCTGGAACTGATAACTGTAGAAAGCAAGAGTAGGGGAAGCTTTTCTACATGTGGCATAAAACTCTGAAACTGTAAGAAAGAAGATCAAGAAACTTGACCCAATTAAAAAGGAAAAACTTGTGTGTGAGGAAAAGATGATAAACAAATGATAAGACAGATAAAAATACTTGTAATATATTTAAGAATGAATATCCAGGGGCACCTGGGTGGCTCAGTCAGTTAAGCTCAGGTCATGATCTCAGGGTTCTGGGATCAAGCCCCATATCGGGGCTCCCTGCTCAGCGGGGGTCTGCTTCTCCCTCTCGCTCTGCCCCCACTGCTCGTGTGTGGGTGCACATGCTGTGTCTCTCAAATAAGTAAAATATTTTTAAAAAAATAATGAATATCCATAATATATAAAGAGCACTTATAAAACAATAAGAAAAAGGTGAGAAATTTGGGCAAATGAGATGAATTCTTTGTATATATATGAAAAGAAATCCAAATGGCTAATAAACCGGGACTGATCCTCAGTCTCTCTAATAATGAAAGACACACAGATAAAACTGATACGACTATTTCCTTGCCTTTCCACACAATAAAAAGAGAATGTCCAATATTGGTGACAATGTGAGAAAATGGGCCGTGTGTGCTATTGGTGGGAAGGTACAACTTTGCAACCTTTTAGGAGTAACTTGGTAGCATGTGTCAAAATTAAAAATACTCCTGCTCTGTGACTCAGCAGTTACAGTTTTAGGGGTCTGTCTTCTGGCATAAGTTGCAGGCAGTAAAGGTACTTAGATGGTCACAGCTACAATGTAATAGTAACAAACAGGAAACGCCATTGCCATCCATCAGTAAGGGACTGGTTAAATAATATGGGGCATAGGGGGTCAAAAGGCTCTATTCCAGGGGAGCCTGGCTGGCTCAGTTTGTAGAGCATGCAATGCTTGATCTTGGGGTTGTGAGTTCAAGTCCTATGTTGGGTGTAGAGATTACTTTAAAAAAAAAAAAGGCTGTATTCTAACACCCTTGGGAAAATGATCAAAACCCAATTTTGTGGGGGCGCCTGGGTGGCTCAGTGGGTTAAGTCTGCCTTTAGCTCAGGTCATGATCCCAGGGTCCTGGGATTGAGCCCCGCATCGGGGCTGATTGAGCCTGAGTCTCTCTCTGCCCCTTCTCTCTCTCTCTCTCTCTCTCTCTCTCTCTCTCTCTCTCTCGTGTGTGTACGTGCACGTGCACTCTCTCTCTCACAAAAATAAATAAAATCTTTAAAAACAATTTTTTAAGCCATTTTTTCCCTGCCAATTTGATTTTCCTAGGCTTTGGATATCTTGATCTGATCCCACGTGGATCGGGTGTTCTTTTGTTTTGTTTTGGTTTTTTGTTTTGGCCTGGCTCTCTTTTAACCTCTATCCATGTGGATGTTTTCCCACTCAGAACATTTGGGCTAGAAGGAGCAAGTTGGCCTCTGGCTAAGGTTCCAGTCTGGGCCCTGAGGGGAAGCCCCAAACGTCTCTCGCGCCTGCGGTCAACCTGGGAGAGGAGGCCCCAGCCAGCCCGGCTCTGTCACCTGCACGTGGGGGCAGGACACAGCTCAGAGCAGTGCTGGCCGGGTGTGGCTCTGCCGGCTTCTGGCCGTGGGGCCTCAGAAGCTCAGCTCCCTCATACATGACGTGGGAATAACGATTTTGCCTGCCTGGTGGGGTTGTAACAAATGAAATCACGGTGAGGTGCTTGCCGCGGCGCCTCACACGGAAGACCTGTTCTCTGTGTGAGCCGACCACTTGCTGTGGCCACTTTCTTCTGAATGGTGACCTGAAAGAGTTGTCACAGAGTCAGAGGTCTTCTGCCCATCACCTCCTGTTTATCTGGCAAAAAAATCAGCTGGGAACTTGACAAACACACTTCAGCCAGATGATCAAGGTCAACCGCGACAGTGATAAGTTGTGTTGGCTGGTATGTCCTCTTGATATGATGTCATGAAAATGGCCCTTTACCTCCGTGGTCTTCCTCCCCAGACCCAGAGCCCCAATCTCACGTGAAAGACATGGGGCAGATTCTGGTAGTGCGGCGGCCTGTAAAATACCTGACCAGTACATCTCAAAACTGTCAAGGTCATTGAAAGCAGTGAAGTCTGAGAAAGCACCGTAGCCAAAAGGAGCCTAAGGAGAAGCGACATCTAGATGTCCTATGTGGGGGCGCCTGGGTGACTCAGTTAAGCGTCTGCCTTCAGCTCAGTCATGATCCCAGGGTCCTGGGATCGAGCCCCCCATCAGGCTCCTTGCTCAACGGGGAGCCTGCTGCTCCCCCTGCTTGTGTTCTCTCCCTCCCTCTCTCTCTCTGACGGATAAATAAAATCTTAAAAAAAAAAAATAGATGTACTGTGGGATCCTGGAACAGAAAAGGAGGACTTCAGGTAAGAACAAAGGAAACCTAAATAATTTCTGGGTGTTACTTAATAGTAATGTATCAGTATTGGTTCATTAACAAACACGTTAACGTGAAATGTTCATAGTGCAGTAGTACAGCAAGTTCGTGCTGAGCGCATGGGGATTCTCTGTACCAGCCTCTCAATTTTTCTGCAAACAACTGTTCTAAAAAATGTGTACTGAAAAAAGATCAGGGGCGCCTAGGGGGCTCAGTCGGTTAAGCGTCTGACCCTTGATTCCGGCTCAGGTCACCATCTCAGGGTTGTGAGATGGAGCCCCGTGTCGGGCTCTGTGCTGAATGGGGAGTCTGCTTGAGAATGATCTCTCTCCCTCTCCCTGTCCCTCTGCCCTTCCCCAACACCACCTTGGCCCCCCGCACATGTGCAGTCTCTCCCTCTCTCTCTCTGTCAAACAAACACATCTTAATACAAACAAAAAATCAGCTGGAGAAACCTTTGAGAATCCAGATGCTGACCCCAAACCTTGGATTCTGACTCAATGGGTCTGGACCGGGGCCTGGAAATCTGCATTTTAGCAAGTCCCTAAAGATTCTGCTACCAGATCTGTAAAAACAGGGCTCCCCAGGAGCCAGCTAGGCATGGCCATTCCCTTCTGGTCTTCAGGACACATGGATGGCTGTTTGAAGGCCATCTGAGAAGAGAGTAGCCAACAGCCACGAATGACGGGCATAATGAGCTGGGGGGCACCAGGGAGAGTGCTACGAACCAAGTGGCTTCAACAGTGGAAAGTTATTGTCTTGCCACAGGCTAGGCATACAAGGCTAGGGGCCAAAGAGCAGGGTGTTGGCAGGGTCAGCTCTTTCTGAGGGATGTAAGAAAGAATCCGTACCGAGCTTCTCTCCTGGCTTCTGGTGGTTTGCTGGCAATCTTTGGTGCTCCTTGGCTTGTAGGATCAAGTCTCTGCCTTCATGTTCACGTGGCCTTCTCCATGTGCACACCTGTGTCAAAATTTCCTCTTTCATAAGGACACTGGTCAGATGAGGTCCCTGTTGTAGTCACTATGACCTCCTCTTAACTAATTACATCTGCAATGACCTGATTTCCAAAACAAGTTCACATTCTGAGGTACTAGGGATTAGGACTTCATGGCAATTGTGTAGGGACACAATTCGACCCACAACAATGGCTAGACCTTCACCTGGGCTGGCTCAGTGGCCCTCAGAGCACTGCTGTCGTGTGGCCAGAAGACTCCCCCAAGGTCAGGGCAGGGTCCTTACTCCCCTCCACGTCTGCTGCAGATTGACTGGGGCAGGAGGGAGGGCTCAGGGACCCAGTGAATCTAGACAGTGGCAACCCAGGGTCGGGAAATCTAGCTGTCCCCTCTGGGCCTCTCTGCAGGGTTTTTGCCAAGCATCTCCCCCTTCCCTTGTCCAATTAGGAATTTGAACTTTTTATTTGATTGCACTGTATATAAGAATTCTATCTGGATCTCATTCTAGAATTTACAAAATGTGGATAGTTGGTGTTAGATTATAAAACAGAAATACGGGGCACCTGGGTGGTACAGTCCGTTAGGTGTCTGACTCTTTGTTTCAGCTTGGGTTGTGGTCTCAGGGTCATGAGAACAAGCCCCATGTCGGGCTTCCCACTCAGTGTGGAGTCTGTTTGAGACTCTCTCTCCCTTTCCCTCTGCCCCTACCCCCTGCTCACTCTCTCTCTCAAATAAATAAACAATTCTTAAAAAAACAAACAGAAATATATCTCTCGGGAGTCTGTTGAGATGAGGTCTTTGTCTACTTCACTCCCTAGAGCCGCACCAGGGGCTCCTGGGATAGGCTATGTGTTTGTCAAGGCTCTTCAGAGAAACAGAACCAATGGGAAGTGTGTATCTAGAGAGATATTTTAAGAAATTTGCTTGTATGGGGACGCCTGACTGGCTCAGTGGGTAGAGTGTATGACTCTTGATTTTGGAGTTGTCAAGTGGAGCCCCACGTTGGGTGTAGAGATCACTAAAAATAAATAAGTTCTAAAAACTTTTTTAAAAATTTGTTTACATGATTGTGGAACCCGGCAAATCTAAAATCTGCAGGGTAGGGCAGCAGGCAGCAGGTGGCAGGCCGAGGACCCAGCAGAGACTCTCTTGAGTCTGGAAACAAAATTCCCTCTTCTGTGGGGGAGGGGCCTCAGTTTTTTTCCCCCTTCTTATTTTAAGGCCTTCAACTGATTGGATAAGGCCCACCCACACCGCAGAGGGTAACCTGATCAATCTACTGATGTACATGTTAAGTTCGTTTTTCAGATGCCTTCGTAGCAACATCTAGACTGGTGTTGGACCAAGTATCTGGCTTGATTGCCTCTGATTAAGAATCACCTTGAGGTCCTTTGCACCTAAGTTGAGGGTCCTGTGTTGTCAGACATTGGGACCTTGGACCTTTAACTTAATAATCTGATGGAGAATCTGCTGGATGGAAGATCCACCTGGGTTTCGTCATCGGTGCATTTCCTTGAACCTCACTGGGTTAAGTTGGGATGACTAGGATTCGTCCCTTCAGAGAAGTTCCGGCTCCTCTGGGCCTCTCTTCGGGCACTCGTGTCAGCAACTTCACCAGAAGGTAGAAACCGGCTGCCCACAATGCCTTCCTGAAAAACTGAGATCACTATCAATTATTGCCAGGGTCCAGTGCCCAGCCCCAGGGCCTGGCCCCCGGGGGCAATCAGCAGGCCAAGTGCTTTGAAAAGGACAGTGATATTAACAAGAGCAGCTATCATTTACCACGTGCTTCCGCCAAGCCGGGCTCTGTGCTGAGCATTTCACGTTCACCATCTCCAGCGCTCCCATGATCACCCCCATATGAAAGACACCATGACTGGGGTGCCTGGGTGGCTCAGTCAGTTAGGCATCTGACTCTTGGGTTCAGCCCAGGTCATGATCTCAGGGTTGTGAGATCAAGCCCCGTGTGGGGCTCCACTCACAGCATGGCTTCAGCTTGAGATTCTGTCTCTCCCTCTCCCTCTGCCCCACCCTCTGCTCGGGCACCTGCTCTCTAAATCAATCACTCAATCACTCAATCACTCAAATCTTTAAAAAGAAAGAAAGATACCATGATTATCCCCATTGTATGAGTGAGGAAGCTGGCAGGGAGAAACACCTTGCCCAGCAGAGAACACTATGTCTGGATAGGACCCTGCCACCTCCCTGACTTCCAAGCTGGTAGTTGCTCCAGAGGTGGTTTAACCCACGTGTCTCCTGCCTCTCTGACCTCAGTCCCTTGGACCTTTGGATAGTCTACTCGTGCTTACTAAACCACATCCACCGCCCCAGGCAGCCACCCTTCTTCCTGTTTAGCAGCTTCAGGCTGCCACCTACCACCCCTTCTACCTGGCCCCACCCTCGCACAAAAATTCCCAGGGAATTTGATCCCCGTGTTACAGATGGGGAAACTGAGGCACCAAGTGGGTAGAGGGTAGACAGCTCATCAAGGGTAGACTCAAGATTTGAACTGGGTAGTCTGGCTCCAGAGCCTGTGCTCTTCATCCTTCTTCCTCTTCCTCTTCTTCTTTTTCAAGATTTTATTTACTGATTTAACAGAGAGAGAGAGAGAGAACACAAGTAGGGGGAGCAACAAGCAGAGCGAGAAGGAGAAGCAAGCTCCCCACAGAGCAGGGAGCCCAACGCCGGGCTTGATCCCAGGACCCTGGGATCATGACCTGAGCCGAAGGCAGACGCTTCACTGGCCGAGCCACCCAGGTGCCCTGCTCTTAATCCTTCTTGAACCATGGCTCCCCTGTCGTGACCTTGGCCAAACCTAGACCCGGCCCGACTGTGACCTGGGTATGTCCCCAGTTAGATTTTCCTACTGAGACTTTGGAGCCCGAGGAGAGATGCATAATCTAATCTTATCTAAGAATTGTGGCCCTGTTAGATAGGAAGCATATGAAAATACATGTGTCTGCCTGTAGAAAATTCAGAGTAAAGTCAAGTAAGGCTTAGAGTCGCTGGATCCAATCCAATGGTGAGGAAACCTGACCAGAGGGTGTATGCAAACCTCTGTTAGCTGGAAAAATTAGATAACAGGGACCCAGGCACAGGGGCTGTCCCACCATCTCTTTTGGAGTCCTTATTGGCACAGAGATTATAAAGGGACTCAGCATGGCTCGTCATGGTCTCGGGATTGCAGGGGACTGGAGAACCTCGAGGTATGGCCAAACTATTATGTCAACAGGCAGCCTCAGTTGCCTGGGAACACCATTCCAAATCCCTGATGGTGTTAAAATGTTTTCCTTAGGAGGTGTCTTTAACCCTGAAAAGGCTAGAACTTAACAGTGATCGTTAAATTGTGCCAAATATGTTAGCAACATGAGATTTTTTTAAAAAAAAGATTTTATTTATTTATTCAGCAGAGATAGAGACAGCCAGCGAGAGAGGGAACACAAGCAGGGGGAGTGGGAGAGGAAGAAGCAGGCTCCCAGCAGAGGAGCCTGATGTGGGGCTCGATCCCATAACGCTGGGATCACGCCCTGAGCCGAAGGCAGACACTTAACCGCTGTGCCACCCAGGCGCCCTGATTTAGCAATTCTTAAGGGCCCTAGGAATTCCAGAATGGTCAATGAGCACTGGCTTTAACTTAGTCACCAGCTGCATTAGCCCCTAACCCGAGAGCCAGCCTGTCCTTTGAAGCTTTGAAGCCAGGCATTGACTTCTCCTCTCTAGCTATGGAAGTCTTAGCTGGCATTTTCTCCCAATAGAAGGCTGTTTTGTCTACACTGAAAATCTGTTGTCTCGTGTAGTCACCTGCATTAAAGATCTTAGCTAGTTTTTCGGGGTAACTTGCTGCAGCTTCTCCACCAGCCCTTGCTGCCTTCCCTTGCACTTTCATGTTATGGAGACCGTTCTCTCCTTGTACCTCATGAACCAATCTCTACTTCAGGTTGTAGACTTTATTCTGCAGCCCCCTCACCTCTTTCAGCCTCTGTAGAATTGAAGAGAATCAAGGCCTTGCTCCTGATTAGGCTTTGGCTCAAGGGAATGAGTTGTGGTCTGTTTGATCTTCTATCCAAACCATTGAACATTGAGAGGCCACTACAGGGTTATTAACTGATCTTATTTCAAGATCGTGGTATCTCAGAGAATAGGGAGGCCCGAGAAAAGAGAGAGACGGGGAGGCGAACGGCTGGTCAGTGGAGCAGTGAGAACACACAACATGTATCAATTAAGTTTGCCGTCTTATATGAGCAAGGGTCATGGTGCCCCAAGGAATTACAAGGGTAACATCAAAAATCACTGACCACAGTTCACTACAACAAATATAATAATAATGAAAAAGGTTGAAATATTGCAAGAATGACCAAAATGTGACACAAGGACACAAAGTGAGCAAATGCTGTTGGAAAAATGGCGCCGGTAGGACCCAATGCAGGATTGCCACAAACCTTCAATTTGCAAAAAACACAGTATCCGCAAAACACAATAAAGTAAAGTGCGATACAACGAGGTATGCCTGGACTCGTGCACCAGACCCCACCTTTTCTCCTGACCCAAGGTCATCATCCTGGCAATTCCCACTCTCTTGGGCTTCATGATTGCTGCCTTTTTACTTGATCATCTCTGTCAGAATACAAACACGCTGCTCTCCTAGCTTAAAAACACACAGTGGGGGGCGCCTGGGTGACAGAGTGGTTAGGCGTCTGCCTTCGGCTCAGGGCGTGATCCCGGCGTTCTGGGATCGAGCCCCACATCAGGCTCTTCTGCTATGAGCCTGCTTCTTCCTCTCCCACTCCCCCTGCCTGTGTTCCCTCTCTAGCTGGCTGTCTCTATCTCTGTCAAATAAATTAAAAATCTTAAAAAAAAAAAAAAACAACACACACACAATGGGGTGCCTGGGTGGCTCAATAGGTTAAGCTTCTGCCTTTGGCTCAGGTCACGATCCCAGGGTCCTGGGATGGAGCCCTGCGTTGGGCTCCCTGCTCAGTGGGAACAGGGAGGCTGTTTCTCCCTCTCCCTTGCTTGCCACTCCCCCTGCTTGTGCTCTCTCTCTCTGTCAAATAAATAAAAATTAAAAAAAAAAAATTAAAAACACACAAGCAGAAAATAGAATGGCAGTTCCCCAAAAAATTAAACATAGAATTACTGTAGGATTCAGCAGTCCCACTTCTGGACATACATCCCAAATAATTGAAAGCAAAGACTCAAGTAGATATTTGCACACCCATGTGTGTCGCAGCATTCACGGTAGCCAAAAGGGAAAGGATGCACGTGTCCACGGAAGGATAAGTTCAGGATCAAAATGTGGTCCATCCATACAATGAAATATTATTCAAGCCTGAGAAAGGAAGGCAGTCCTGGCAACTGCCACAACGTGAATGACCTTGAGGACGATGCTAATTGAAATAAGCTGGTCACAAGAAGACAAATACTGCATGATTCCACTACTTTTGAGGTCCCTAGAGTCATCGAGTTCACAGAGACAGAGAGCAGAAGGGTGGGTGCCAGGGGCTGGGGGTGGGGATGGGAAGTTAGTGTTTAATGGGGACAGAGGTTCAGTTTTGCAAGATGCAAAGAGTTCTGGAGACAGATGGTGGTGGCGGCTGCCCAACGTTGTGAATGGACTAATGCCACTGAACTACACTTTAAAAGCGTTAAAATGGTCAATTTTATGTATATTTCACCCCCCCAATCCCCAAACAGAAAAACAAACATCAATTCTTTCTTGACCTTTCATCTCTCTCCAGTTACTTGGTTTCTGTACCACCGTTAAGAGCAAAACTGGAAAGGCTTTCTCTGCTGACTGTCCCCCGCTCTTCTCCCATGCCGCCCAGAGTCCCTCTAATCAGACTTTCGGTCTCCACTGCTCTCCAGAAACCGCTTTTGCCAAGGTCACAGTGAAGGAGCCTCCCAGGATGTCTTCAAGGGCCTTCCCCGGGCCTCCTCCTCCCTCTCTGGTCCCTTTTCGGTCTTCTTTGCTGGATCCCCCCTCTCCTGAGCTCTCCTCATTGGTGCCCCCAACTTCCTTCCAGCTCTTTCCTCAGCCCACACCCTCCTAGGTGATATCTGTGGGAAATTGCATGACGGGATGTTTCAAGGCCGGTGTGTCCAGCTATATGTCTTGCCTGACCTTCCCTAGGAGCTCCATCCCCCAATACCTGTCGCCTAGCACGCTCGCTTCTTGGTGGCTCAAATCTCACAGAAACCAAACCCAGCTCCTTATCTTCCCAGACTTCCTCATTCCAGGGAGCACAACTCCACCCTTGCAGTCGGTCTGGCCCAGATCCCAGCAGGCCCCCTTTCCCACACACCCCATACTTCATCCATTAGCAAATGCTGCTGGCTGTGCCTTCAAAATGCTGTTGTTTCCAGAATCTGACCACTTAGCACAGTTCACCTAGGTCCACCCTTGTAACCCTTCCACCTAGTGGACCCAGGGATTTTGTAAAAATGCAAGTTAGACTTGTTATTTTCTGTGCAAAGCTTTTCCCTGCTCCCCTAGAAGAGAAGCCCAAGTCCTTAGGGTGGACTCAAAGGCCCTCACTATCTGTTCCCCGCCCCTGCCCCACCCCTTCCCTTTCCATTGTTTGCCCTGCGGGAGTCCACGCTGGCTTCTACACTGTTCCTTAAACACTCCTGTCTCAAGGCCTCCTCCACTTGCTGGTCCCCGCAGGCGTCCACAGGGCCCCCTCTTTCCCCTCCTGTGGATCTCCACTCCAGTGACACCTTCCCACCCTATTTAAAACGGCCCCAGGGGGGGAAAAAGTCTAAAAAAGGAAGAAAAAAAAAAGGGACACCTGGGTGGCTCAGTGGGTGAAGGGTCCGCCTTCAGCTCAGGTCATGATTTTAGGGTCTCCGGGATCGAGTCCCACATCGGGCTCCTTGCGCAGTGGGGAGCCTGCTTCTCCCTCTGCCTGCTGCTCCCCCTGCTTGTGCTCTCTCTCTCTGACAAAAACAAACAAACAAACAAAAAACCCAAAAAAACCCAAAAAAAACCCCAAAAAACCAAAAACCTCTAAGAAACTTCCCCAGAAGCCTGGCTGGCTCAGTCGGTGGGACATGTGACTCTTGACCTCAGGGTTGTGAGTTTGAGCCCCACATTGGGCGTAGAGATGGCTTAAAAAAAAACATCTTTAGGGGGCGCCTGGGTGGCTCAGTCGGTTGTGTCTGGCTCATGATTTCAGCTCAGGTCATGATCTCAGGGTCCTGGGACCAAGCCCCACATCAGGCTCTGCATTCAGCAGGGGCAGGGGTGTCTGCTCAAGGATTCTCTCTCCCTCTCCCTCTCCCTCTGCCCCTCCTCCTGCTCTCTCTCTCTGAAATAAATAAATCTTAAAAAAGTAAAAAATAAGCATCATTTAAAAAAAAATCTTAGAAAAAATTTAAATAAAACTGCTCCAGAATAGCCCTTTCCTGGGCCCAGGACCTAAGCTTGAATTCATTTAATTTGTCTCTGGGGAAGGAGGCCCAAATTTTATAAGCTTCAGGTCCCATCTCTTTCCCCTGTTTATTCTTCTCCCTGGCACTTGTTACCATCCAAAGGATGATTTATTTTTTATTTGCTTTATTGTCTTCTCCCAGTCTTAGGATGTAAGCCCCACAAGGGCCGGGAGATTTGTTTTTCTGCTATCACATCCCCAGAGCTTGGAGCAGTGCCTGAAAATAATGCTTATTGAATATTAATGCCCCGATAATCACAGCTTTCAAGGTGAGAATTTTCTCTTTATAGGCCCCGGAGCCCACTCCCCTTCCCCCCTCTCTCCTAGGTGCCCCCTCTCTTATTCCTTCCTGCCCAGCCCTCCTCTCCCCACCTCTCCCCCGGACATTACCACCCCAGAAGGCAAGCTCATGAAAGGTCCCACTTTAAGTTAGGACCTCAAACTCCTCTGAGACCAGGAATAGCCTAGAACACACAAGGGCATTATCATAATCATGAGCTGACACAATGGCCTTATCTTTAGAATCATTAAACCCGCCTTTGTAGCTAGGATGCCTTGCGAGGTTTTATTTTACCTCCATCATAAACCAGGAGACGTAGGCTTGGCAAGGGTCGTGCCAACCCAGCCTCCCGCAACTGTCTATCCGTCGTAGGGCCTGCTGAACTTCCTCTGTTTGGCCACAGATGAAAAAACACAAACAAAAGCCTCTTTCCAGCACCGTATCATCCACATCTCGATCTCTGCTGCGAATCTTGTCGGTCCCTAGCGAACCCCCTCCTTCAAGCACCGTAGCAGGAAGGGTGGGACTGTGGAGATGGGCTGGATAGCAGGAGGGACCCACATGAGTCACCCTAGAGAAGTTCCCATCTGTGGGCGGTGGAGGTTGACCGAGAGAGACAAGCATCAGGTGGGTGGCCAGGGTGTAACTTGTCCTGTTGGGGGCTGGGGGGCGGCGTGGCTGGAGGGAGGCTCCTTCCAGGCCCCGCTGTGGTCTGCAATATAGCCTGCTGTCAAAGTGACTCCCCGCCCAGACCTCTTTCACACAGTCCCTGCTGCGAACCCCTGGAGGTACTTCTGAGCCCCCGATAAGTCAGAAGCAAGAGGAGCCCTCAGATGGCAAGACAGTTGGAGCGGCTCCCTGGCAAACCGGCCGGGCAGGTCTGCTGGTGCCGGGGTGGCGGGTGGGGCTGCAGGGCAGAGTGGCACAGCTAACAAACCCCGGGCCTGTGAGAGGGCTCTGCGGGGAAGGCAGATCAAATCCCACCCGAGTTTGGGTTAGAGCTGGCTCTTTGGGTCCAGGGACTCCCAGGACTAGCTGGGTTGAAACACGGCTGGTTGGAGGCAGGGTTTGATCGGACGGTATTACCGGTGGTTGGAAGGGATTTCACCGAACACCAAGAAACGCTCAGTAGAGAGGTCATTTATCAAGAGCGCCCGGGGAGCTCGTTAAAAAAAATACAGGCCTGCCCCAGGCCTACAAAATCAGAATCCCTAGGGTGGCGTTAGGGACACAAATCTTTATTTTTAAAAGCCCTTTCAGATAATGGTGATAATCAGAGGTTTGGAAATTATTACCTGGACTTTAAAGAGCACGGCTTTGGAAGCTTTAACCTCTTAAGTCTGCTGCTTAGATGTGTTACGTTGGAAGTGACTTAACCTCTCTGAGTTTCGTTTGCCTCTTCTGGAAAATGGAGAGAAGTATGTACCTCTTAGGAATCCGGGCAAACACAGGCCATAGTCATACTGGGCTCTAGGCCTGGGGTCTGGCACAGAGCGTGCTCTCCCAGCGTTAGTTGCTAGGATCGTTATTCCAGCTGAGATCCTTTGGGATTCTGGGATGAACACAAGAGGCGGAGGAAGCTAAAGGTTGGGAGAGTATCTGGTCCCGTCCTGATGTTAAGAATGAGAGGGTCCCTGGGAAGGGAGCAAAGCCTCCTGCTCAGAGGAATTAGGAGAGAGGGGCCAAGGCTGAGGCTAAAGCCAAGGCTGTTCATTTTTGGCCCCTGGCCTGGCCGCTAGGGCAGGGCTTGGGCAGATTCAACTTCTAAGAAGCACAGCAGAGATTTGTGGTTAAGACCTTGAGCTTAAGGGCTCAGAGAGTTCTGGGTTCAAGTTCTAACTCCTCCTTTTGTCAATGCATGATGTTGGGTGAGAGACTCCCAGGAGGCTAGGCCCTGCTGGGGAGGCAGGACAGCCGCCTGTGGGCCTGGCGCTGGGGTCCCACAGCGCAGCTACTAATGGGCCCTGTGACCGGGAGCAAGTCACTCCACCCCACAAGCTGCCGTTTGGAAATGGGGACACGCCCCCTAACACGCTCTGTGTTTGGGAGGTACGAATGGGACGCGCCTGGTGACAGGCTTATCTCTCTGCCTGACCAACTGGGTTTCTGTTTGGTAAAGGGAAGCTGTTACCACCATCAACCCCTTCACTGGGGAAACCTCCGGCTTGTGACTGGTTTGAGTGTGTGGCTGTCACCTTTCACCTCATTGTCGTCAGTCCCCATCCACCTGACCCAGAACTTTCATCACAATGCCTCCAGGGCATCCAGGGTGTGTGTGTGTGTGTGTGGGGCTGTGGGCACCCTTCTCCCACCGCAGGGGGGCCCTGGACCCCTGGCCTTCCTCCCCTCTTTCCCTCCCCAACGTGTCCTCTTCCGAGCAGAGAGTGGGGTGCTATTTAGTGACACTGCTCCGTGAGGACGCGCTGTCCAGAAATGAGCCTTCAGTCCCCAGGGATGACGAAATAGAAGGTTGTGTTGTGTTCGTGCTGCAGGGGCCGGATGATAAAAACTTCTGAGGCGGGTTTACACTAGACATGAGCAAATAAACTAGGTGTCAGAGGTACCCTTGGCCGCCAAGGAAGCGCACCCCGAGAAAAGGCACCTGTCACTATGCACATCTCACAGCCAGTTGGTTCCTTACCACCTGTGGTGGGGACTGGGGTCACTCCAGATTCCTGGGAGGGGCTGCTGCCAGAGAACCCCACTTCTGTGTGGGGCGCTTGAGGATCTGGTCGGCAGCCCGCGGCTCTGCAGGCCAGGAACTTCCCAGCAAGGCCTTCCTAGGGATTGCCTCCCCCGCCCTCAGGCGCATCTCTGGGCGGACACTGCCCCCTCGAGGCCTCCGCCTGCCATGACACTGGGCAGAGCTGACCTCACTTAAGAGGAAATGGGTCCAGAGGATGCCATCCTTGCCAGCGGCCTCCGTGGTCTTGGGAGTTCTGGGCAGTGTGTCCATTCATTCTCAGCTTGAGGACCTGGAATCTGCCCTAGTGCCATGTGCTGCCTTCCAGAAGAAACGCAGCTCAGGGCAACTGCCAGAACACAAGCACATAGCGACAAGAGTCTGGCGACTCCAGGCTTTCCGTGTTTTGTAAAGAGGCGAGGGTCCAGGGAAAAATGATCTCTAGTAATATTTGGAATTAACGTTGAGGATAAATGTAGAATCAAGCAAAATAAGTGGTACGGAGTTAAGGAGAAAGGGGAGGAATAAAGCAAAGCAAAGAAAGGATTAATTACAGGAAGGTCGGGGTTAACTGGCTGGACTGAGCAGAGAGTCGCCAGGTGGAGGTGTGGGGATGCAGGTTCTATGGAAGCAGAAACACTCCATGTGCTAGTGTGGCTGCTGCGGAGAAAAACACGAGAAAAGAGGAAACACCAAGAATTCTCCCATCTTGAATAAGCGTTATTATTTTGGCGCATTTCCTGTTGTTTTTTCCTATGTGTTTTATTTTTATTTTAAAATTTTTAGAGAGAATCTTAAGTAGGCTCCACACCCAGTGCAGAGCCCAACGCGGGGCTCGATCTCAGGACCCTGCGACCACGACCTGAGACGAAGTCAAGTGTCAGACCCTTAACCAACTGAGCCATTCAGGCGTCCCTTTTTTTTTTTTTTTAAGTTTTATTTAAGTGATCTCCATACGCCACATGGGGCTCAAACTCATGACCCCGAGATCAAGAGTTGCACCCTCTTCCAACTGAGCCAGCCGGACGCCCCCATGTGCCTTCTTGTAATGTCTTCATTGGAGTTAATGTCTTTATTGGATTTTTTCGAATCATAAGAGTTAAATCATAAAACATGTGAGTTACAGAAAATAACAACTGTACCCATCTCCCTGCAAAAAAAGATCAGCCCCAAACGCGAAGATACCTGCCCCAGATACAGATTACCACTGTACCTGGGGCAGGTCCCATCTCCACCAGGAGTCCAAGTGAATAGTCAGCAAATCGTCTCTAATTGCTGTCCAAGCCGACTGAGTCCCCGGCGTCTGTCCGGGGTCCCCTAAAATCTTGGCCTCAGGGCCTCTGTCAATGTCATTTCCCCTCCTGGAATCCTCACCCACGTTCTTGTCTGGCTGACTCCCAGGACATGCATGGGCGTCTCTACCCTGTGACATTTCCCCAATGTCCCAAACTGGTTAGAAGCTGTTCACAAGCGCTCCTGTAACCCACAACGGCCCTTGACCAAACTGCATTGTCAGCATTTCTTAGACCCCTGACGACTACTGCTGCTTCTCCTTCTTTTAGATTTTTATTTATTTGACACAGAGAGAGAGACAGCGAGAGAGGGAACACGAGCAGGGGGAGCGGGAGAGGGAGAAGCAGGCTTCCCACTGAGCAGGGAGCCCGATGTGGGGCTCGATCCCAGGACCCTGAGATCATGACCTGAGCCCAAGGCAGACGCTTAACGACTGAGCCACTCAGGTACCCCTAGACCCCTGACTTCTGCTGGCAGGTGGAACACTGCGTGGCAGAGACCCAGAGGCCGTGGGTCCCCAGCTCCTGACACTGAGAGATGCAGTGTGGACAGAGGCACGACGGGCCAGAAAATGGGGCGAGGTGTGGGGGGATCCTCCAGGAGGGGGCTACTCCTCCTGGGGGTTCCCCCACCTGGAGCCTGGCTTCTGACCTCTCCTCCTCCTCCACTGGAAGCTGAAAGGGAAAAGTCAGGTGAGGGGACAGCTGTGTAGGACCTCAGACATGTGAGAGGCTCAGAAAGCCTGTCCCCGTCCCGCACCCATCTCCAGTTAGATCACCAGCTCTCCCTCAGGACCTGGGAGGCTGGGATCAAGGTCACATTCAATTAGGCAAACACTGAGTATGCGTGAGGCACAGGTGGGAAAGGTGTCACTCGAGATGAATCTGACAGTCTTGTCCTCAGAGGGCACCCAGTCTGGGAAGAGAGCCCAAGAGGGCCTCACGGTGTGGGGTCCCGGTTAGAAGGCCGGGTCTGGAGCCAGACAGACCTGGGCTCTTGTTCTCACTTGGCCACTGTGTGACTTCGACAAGTTGCTTCCCCTCGCTGATCTTGCGTTTTCTCTTCTACAAAATGAGGATGATGACGCAAGCTCTCTGGTCCAGTGGTTGTGAAAACCTGTGGACATTATGATGTGAAGGTATGGGAAATGGCGAGAAGGCATACAGATGCAAACAAAGGGGCGTGGGTCAGGCCACCCTCTGAGGAGCGCAGATGGGGCATTGGGAGCTAGACACTTGGGGCTCAGACAGCAGCCGGTCCCTGCCAAATATCGAGGTGCTCAGCTTTGTTTCCCAGTCCTGGTCTCCCTTAGTGGGTTTGGGCCACGTGGCTAGTTCTGGACAACTGTCTGTGAGCTGGAGTGATGGCTGCTGATCGGCGGACAAGTCGGTTCAGACTGGATGTGTCTTCTTTTCTCTTCTCCCTGCTGTGGATTCTAGAGGTGAAGCCCTAAAAGGGAGGGGGGCTCCCAGACCCTCAGCAGTTTGATGAAATAAACCCTTCTTGTGCTCAGCCTGGAGATTAAGGGGTTGTGTGAGGAGGCAGCTAATGCTAACTGCCCCACTGCCTAAGTCCTGCTGTTATTTCTGCTTGTAGAGGCCAAGCTGGTGTCCTGTGGTCATAGGGCTTCTAAGTGGGCAGAGCTGGAGCCCACGCCCAAGCCTGACTCACACGGCCGGCTTTTAGAAACTGTGCTTACTTCACCTCATGACGGCCTGCCCTCAAGCACGGCTGTCACACCTACGATCTTAAGATGTCCAGCAGGGACAGCCGGGTGAGCAGCTGGAACAGACAGAACACGTGGCGGGTTCAGTGTGAAATCCTGCCATTCTGGATTGCACTGAGCCCTTGCAACACTCGTCTCACTTCTGCCAGTGCTGGTGGTTCGGGATAAACCACACACAAGGGAGAAAGGACAGCTTGCCCCGGTGTGGCAGAGGATGACAGTTGGGACTGGAACCTTCATTGTGCACGTGGACGCACAAGGGAAGAATTCCTCCAGCGTCACTGTTTCACGCTCAGCTCCTACCTGCCTTTCCCCCAGAAAGGCGGTATTGCAAACCACAAGCTTCAGAATTAGACTTATGCTTGAATCCCTGCTCTGCCAGTTACTGGCTGTGTGACCTTGGGTAAGTCACTTTGCTTCTCTGAGCCTCAATTTCCTCATCTGTAAAATGGGGATAGCAATATTCATTTCTCAGAGGATGGACTCAGGCATTAGAGATAACGGATGTAAGGGGCTCAGCACAGTGCCTGGTGCATGTAAGCTTGTTATAATCCAAGGCAGGCTCTCTTTCCCCCCCCAGAGAAGATCAGGGGCTACCGGAGGAGAGGAACTCAGTGTAGAGATTCACACCAAGATTGCGTGTATGTTTATTTACAAACAGGAGACGCACACACACACCTAGATATCACTGGGACATTTCAGGAAACTTGGAGCAGGGAACAGCTCTTCCTCGCTGTCTGTCTCTTTTCTGGGCTCCCTCCGGACTCAGACTGAGCTCTCTAGAAAAGGGCTTCTGGTGTTTCCTTGCTGGGAAGCCTGTGGGTGTGGTGGTTGGACTCTCACTGCCTCTCATGTTCAAATCCGCCTGTCCCACTGGGCTGCGGACAAAGGGCTGTGAGCCTTGGCTCAGTCATTCATATCCAGGCCAAATTCTGGATATAATTCTTTGGTGGTGACACCTCGGATCACGGCTGAAAGGAAAGAAGGAAGAAAGGATGCGTGTCTGGTGGGAGAAGTGGGAGGGAGAACGGCCAATGGCCTGACCTGGCCAGGACCCGCTCCTGCACCTTCTCCCTGCTCCCCTAGTTGACCAAGATACCCTCTTGCTACTCCTACCACTATGCGCCCTGCTTGGCCACCCCAAACTAGACTCACTGAACCCTCACCCCACTTCCCAGAGGAGCCCCCTGGGGTCCACTCGGAGCAGCCAGAACCATCTGCTGAAAAGGTAAGTGGATACTTACATTGCGCCTGGGGACTGCAGAAAACCCTCATGCTTAGTCTGGCCCGTGGGCCACACCCTGGCCATTTGGTGATGCCATTCCTCTCACTCCCTCAAAGACATTTTCTTCCTCCCAGAGGAGGGGGTCTCCTGAGGGGCCTTCCCTGACCACCTCAGCTCATCCCTACCTGCCACCCTGTTTATACCTCAATATTCTTCTCTGTCTCTGGCCTTTGTTTCCTTCATAGCACTTAACACATTTTATAATTCCTTTGTTTGTGTTCCTTTACTTATTGACCATTCCCCTCCCCTCCCCCAGTACCAAAACATTAGTCACATGAGAACAGGGTCCTCCGAGTGTCTGGTTCCAGAGTGCCCCACACCCTGCAGAGCAGGTGCTCCGTAAATGTCACCGGAACCAACGAGAAGACGGGCTGCCCTATCCTCTCCAGGGCCCGGGCCCAGAACGACAGGTCTCAAGCTGGGTTCTATCTCAAAGAGCTGATGCTCTTAACCACCAGGCCACGGTCCCCTCACCTTCCCTTCTCCTTGGGTCCTGATCAACCTCCTTTCTCCATCTGTATTTCCCTCCTCCTAATATCTCCTTTCCTTCCTTGGGACCCACTCCCCACTGGAACAGAGCAGCCCTCCCCGCCAGACTCCTGGATGCTGACAGGCAATTCTACAGGAAGTGCTCAACGACTGCAGCGACCAGGCAGACATCCCAGGCCTGCACCCTGTCCCAAACAGTCACTGGCTGCTGAACACTGGAGTGCCCACTGACCCCAGCCAGGTGACAGGACTGAGGCCATCCATGCCTCTGCTTGCTTCCAAAGTGGACTGTTCTAACCAGCCCAGGCGCACAGGCGTCTGTGCCTTGGCTGAGGCCCCTGGAAGTCAGGCTGTGTTCAAGGAAGAACAAAATACTCCTTTGAGTCACAGAGTCACCCTTCTGTGAATTTCTGCCTCTGTAGCAAGTCAGCCACCCGAGGTAAGGGTGGTGTGTCAATCAGTCCAAGTAGGCCCCAGAAGACCGGGAACCGTAGCCCTCAATCTAACAGGCAGGAAAGCTCACGCTCAAACCTGCCTGGGGTTTGAGCAGACTCTACGCATGAGGGAAGAAACCCCAGGGACTCCTGGAAGAGCTGTACAGCTGCTTCAGGGCATTCAGGGAGGGGGCCAGCTGAGAAGGATGGGAAGGCTGGCAAGTTAGAAGGCCCAGGAGCAAAATCCAGACACCCAGGGGGGGTGGGGGGAATGCGGAGTCCTTCCCTCCGAGCCCCGGCTGCTCCTCTGGGGTCCTGCTGCTCACCTAGTTTGCCTAGCAGCATCTGGCCTACATCCTTGATGTCGTTGTACTCGTGGAGCTGGGATATGTGGTCCTCCAGTTCATCCACACTGTAGCCTCTGGGGTGAGGGGTGGAGAGAGAAAGAGACAGAGAGAGGATCTTTGAGAAAGCTAAGGAGCAGCCAAGGTTCAGAGAGTAACAAGGCCTCTATGTAAAGATTTTATTTATTTATTTGTCAGAGAGAGAGAGAGAGCACACCAGCAAGGGGAGCAGCAGGCAGAGGGAGAAGCAGACTCCCTGCTGAGCAAGGAGCCCGATGTGGGGCTTGATCCCGGGACCTTGGGATCCTGACCTGAGCCGAAGACAGACACTTAACCGACTGAGCCCCCCAGGCATCCTGTGCATATTAAATAGATGCCCTGTGGGACACTTGGTGGCTCAGTTGGTTAAGAGTCTGCCTTCAGCTTAGGTCAGGATCCCAGGGTCCTGGGATCGAGTCCCACATCGGGCTCCTTGTTCAGCGGGGAGCCTGCTTCTCCCTCTGCCTGCTGTTCCCCCTGCTTGTACTCTTGTCTCTCTCTCTGGCAAATAAATAAAATCTTAACACACACACACGTTCACTAAGGGCCTACTAGGGACAAGACAGACCCTGTCCTCAGGAAGCTTACGGTAGGGCACGAATCTGCCTAGCCCCTCACTCCTTTTTTTTTTTTTTTTTAAAGATTTTATTTATTTATGTGACAGAGAGACAGCCAGCGAGAGAGGGAACACAGCAGGGGGAGTGGGAGAGGAAGAAGAAGGCACCCAGCAGAGGAGCCCGATGTGGGGCTCCATCCTAGAACGCCGGGATCACACCCTGAGCCTAAGGCAGACTCTCAACGACTGTGCTACCCAGGCGCCCCTAGCCCCTCACTCCTGGCCAATCTCCCTGTGCCCTTAGGGAGTGGTTCCCAGCCACACTGGTACTATGTGACCCTGGCCATAGCCTAGGGGGATTCACAGATGGGAACATGAGTGGCTAGTCAGATCCCCTCCCATATGAAATGCACACTCAAAGACTGCTCAGTCTGTGCCATGTGGCTGCAGCAAGGGGCGTGAGAGAGTCCAGGAGTTGTGGAAGAGCCAGCTTCCCCCAGGCCCTGGAGAGCCCACCTGCGGAGAGAGAATGGAGTTGGTGTGCAGACGGGAGCAGAGGCAGAGACAGAATGATAACCTCTGCCCCGGACAGCTTTCCGCTTCCCAGTTCGGCTCCTCCCAGGTCTGACCATACCCTACCCGAGAGAGGCTGCTGAGACACGCTGAATCCGTCAGCAGGGCACAGTCCTGGCTTTAGGCTAAGCTAGTGTGGCTGGGTTTCAGTTACTAGGCTGCTGATTAAAAGTTATCTTAAGCATGCTGAGGAGCCCAGTGAGACTTACTCAGATATTAATTGGGCGATCTCCTTGTCCAGCAGGTCCCTCTTCTCCTTCAGTTTCCGAATGTCAAGGTGCAGAGAATCCTCGCTGGTCCCATCAGCCTGGCCAAACCTGGGAGATGGCCGCTGAGCGGAACACAAAGTCGTTAGCCAGACTGACCCATTATCCACAATTCAGAATCTACACGTTGTCCCTAACAAATCACAGCCCCCCCCTTTCTGCTTGGTGACCGACACCCCTCACCCCTTAATAAGATTACATTGCCCAGCTGCCCTTGGAATTAGATGTAGCCCTCAAGTTCTGGCAAGTGGAAGTTAATCAGAAATCATGTATGCAACGTCTGGGAATTGTCCTTCCAGGGAGAGGATATGCCTTTCTCTGGCCTTCCTTCCTCCTTCCTGCTGGCTGGAATGTGGACGTAAGGATAGAGCTGAACAGTACCTTGGGCTATAAGGTAGAGCCATGTTGAAGGTGCGGTGGAACGAGACAGAGGCCTGGGACCCTGAGGACTGTTTAGGGCACCATTATTTGGGGTTTTCTTTCAGGTCTAGCCATACCCAATCCTAATTAAAGGGCTCATCCTGGCCCCTCATCTGACCCCAGATAATCTGCCTCACGTTTACTTCTTGGATGCTCAAGTCTATAATGTCGCTGGGCTTATAATTTCGTTGGAAAACAAAACCCTTCCCGGGCTCTGCACTTCATCTTTGCCCTCTCTGCCTCTAGAAGCCACAAAGGCCAGTGCCTGGTACGCTGCGAACCTCTAGGAAACGTATGTTGGATCAACTGTCTACATATGATACAAGAAGAGGCCAAGGAAGACATGGTTCCTACTCTCAGGACAGGGGCTTTGGATCGGTCAGTTGACAGGGAGTAAGCACTATCTGCTAGGCACTGGCAAAGGCTCCAGGGATTCAGCAACGGGTGAGACATCAAGCCTGGCCCCTGCCTTCACGGAACATATATAGAACACCCAATGATTATGTTTTTCCTCCAGAAACCTCCATTTAAAGCTCTACTCACACTTCCTCAGGAAGGCCTTCGCTGACCACCGGGCCTAACATGGTCCCTCCTCGATGGCTCACTGTTCTTTTGTCCTGATATTTTATAACATCCATCACCACCTGACATACACGTTTCGTTAATAATATTCTGTTCATCGCCGGCCTTACGCCACTGGAGTGTAAACCCACGAACGCAGGGGCGGTGTTTTGTTCACTGTGTCCCCAACAGTGCCTGGCACGTGGTAGGCACTCAATAATGTCAGAGGAGTGGGTGAATGACAAATAATTCATTAACTAACGACTAGCCTGAAAAGTGCTTCTAAGCTGAAGTACAGTGTGCGGCGGACTGAGTCAGAAGTGGGGGGCGAGGCTTCTCTGAGGGTCCTCAACTCTAAAGGATGAGCAGGCACCACCTTGCTAAAGAGCTGGAAGGAAAGTATTCCAGGAGGGGACAGTGTATCCAAATGGCAAAGGCAGGACCGAGCCCATGTGTCCGAGGGAATGAGCGTGGTTTCTGTGGGGGGGTGGAACAGGTGAAGGAGGGGATCCTGGTGTTTTCAAAACCAACCACCTGTGGTGCTGTCAGGAAGGAGGAGAGACGGAGCCCACTGGGAGAGCCTGGGGTACCACCGGCAAAGGCCGGGACACTGCTGCTTCTTTGAAGCTTGGTGGGCAGGAGGAAAAGAAGGGGAAGGACTGAGAAATGACCTGGAGTTTATCGGCAGAACAAGGTCCGCTGGGGGACGGCTTGAAGAGGGCTGCTGGGGATGGAGAGAAGGGCTGGAGCAGCACGGACTTTCACGGTGGAGGGTGAGGGGGGCGGGGTACACAGGCATACTCACAGGGGATTGGAAGGCCCCGCGGCAACTTTTGGAAAGTCCTGGTTGAGTCCTGGAGAAGAATCCGAGAAAAAGGCTGATTGAACCTAGAGTTCGCTCTGGGAGGAAAGGGGTGTGTGGGGGGTGTGGGAGGTTAGGAGTTGGGAAGGGGGCAGTTATGGTCCGGGATCAGGGTAGGGATCCTCAAGGGAGGGGAGACTCTGAGAGGGGGGAGTGTGTGGAGGGCCAGATGGGGGGTCTCCGGAAGTGATCTCTGGGACGAGAGAGTCTGAGTCAGGGCTATGGGGAGTCAGGAAAGGGGCTGTGAATGGATGCCCTTTCGCCCTGCTCTCCGCTCCTCGCCCACCTTCGGAGCCCTGGGGTCCGGGGCCCCCGTCTAGGGGGAGTATGGGGTGGAGGAAGGTCCAGGGCGGGAGAGGGAGAGCGACCCCTCAGGCCCGCCAGGTATTCGGAATCTTATGACGGAGACCGGGAACGGTCATAGAGCGAGATGCGCGCGCATCCAGCAAGCTCAGGCCCCGCCCCTTCCTCGAGATGGGCGGGGACATCGGCTGCGCGCGCAGCTTTCATTGTGACTCCACCTGTCCCCTGCCGCCCGCGGCGGTCTGGCCACGCCCCTTTCCCTTTCATCTTTCTCACCGGCCAATAGGATTGGAGCGTTTGGGCCACGCCCACCCAGCAGCTGCCTAGAAACTCTTGAGTCCCTCCTTTTCTGGCTCAGTCGCACACCTGCGCGGTGACTGCCGGAAGCAATTCCGCAGTGGTTGCCGGGATCGTGGTGATGTGGCCCCCCCGTCCCCCTCCCTGTCCCGGGATGTCGGAAGAAACCCGACTGAGCAAATTGGCTGCGGCCAAAAAAAAGGTAAAACGTGCCGGGTCCCGGCTCCCTGACCCAGCCAAAGGCCCCTCCGACCGCCGGGCCGTGGCCAGAGTCTGTGCTGCCTCTGAGGCACACAGGGCGAGCCCCTCGGCGCCCCTTGGCGCCCCCCACAAAGTCTTCTCAGCCAGTCCCGCCCCCCGGCAGCCCAGCCCCCGCCCTCACCCGTCGCCCCCGGGTGACTTTGGGCCGGTGACCCCCGGGATCCCCACTCCGGGCTTGGCCCTCGCCTTCTGCCACCCAGAACCGGAGGACCTGAGCTCCCCTGGCCGGTCCAGGTCTCCGAGGACCTCGGTCCCGGCCCTGCTTTCCCCTCCCCCACCGCGGAGCGGCGATTCGGGCGTCGGTAGGGAGGAGTGGAATGTAGTTACGTCACAATCCCCCTCGGAACTGTCATTAGCGCCACGAGCCCGGTGTTTGATCTTACTACCCAGTCCCCCAGTGTTTTCATATCCTTTCCGGTTTCTCTGGTCGCGGCACAAATTTCCAGCTTCAAGGGGCCTGGGGACTATGGGACCTAGGTGGAAGATGTTTCAGGAGCCCTTACTCTAGACTGTTCCCCATCCTTAGACATTGACTTCACCAGTGATTGTGGTACATTGATAACACCTTGGTGACAATGGAGGAGAATGTGTTTTCTTTAGTATGGTTTCCTCCTAGGTTTCTACTGTCCAGAGAGACTTTCACATTTTATTTTTTTTTTATTTATTTTTTTTTAAAGATTTTATTTATTTATTTGACAGAGATAGAGACAGCCAGCGAGAGAGGGAACACAAGCAGGGGAGTGAGAGGAAGAAGCAGGCTCATTGCAGAAGAGCCTGATGTGGGGCTCGATCCCATAACGCGGGGATCACGCCCTGAGCCGAAGGCAGATGCTCAACCGCTGTGCCACCCAGGCGCCCCGACTTTCACATTTTAAATCTGAATTCTCTACCTCACACTTTAACTCCCTATGATTCTGGGACCAGAGTCCCCCTCAATCAGTGGTCTTTGATGTGAGATCTGCTTATGGGGGGAACAGATCTCTGGAACCTGAACTTCACAGGTGGGAATCTTCCCCAAATCATCCTCTCAACATGGAGTGTTCTAAGTGCCACAGGATAATATGGGACCGAAGCATCGGATGTGCTTGATTCTCTCTCTCTCGAGAAAAGTCCTTTTATATTAATGTGCCTAGGGATAACATTTGCAAAGATTTGTAAGATTATAATAGACTTCTCTCTGAAATAGTGCTTGGGTTGTCATCCTCCTGTTACGTTCCCACATTCACTAGGTGTGTGCCTTCATTGCCTTCTGCCGTCAGGATACATCCATGTAAAAGTTTGATAAGTACTATGTGCAGCTTTAACAGATGGGTAGGAAAGGATTCTGAAGTCTGATTACTCAGATGTTTACTTTCCATCTCCACCTCTGATTTTACCTCTTGGCACTTGCTGATTTCATGGCATAACACCAGAACTCGGAGTCAGAAGACTAAGTTTAAATTCTATTATTGCTCCCCGGCCTTTAAAGCCATGTTATCATTCCATATCTGCAGTCGCTGAGAATGACAACACCTTGTAGGGCTATTGGTGGCAATCAGATGGCAAAGACAGGAGTATATCGTAAACTACAAAGTTGGTTGTGAATACAGGGGATTATAGTTCTCATGAGTCCTGCTTCTTTTCCTTTCTGCAGTTGAGGGAATACCAGCAGAAGAACAACCTTGGTATTCCTGCAGGAGTGAAGAAGAAAAGAAAGATCAAAAATGCCAGTAACCCAGAAACAACAACTTCTGATGGCTGCCATTCTTCTGAGGATGTGAGTATTGGCTAGCCAGGCTCCTGGGACCAGGGGTACTTGAGGGGCAAGTAGAGGGTGATGGTTAAGATTATGGAGGAAGTATCAGGTACAGGTTTGAATCCTACCTATCCCTTTGCTGGGATAATGTCCCTGCTAGGAATATATTTCCACATCAGTAAAATTAGGGTAATGTTATCTTACTTACGCTTGTGACACTGGAATGAGATGGTTGATTTTTTTTTTAAGATTTATTTATTTTAGAGAGAGCGGGCGAGCAGGGGGAGGGGCAAAGGGAGAGGGGGAGAGAGAAAATCCTCAGGCAGACTCCTGGCTGAGCACAGAACCTGACGTGGAGCTCCGTCCCAGGACCCTGAGATCGTGACTTGAGCTGAAAGAAATCAAAGAGTCGGACATTTAACTGACTGAGCCATCCAGGCCTGGTACAGGGCCTGGTGCATAGGAAAGATTCAGTAAAGGGTAGTGGTATTTGACATACTGGTCTGGTGACTTTCCTCATCCCCAGCCTCAAAGGGGAAGCCAGGCAGTGAGAGCAGCCATGTGCCATCACGCTGTCCCTTTAGGAAGCACCAAAAGAGGCCTAGGGTGTAGCAAGGAGAACCCCAAGCACTTGGGTTAGGTGACAGTGAGTTTGGAGTCCATCTTTGCCACCGGCTTGCTGGGCGACCTCAGGAAAATCACTTCCTCCCCTGGGCCCAGTGGCCTCATCTGTAAGATGATATTGTTGGAGCAGATCAGTGTCTTTCAGACTTCTAGCTGGAGCTCCCTTTGTTCAAGCGAACCCTTCCTCGGAAGTCTGGTTTTGAAATGGAGATGGCATTCTGTCAGATTCGTCCCCAGCATCCTGGGCCTGAGGAGCGGGTCTCGTGAATGTATTAAGAAAACCGCTGCATCGGGCCGGTGACTGCATTCTCTGTCTCGTTCAGGGGACATTTCCCTCTGTGTACGTTGATTTCTGCCTCCAGCAAGGCAGCCAGTGGCCGTTTGGGAAGGCGGCCCAGGCAGTGGATTTGTTCCCCTCTCTCTTCTCTTCTTCCTTTCCTGACTCTCTCACCTCTCTCTAAGCCACTTTTCTCTCTCCCCTTGCCCTTGTTTCTCCCTTCTCGCCTCCTGTAGATTCAGGACATTCTGAAGGTGCTGGTGTCCGACCTTAACCGCTCCAATGGGGTAGCGCTCCCCCCATTGGACAAGTGGCAGGTGAGGCAGTGCCGAGCCCCCTCTCTGGCTTGCTCTCTCCCGGCTGTGCATGCCCCAAGGCTTCTCTGGTTTGGGGGACTTTGCCTCTGGCTTATTTTATGTTGCTGTCATTAACCCTCAGCCTGTTCATGTCTGCTTTTTTCACCTGCTTGGTTGGTTGGGTTGTTTTCCTTGCCCTGTATCTTTTATCATCTTGAAGAAGGTGAGACACACCTTGAAGTTTAAAGGTGACTTGGGAAAGCTTCCAGAGCAGGAGAGTGGGATCTGGGCTTTTCAAGCCTTGCGTATGAATACCCACTGGCATGTCAGACTCAGAGAGATTAAATAAAAGCAAACCTTCAGGCTTGCCCTTTGGGCACCTGTCCCCAAAAGACCAACAGACCACATAGCAGTTTGTGCTCTCTTTGAATTGGATGAATTCACTTTGGTTTGAGAGTAGGTAACTGTAGGGTTAAGACAAAGGGAGTGCATGTTAGAGTTACAAGGATCGAGGTTATTTTATCAGAGGCATTAACTGTAAGGCATGTGAGGTTAACCAAACAGATGAGCGACCAGGACATCCTGCCCCTGTTCTCTCTTAAAAATCAACTGGACACTTGGCTGTGTATTCAGTGGGCCCTTGCTGGGGGAGGCAGTTGGCGAGGTGCTCGAGAAAAGAGGTGAACCAGGTCGAATGCACACTGAGTGGGGCAGACCCTCCCGTAAGAAGCAAAGGCAGGATGTGGCAACGTTCCGAGTGCCCAACCGAGGGCGAGGTGGGTTCTAAATGGACTCGAGACTGGTTTGAAGATTACAGGTGGGTAGCATTTATCCATACAGAGAGAGGGGAAAGTGGGAGTCCCAGGCAGAGGGAGGGTGGGATGCAGGTAACAGCCAGCATTATGAGCTCACAGAGCATCTCCCAGAAAGCCAGGGAGCCTGAGTGGGTTTTCCGGACATGATGTTCACACTTTGTCCTGGGACACCAGCCAGGCCAGGGGAGTAGGGCTAAAGTGCGGCCAGGTCCTGCAAGAGATGGGCATGGGGAGAGGGCGGGGACAGAGCCCTGGCTGCTGGTGTGAGAGGCTTTCACTCACTGGGACCGCTCACGCCTGGGTGGTCAGGTCTCTCCAGGTGCTGTGACTCACCTTGTGGGCTCAGAGGAGCTGCTGAGGGGCACAGGGAAGGGAGCGCAGGCCTAGAGGACTCCTGAAGCTGGCATTTGTGCGGAGTTCTAAGATTCTGTGCCCGCATCCCTCTGTTGTCCTGGAAACGAAGACCCAGATCCTCCTTGTGGTTTTTAAATCCTGTCTGTGTCAGTGGCTGTTTCCCACTTAAGTTTTCGTTCCCGCAATGCAGGCTTGTGGTTACAGGATCCTGGACAGAGCTGATAGCATTTCCAGAAATGGAGAATCATGGAGAAATAAAATTTTAATGGAATGGGACCGTCGGGGGAGTGGAGAGTAATTTTTTAAATACTCCATACTTTTGCTATAAGACCTAAAATTGTGAAATAACTTGATCATAAAATCGTCCGTTACATATATTTAAGTCCTCAGAAAATTACTTTTTTCCTTTTCTGAACGTTCTTATGCCTAGTGCTAGGGATCCATGGGAACCCAGGATGCCAGGAGGCACCCAGAGCTTGCCAGGGCCCAGGGCTAGAAGTGCCCACCTCCCCCAAAGTCTCAAGCCCGGCCAGCTGCTGAGCCTCTGCTCTTACCTAGGAGTTTCTGTTGACAGGTTGGCAAGGCAACGCCAGGTTCCAGGGTCAAAGGTCACAGCCTGGACAGTAAACAGGCAAATTGCTTGGTTCAGCCTCCACTTCCCAGGCTCTGCAGCACTTGCTCTAAGGAGGGCAGTAGAGGTGACTTTTCAGAGGCTAGGGCTGTTCCTCCCCACCCTGGCCTCGCTGGCCAGGCCTTGACTCCCTAGTGTGCGCCTGTCTTCAAACTCGAGCTTGTCTGCCATCTTCCCCATCTCTCTGCTAATCTTTGCTCCTCGTCAGACATTAGATCATAGAGCCAGATGCTTGGACTGTGTCAGGCCTGAGCTTGGACAGAGGCTGGGTGGGGCCCTGGTCAAGCAGGTGGGTCCAGGTGGGGAACAGGGAGCGGTTTCTCCGTGACTCCTTGTCCCCAATCCCAGGATTGTTCTCCAGGATACCAAGAGTCAGAGGGTAGACATCTTTCCTCTGGTTTCTCAGGTTGCTTCTCGGTTGGGTAGAAGTTTCAGAGCTAGGAGGTTGGGGTGGGGCTAGTGGCCGAGTTTTTCTTTTTACCTGCAGGAGTAAGGTGAGGCTTCTAGTTAGCTTCTTTCCCAGAAGAGGCCTGAATTGTGCAAATGCAGCCCGTAGTTGGGGATAGGAAGGGGAAAGGAAAAGAGAGCAGAGAGGAAGGAGGCAGATAGTGGCACTGACCACATCCTTCATCCCCAGCACCCTGTGCCTGGCAGGGGCCCAGGGTGAGGGTCACTCTGGCATTCCAGAAGAACAGTGCCTTCCTTCTCCCTGACTGGGGACACCTGTCTCCCACCTGCTGTGGATGCCACAGGTCAGAACCTGGTACTGTGTCTTGCTGAGCTCCACAGAGAACAAGGCCCTCGTGTTCACGAAGGAGATCGCGCAGACCCTGCTTTGAGCTTTGGCCGTCTAGAAGGCCGCAGAGCAGCCCTCAGCTTGGGCGAGTCATAGCCGCACTCCAGAGTGGCTCCCAGCATGTGTGACTGTCACTCTGACCACAGCAGCACCTGTCCTGCCCGCTCTGCACCCCTGCATCCATGGCAGCAAGGCGCCTTACCCGCATGGTCCCTAACCCCCTGCTCTGTTCTGTGACAGACGCCCAAAGACCGCGCCGCTCCTGCCTCACCAACTTTTGATGACACCGTGTCACCTGGTGGTGTCCCTTCCCCCTGTGCTAGTCCCCCCCGTGTCACTAGCATGGCATCAGTTCAGGTTTGTGCCTCCTCCCCCCTTGCCTGCCGCCCCACTGTATGTCCCCCCCCGCCAGAGGACTGTGTGTACCTGCTTTGGGTCCTCTTCCCCTTTCTTCAGGTAGCTTGGTTCCTAGAGCCAAGTGCCCTTTCCAGAGGACTGAGGCGGGGGAGGCCAAGACCAGGTCTTTCCCTGAAGTCTGGGGGGCTGGCAGGTTGTCAGAAGGAGCTTGCCTCCCCCCACCCCTGGGCGGTCTTACTAACAATGGAGTGACCACTTCGTGTGTTTCTTCCTGAACAGAGTCACGATGCAGAAAATGGCCCTTTCCTCGTGGATGAAAACAAGTGAGTGTCTCCTGTGGGGGCAGCAGTCCCTAGGCCGAGGGAGTCGGGGCAGGCCACTGCCCGCAATCCCCTCTTTCCCATCGAGCCTCCCGCAGCTCTGACTCCCCTGTTCGTCCCCAGATGTCTGTCATCTACCGAGAGCCTGCGACAGCTTTCTCAGCAGCTCAATGGTCTTATGTCTGAGGTACCCCAGAACTTGAAACCCAAGGGGGTAGATGGCGGGGGCGGGGGGATGTGACAGAAAGAAACTGAGGCGGAGATTCCCAAGAGGGAGGGACGAGCCTGGTAGCAGCCAGCTGGCTGGGCAATGTTCGGCATGACTCCTCTGAGTCCTCTTTGAAGCTCCCCAAGTAAAGAGGTTGGGCCTCGAAGCTGGTTACATCATTTGACCCCTCCGCAGAAAGCACCGAATGAGGGCTGCCTGGGAGGGACGGGTGAGGGGGAGAGAAGCAGCAGGGGGAGCTGGCACAAAGGGGTCAGGCTGCTGACGGGCAGGACAGGGAGTCAGAGGGCTCAGGCGCTGAGGGGGGCAGAGCGCACCTCCATGCGAGCCTTTCATGTCTCCTAGTCTTCATCCTGCATCAATGGGGAGGGCCTGGCGTGCTCTGCTAACATGAAGGATTTGGAGGTAAGTGGGTCTGGACCCAGTGACCCTGCAGGCCAGCCCCCCCCCCACAGCAGGGGATGGGAGCCCCGCTGCCAGCTGAGATAGCCCAGACAGCCCCCAACCCTAATGACTGCTCTCTCTACCTCTCCCCCCACCCTTGTCCCCCTCCTCCTCCTCCTGTGCATGCGCCTCAGAGCCGGTACCAAGAGCTCTCACTAGCCCTGGACTCCAGCAATCTAACAAACAAACAACTCAGTAGCAGGATAGAGGAATTGGTAAGAGTCCAGTGGGGTCCCCTGATTCCATCCTGCCGATCTGGGGCTCCAGCTGCTCCCTGGGGCTCTGAAGAAAGGGGCTGGGGGCCCCTGGTGCCAAGGGAGAATGGGGTGCCGGGGGGCCTAAGTCTCCGCTGGAGGGACCCTGGAGCACGGAGCATGCAGCATGGCTCTCTGTGGCTGCCCTCTTCGCCTCTTCTCTGTTCTCCAGACACCCCTGCTTGAGTCCTCCCCATCCTTGCCCCAGGGCTCCTGCCTCTGGGAGGAAGCACTGGCTTGACTGGTGCGCTTTGGCCCTGACTCAGCCCCTAATTTGCTCCATCTTCAAACTCGGATGAGTCACCTTTCCTCTCTGGGCTTCAGTTTCCCGAGGAGGTAGAACTAGAGGTGGCCAAGGTCCCTTTCAGCCCTTAGAATCAGGTCCTCCTCATTCCTGTACCCCTGCGATTAAGAATAGAACCTGGCCTGGGCGGGGGGGGCGTGCTCAGTAAATATTTGTCGAATGAACGCACCCTTCCGAACCACGAGCTGACAGAAGGGTAGTCTTTCGCTTCTCAACTCCCATTTCTAGAGGTTTAGGTCCTTGTCCTTTCATCTGGGTCCAGACTCTCACTTGCGTAGCTGTGAGTAAAGCCACGCAAGACCCAGAGTCTCTTTCCTTGGGATAGTCTGTCAGTTCATGTCCCCGTGAACTTGCCTTTAAAACCCATTCCTGGCCCCTGCCCATCCTCTGTCTTGGTGTGGGGACGGTAGTAGAGGGGGACAGACTGAGTTACCTTCCTTTGACTCTCCGCAGAAACAACAGAACCAGGAATCTTTGGATCAAATGGAAAAAGTAACGTGATTTCTTTGCTGGTGATGTGGTAGATGGTTTGGGGAGGATTAAGACATGGAGGCCATTCTCGGTCTGCTCCTAGCCTGGAGGAATAAAGGGCCCCTCGTTCCCCACCCCCTGCCCACCGTCCGCTGCCCTTGCCCCCTCTCACCGCCCCCCCCCATCTGGCCACATTGTTGAGCCTGTCCTGGGCCATCAGGGGCATTCTAGAAGCAGGTCCTTTGCTGGTTCATCTCTGCCTCCTCCCAGTCAGAGATGGTGTGTCCTTCTTCCTGCAGGAGAAGAAGGAGTTTGAGCAGAAGCTTGCAAAGGAACAGGGGTCTCTAAGGGAACAGCTGCAGGTGTGTGGTGCCGAGATCTCCCTCCTGCCCCCCGCCCCCGGAAATGCTTCCTTCCCTCCTCTTCAGCGCCCCTTTGCCTTCTCTCCCAAAGGTTCACATTCAAACCATAGGGATTCTGGTGTCTGAGAAGAACGATTTACAGACAGCCCTGACCCATACCCAGCAGGCAGTCAGGCAGAAAGCAGGTGGGAGTCTAGACGCCCTCCCATCCCTCAGCCTGGCACGCTGGCAGGCCTTGGGTGGGATTCCTTCCTGGGTTCCATTTTGAACTCTGTCGTTGCAGGAGAGAGTGAAGATCTTGCTAGTCGCCTGCAGTCTTCCCGCCAGCGCATTGGAGAACTGGAGCGCACCCTGTCTGCTGTCTCCACGCAGCAGAAACAGGTGGACAGGGTGAGCCTGGCACTGGACCCGTCTGCTGGAGGCGCAGCTTCCCTGACAGGGGAGGGGCCCAAAGGTCCCCTCTGCATGATGGCGTGTCTTATTGCCCAGAGGGCAGCACGGGCCGTTTCTCGCTGCTTTAAAGTTGTGTGGTTGCTAGAAGCAACGCAGGGCTGAGCTGGCTGTCTTGGGGGCAGTTGGCCATGTTCGGGGGTGCTTTCTGGAGCGAGCACTGAATGCAGAGCCCAGAGCCTGAGAGCCAGCCCCCCCCATCACTGGCTGTGGGCCTTGGCCAAGTACAGGACAGTATATGTTACCATTTGTGTAGGAAGGGAAGCGTGTGTGAGATAGCTAGAAGGTGTGCGCAGGGGTGAGGAACAGGGTAGCTGGGAGGTCTGTCAGCTCTGTACCTTCTGAGTGGTGGGCCTATGAATAGATCGTTCCAAGAAGAGACAGAAGGTCGCAATGCCAATATAATTCTGCTCCTTGTATCTGCTCCCCCACCGCAGGGAGAAAACGTGGGTAAAGAATCAGACAGACTGGGTGTTTAATTCCAGCTCTGTTGGGGATTGCAGGCCAACGACCTCACCTGTGATACTCTGTGTTCACCTGTAAAACAGACATAGTCATGCCTGCCCCAAGTGGTGGTCACGAGGCTCGAATGTGACCCTTAGCCTGGCGCCTGCTGATGTGCTCCAGGGAAGGGTCAGTCACGACGCTGCTTGTGACTGTTAGCAATGCCACCTGCTCCGTCGGGGCCTCCGCTGGCCAACCGTGAATCTCTCCCACCCTTACTGAGCTCTTGTCCAAGGCAAATGAGAACGGGGCCTTGGAAAGGCTTCGAATGGAACGTCAGGCGTGGCTGTGGAATAGTTACCTCTGCTAGTAGTCCGCCTGCCGCACCTCCCCCCTGCTCGTGTCTGACCTCGCCTTTCTGTGTTTGCAGCACAACAAGGACTTAACCAAAGAGCGAGATGCCCTGAAGCTGGAGTTATACAAGAACAAGTAGGATGGCTGGGGGCTGGGAAGCAGGAGGGGTGCAGGAGCCAGGGGGAGGGGGTCGTACCGGTTAGGACACCAGCCAAACCACTCAGGTCTCTCTGCCCTGCCACTGGGAACTCTGGTTCCCTGGGGTCCCTTCCGACGCCCCTGTTCTGTGGCTCTGTGGCCAGCGTGGCGGGTTGATGACCAGAGGGCTCCTTTCTGTTCTGTACCCGTGTCTTTCCTCGCTGCCTGTGGCCACAGCAAAAACAGCGAGGACCTGGAGCAGCAGAACTCGGAGCTGGAAGAGAAGCTTCGCGTGTTGGTGAACGAGAAGGCGGGCATGCAGCTCAGGGTAGAGGAGCTGCAGAAGAAGCTGGAGATGTCAGAGCTGCTCCTGCAGCAGGTAAGGCTGGAGCCCCAGGGAACCGGAGCACCATCCGTCTGGGGCCTCGGCCTCCCAGGACTGTCGTGGGCGGCCTGTAGCCGTGACCGGGGATATTTGCATCTTCGTTTGGGCCCTGCCTTGGAATCCTGCTCGAAACATTGATCAAAATCTACAGGTTGGGGCCCGGCCCAGATCCGTGGAATCAGGATCTCAAGGATAGGGCTTTTTTATTTTTGTTTAAAGCATCCTGGGTGAAAACCATTGTTGTGTAGGTGACAGGCACAAGGCTAGCCCGTGAGTCTGTCTGCTTCCTCCTGGAGGGCGGGCCACCAGGGTCAGAGAGCTCCCCTCCATCTTCACACTGAGCCATACTCTGCCTTCATGTCACTTCCCTCGGTGGGGCTCTTTCCTCCCGATCGATACAGGAAAAATCTCGTCTCTTTCCCAAGACAGACCTTCCAATACTTGGTGGTGGTGGTGGGGGGTTTCTGTTCAGATTCCTTGTTGCTCCCTCGTCTTTTCCAAGCTACATAGCCCCAGCTGTTGCTCATGGGGGCTGCCACCCTCCTGACTGCTTTCTCCTGGATGGGACCCGATTTGTTAGGGCTCCTCTTATGGTCGGTCCCCCAGAGCGGAATGTGAGTCTCTAAATTTGGTCTGGCCTGGGCAGCACACCGAGCTCTCTACCCATCTTCCCGTCTGGCCACCCATCCGTTCAGCCAGTGTTAATCGAGTGTCTCCTCTGTGGCCCGTCCCTGTGATGGGCAGTCCTACGATAAATGGGCTGCTAGAGATAGAAAGTGAGGGCTTGAGGTTGCCCTGAAGTTGATGGATGCCCGGACTCTGTGCCCCAACCGCCCCAGTTCTAGGACCTGGACCAGTTTGTAGCCTTATCCAGTATAGCCAGAAAAGGATCCGGAAGGAGACACACCAGGTCAGGGTGACTGGGAGCTAGAGGAACACTTAACAGTGACTCTAGTTAACAGAAGGCCTGTGGACGCAGTACTAATAATGTGAGCAGAGAGATCTTTATCGATCCCGACTTGTACGTGATCCCAGCTTAGACCCTTTTGCGGGGAGGGGGTGGGAGGCTTGCGTGGAACAGCCTGGGGCTCCCCGCATCTAACCTTCTCATCTCTCATTCTCCAGTTTTTTAGTCCATCGGAAACCCCTGACAGCAGCCAGGAATTACAGCAGGCCCTGCAAGAGCGGGCACAGCTGGAGGCCCGTGTGGGGCAGGTGAGGCCTTGCAGAGCTGGGGGTGGTGGTGCTGGAAGGAGGATGACCGCTGGTGCCCCGGAGCCAGTGAGGCGCAGTGACGGCCCCTGCTCACCTCGGTGCCCTTTCTTGCAGCTGAGAGATACAGTAAAGCAGCTGCAGCTGGAGAGAGACCAGTATGCAGAGAATCTGAAGGAGGATAATGCCGTCTGGCAGCAGAGGATGAAGCAGATGTCTGAACAGGTGAGACGGGACCTTCGGCCCCCCACCCTAGACACGTCACTTGATCTTTCTGGGCATCAGTAAAGTGGGAATCCTGTCACTTGCTGTGTGCAGCCAGAAGTGGCTGTGCGGTTTTTACGGGGGGGAGGGGGTAGAGAGGGCGATGTTCCCCCCTTCCTGCCCCCCTACAAGCCCCTCGCCCCGTGCTTTGGGCAGATGCAAAAACTGAGGGAGGAGAAGGAGCATGGCGTGAATCAGGTGCGAGAGCTGGAGGCCAGCGTGGCCGAACTGAAGAACCAGATAGGTGAGCTGGGGCTGGGGGAACTGGGGGCGGGATTGGTGGCAGAGGGCTGGTGAGGGTGCCTTCGAATGCCCAGGGATGTGGATGGATGGAAAGGGACTGGGGCCAAGGGAAGGAGGTCTATACCAGGAGTTGGCCAGTCTGGATAGAGTGCCCCCTGGCCACCACCCAGCGTTGTCTTGAGCATAAAAACCTAAAGAGCTCTATTCCAAAGTGTCTTGAAAGATTGCACGTCCCATGAGTGTGAGGGGGCTGTTAGCCAGGAAGCCAAGATTTGGGGTGACGAGGCCCAGTTAGGAGCTGTGGACCAAGAAGAGGGGTTTCTGAAGCCACAGAGATGAGAGGCCCCTACTGTGTGCCCCCCCACCCCAGTGGTGCCTCCAGCCCCAGAGCCCCCAGCCGGGCCCTCGGAGGAGGAGCAGCGGCTGCAGGCGGAGGCCAAGCAACTACAGAAGGAACTGGAGATCCTGGCGGGGCAGCTGCAGGCCCAGGTGAAGGACAACGAGGGTCTGAGCCGCCTGAACCAGGAGCAGCAGCAGCGGCTGCTGGAGCTGGAGCGCGCCGCTGAGTGCTGGGGGGAGCAGGTGGAGGAGCGCAAGCGGACTCTAGAGAGCATGCAGAATGACCGCGCCACCATCAGCCGCGCGCTCTCCCAGAACCGCGAGCTCAAGCAGCAGCTGGCTGAGCTGCAGGACGGCTTCGTGCGGCTGGTGCGCGGCCCTTCCCCCCGGCCAAGTCCAAGTGCGGGGCGAGACGCTTAACCCCCCTGGGCCTCTGTCTCCCCGTCTGTAAAATGGGGTGGGCGGCTATGGACCCGTGGAGGCAGAGGAGTGGGGGTGGGGGACTTTCCCACCTGCCACCACCCTTCCCTGGGCTGTGGGAGGCGGACAGCACGTTCTGGGGTCTCCAGCCGCACTGGGTGGCCGGTGACCCCTCCTCTCCGTCCAGTCCAACGAGAACATGGAGGTCACGACCGCGCTGCAGTCGGAGCAGCGTGTCAAGCAGGAGCTGGCCAAGAAGCTGGGCCAGCTGCAGGAACAGGTGGGGGAGCTGAAGGACACGGTAACCCCTGCGCCCGCTGAGGAAGCCGGGGTCACAGACACCCGTCTGAAGGGTGGGAGGCTTGGCCGGGACAGGCAGCTCGGCCTGGGGGTGGGGGAGGGGAGGCACTTGGCGCCGGGGTCCCTTCCCCGCCTGCCTGTGGCGCAGGCTCCTTGTCGGGCCCTGCTGTCTGACTTTATGAAGCGGGTAGCCCTGGGGGCCGAGGGTCGTCGCCCGGGCTGGAGACCTCGAGTCCGTCGCTGGAGGGCAAGAGACGGCGTGCCGTGGGCAGCTTCTCGGATTCAGCCCTGGATGCTGCCCCCAGCCCCACTGGTCACTGTTCCCTTCCCACGTCTCAGCCTCGGTGTCCTTAGTCTAAGAGGTAGATGAGCATTTCGCTCCCGGAGGTGTTGAGGATTAAGGGAGAAGCATGCCTGTCAAGTGCTTTGATTTCCCACTAAAGTTGAGACAGAAGGTGGTCATGAGGTGTGGGGCCGGGTGAGGGAGGTGTGGGGCTCTGGGCAGGGGGGCCGCCACTTCCGGTCCTGGAGCGCCAGAGCCAGGGGCCCAGGCGGACCAGGCGGACGGCAGAGCTCCCCCCGCCCCATGCCCACCCTCCCCAGCCTGGGCCCCGAATCCCCCACCGGCCTCATGCCAGGGTCTTCCCGCAGGTGGAGCTGAAGAGCCAGGAGGCCAAGAGCCTGCAGCACAAGCAGAACCAGTACCTGGGCCACATGCAGCAGTACCTGGTGGCCTACCAGCAGCACGTGGCGGCCTACCAGCAGCTGGCTTTGGACAAGGAGATGCTGCACAAGCAGATCGTGCTGCAGACGAAGCTCATGGACCGCCTGCAGCACGAGGACTTGCAGGTCAAGGCGGCGGCCGAGAAGGCCTGCCAAGAGTTAGAGGAGACCCAGGTGAGGGGCTTCGTGTGCCGGGCCCCGAGGGGAGGACTGCCGCCTGGGTCCCTTCTCACTCTTTGCTGGCCCCTCAGGGACGCCTGGAAGCTGCCACCCAGCAGAACCAGCAGCTCCAGGCCCAGCTGAGCCTCATGGCTGTGCCTGGGGAAGGTAAGTGGGAGTGCCCGGGGGAAGAGGACAGAGCCCAGGAGGAGGGCGACTTTGCGCAGCACCGAGCTGAGTGCGGAGGGACCTTTAGGACGGCGACTCCTCTTGCTTGGGGGACGGGCTGCTGGCCCGAGGTCGCATGGGGCAGGCAGGGTGGGGCCGGGCCCCAGCTCGCCTCCTTGGCCCGCTCCACCTCCCCTGTCGGGTCGTCTGAGGACCCTCCCCGGCTGCCCCGACAGGAGACGAGCTGGACAGTGAGGAGAAGGACGAGGAGGCTGCCCGGCCGAAGCCGAGCATGCCGGAGGGCCTGGAGAGCCCAGAGGCCATGGTGAGCGGAGCCCCGTCGTCGCCCCTTCCTTCCCTGTCACCCCTTCCTGCTTCCCTCTGTGGTCCCCCCAACCCCCACCCTGCGGCACCCTTCTTACCTCTGGGTTTGCCTCCCTCGACTTCTCGTGACCCCCTCACCCCTGGGAACCAGTGGTCAGCCACTGAACCATCCTTGAGCCACGGGTGTGCCTGCTGAGGCCGGGAAAGGAGGAGCTCCCCTCTGCCTCTCTGCCCACCCGGAGCACCCCACGAGAGCACACGCGCACGTCTTGCCCGCAGGTGGCGTATTTTAACTCAGCCTTAGCCGGCGCCGAGGAAGAGCGGGCGCGGCTGCGCCAGCAGCTGAAGGAGCAGAAGCTGCGCTGCCGGCGCCTGGCTCGCCTGGCGGCCCCGGGCCCACCCGCGCCGAAGGAGAAGGCCCCGGCCCCCGGGAGCGGGGATGGCAGCGTGCCTAGGGAGACCCACCAGGCCCTGCAGGTGGCCATGGACAAGCTGCAGGTGAGCCAGTCTCCGCGGGCTCGGCCTGGGGGCCGGGGCTCGGGCAGGCGGCCCAGCCCTGACCCCGCTGCTCTGGCCGCAGAACCGCTTCACGGAGGTCATGCAGGAGAAAGCGGATCTGCAGGAGCGGGTGGAGGAGCTGGAACATCGCTGCGTCCAGCTTTCTGGAGAGACGGACACTATTGGTGAGTGGGAGGGCCAGCGCCCGGGCCTGGGCGGGGGCGCAGCTCTGCGATGGGGCCGAGAGCCTGAACGTCCGCACGTCTGCCTGCCCGCCCGCAGGAGAGTACATCGCCCTTTACCAGAGTCAGAGGGCAGTGCTCAAGGAGCGGCACCGGGAGAAGGAAGAGTACATTAACCGGCTGGCTCAAGACAAGGAGGAAATGAAGGTGGGGGCCCCGAGCGTCCCTGGGAGTGGTGCGGGGCAGGGGTGGGGCGTGCGGGGGCTCAGCGCCTCTCCCTCTAGGTCAAACTGCTGGAGCTGCAGGAGCTGGTGCTCCACCTGGTAGAGCACAAGGAATGGCAGTGCAAGGTCCTGGCCCCTGCCCAGAACCTTGCCGGGGAGCCTGCTGCAGCACCCCCAGCCCAAGAGCTTGGCAATGCCAATGGCCAAGGGGGTGAGTAGAGCCCTCGGGGGTGGCTGGGTTGGGTGGGGGCGGTGGGGAGAGCTTGCACAGCACTCAGAGCCCTGCCTCTCTCCCCCCCAAAGATATGCAAGTGGTGAGCCTCGCCAACAACGATGATGTGGCACCTCCCCAGGGAGAGGCCCTGCGGGGCCCAAGTGCCCCCGAGAACCCCACCAAACAGCAGGTCATACGGCTGCTGCATGAGATCCAGAACACCCAGGAATGCCCAGGCTTGGGCAACAACCCCTACATCCCCTTCTTCTACCGGGCTGATGACAACAACGAGGTGAAGATCATGGTGATCTAAGAGCCCGTCACCAACAAGCAAAAGCTGAAGAAATGGGGCCGGGGGCTCTGCCCCACCCTGTCCCTGCCACCCTCTCATTCCTTCCCAGTCACCCTTTTATCCCTACACTAGCAAGATAGGACCCCTAAAGGGGTATGATAAGCCCCCTAATGGGGGGAGACAAATAGGTACAGACCCCCTTGCCACCTTGGCCAGCGCTGTACCTTTATATCTGGACTATTCATGGTTCCAGAAAAACAAAGAGCCAGAGGCTCAATAAATATATAGTTTATTTAGGAGGCTCCCTCTCTTGGGGAGCAGGGGCTCCCTGGTGACCTCCTCACCCCCACCAAGCAGTCCTTCATTCAGAGGGGCTTACGCATCCTCTATTCAGAGGCACTTTGGGGCACAAGTGCCCCCCCTGTCCGGCGAGACGACTGGGCAGCACTCTCCCAGGCCTCTCTGAGGCCAGGCAAAGGCATAAGCTGGTGGCGGGGTGGGCTCTCTCCTCAGTGTATATACTGTATTCGTGTAACATTTTGTATATTCTGGGGATCGGGCAGCCCCCTGTATCATAGCAGAGGTTGGAGCTGGCAAATGGGGAGGAAGTTCTATTAAATATCTGGAGAACGGGGAAACTTATTTATTGATAGCATAGGACAGAGGAAGACAGAAGAAGGAGGCGGGGATGGGGTTCTCCCCAGGTGATTCGACTCCTGTTTGCTTTTTATTTCGTAATAAATGGATTTAGCCATACCACTTGGCCTTGTGTGTGTCTGTTTCCAGTCCTGGCCACTAGGTGCTAGGCTCTGTGCTGTGGGCACGGAACAGGGAGCAGATCCTGCCAGCAGAGGGCAGGCTTCTGGATTGTGCGAAGCCCCAGTATGTCCGAGCGTGAATGGAGCTGTTAGACCTGGACCAGGCCTGTCACCCCCATGCTGCTTGGGGAAGCCTGGGGGATCCCAGGGGCCCTGTCCTGGGACTCTAAGGGGGCATTCCTGTCCTAATGGCCCAGAGGCTCAGAGACCCCGAGGCCTCATCTAATCCTGGGGAGAGAAAACGGGGTCCCAGCCCTCAGGAGTGCTGCCTTCCAGTGCAGGCGGTTTCTGGCCCATCACCCTGCCCCTCTGGTGGCCTGTTGTCCTGTCCCTCCGCAGTGCGTGCCAGTGCCCCCAGTCCTCCCTCCAGGCCGAGTCGGTGCCCCTGCACCCTAGTGGGCAGAGCAGGCTTCCCAGGATAAGAACCCCTGAACTCCCAGGTGCTTTCCCAGTAGGCCTTGCAAAGGATGGGGCCTTTTCTCGCCACTCCTTACAGCACCCTAGCAATGGCTGGCCCCTTCCCCACCCCTGCATCCCAGTGTTTAAGTCTTCCCCTTTCCCTGAACTCCACAAAGAACACAAGCCAGCAGAGGGCAGTTTCCCATCGTCCAGAAATGGGTTTTATTCTCAGCCAAGAGACAGCAAGACCGGAGGAAGACAGCCACACAGCTGCCAGGACAGCGCCCCTGGGCTCGAGCGGGGGAGGGACGGAAAAGTGGCTGTCCACAGGCCGGGCATGACAGGGAGGCTCATCAGAGGTGGCACACGTTAGAGAGGGGGATGTCAGGGTGACCATGTTCCCTGGTAACTGGGCCACAAGACTCCTCAAGGACAGCATGGTGACTGATTCCCAACACTAGAGGCAAGGCTGTGGCGGCCATATATGTGTGTGTGTGTGTGTGTGTGTGTATATATATATATATATATATATATATGAGTATTTATAGTTATTTATAGAATGGGGTAGGAGCAATACCACAGAGGGGCACAAGTTTTCACCAACATCACGCCTGGATGTGTCAGCTCCCCGTCTTCCAACGTACTGGCCCGGGGCCATCCCTAGCCTCGGAGTGTGGGGCCGCGAGCTCCAGGCCACAGCCACCAGTCCTCACGGAGAGACGACGGGAGGAGAAAGAACACTGTTTGAACCAGGAGGGCAAAGCTAAAAGGATGGCTGGAGGGGGCACTGGAGGCCCCTCTGGGCAGGCAGAAAGCCCGGAGTCCTCAGAAGGGACCCTGGGGAGGCAGGGAGGTCAGGCAAGCCGGATGCCAGCGGCCACAGGCTTATAAGTCTAAGAGGGGAGCCTCAGCTGGTCGGGGGACCACAGGTCGCGTAGGTGAGGCTGGGCCCTTCCTGCTGGGGAAAAGCAGAAGAGCAAGAGTCAGCGGCAGGGACGGAGTGGCAGGCGGGTCGTTGGGCCACTGTGCGGCCCAGCCAGGGTGGAAGTCAGAGAAGCTGACTCGCCTAGGTCGGTAGACACTGGCGTCCCCTTGGCTGAAAAGTGTAGGTCACCCCAGGAGCACCAGGCCCCAGGCCCATGAGCCCGTGAGCTGGCTGCGGCGCTTCATCTGGGGTCGAGGACACAGTCGTTTGTCATGCCTTCACAGGCATGACAATACCAAGGAGGGAGGGAGATGGCCTGCGTGACACTGCCTCGCCCGTGAGCTGTGGACAGGGCCCTCTGACTTTCTGAAAACAGCAACCGACCAGAGCCTTCGCCCCCAGATGGCTGCTCAGCTGCTGGCACGAGAGAGCAGGTGCGGCCCTGACCTCCTCTGCCCTATCACGGCTCTGGCTCCCAACAGCACGGCTCAGATTGGGGAATGAGTGTGGCACCCCCAAGCGAAGTGCCAAGGCCTCTGGCTGTCTGAGTCCAGCCCCACGCACAACCCCCTCCGAGTTCCCTGTTTCTACACCATAAACCATGAGCTCTCTGCCCTCTGATGGCTCCCGAGAGCACCCATGTCCGCCAGCTTGGGCGCGGAGCCTGTCCCAAGAGCTCCCCAGGCTCAGCCATGGAGGTCCTGAGCAGTGGCACTGAGTCCCGAGGCTCACTGAGAGGGAGGTGAGAGAGCCAGCTGGCAGCGAGGACAGAAAGAGGAAAGAATAAGTCTGGAGCTGCAGAAGGGAGAGGGATTGGAGCCTGGCTCTGAGGTCCCTGGTGCGCCCCACAGTGTGGAGCTGGTGCAGCGGGGGTAGACGCACGGTTCATGCAGCAGGCAGAGAGGCATACGTGCACCTACCGTGGCTGACACTCCTCAGGGGTCACTGATAGTGATTCTGAAAGACAGCACGAAATCAACATGGCAGTTCACACGCACGGACGGGGCAGGCCTGGGGGTGGGGTCACGCACACGCACACGCCCGGGCGTGCACACACATGCTGGGAGGCCCCACGGCCCCGCATGCACACACTGACACACATGCCCACAAACAACACGCACACACCTCCCCCACCTCCCGCTGCCCAGCACCCTCACTGGCCGGCACGTGCAGCACGGACCTGGGGCATGCAGCCACTCGGCACATTGAAGCACACGCGTGGGCTGAGTCACAACACAGAAGCTCGCCCATACACAGGATGCATTTGCACCAGCTCCCTGCACACTCGTGCCCGGCGTGCTCAGAGGGCCACCTGCAATGCTCCATAAGGGACAGGTCTTGCTTTCTTAGGGTCCAGCTGCCATTTCTCTGCCCGAGAAACTGCCATGGCTCCCTAGTCCCCACAGCATTGAGTCCCAAGAAGACAAAGTCTTCTGTGAACTTTTAAGGTTCTGCAGCCTGCCCCACCGAACAGGGCAACCTTCTCTTATTCTTCCTCCTTCTATCTGCGCTCTTCTCTCACCAGCGGCTCTCCTCAGTGCATCCCACGCTAAACCTTCGCCCACACCGCCGCTCCGTACCCAGATGTCCCTGACTCCTCATCACCTGAGCCTTATCTCAATCAGCCCCCAGACCTCCCCCAGGTCAGTCTGTCTTAAAGCTTCCCAGACTGTTCTCTTCCCCGAGGCAGGGCTGTGACTTGCCAAGCTTTTCCTGTGTGTTAACAAGACTGGAGTTAGGGCAGGTGCCAAATCTTCCTCTTCCCATATGTCACCCCTCAGCACAGCCCTGGGCATGTCGAATACCCTTAAGAATCTGCACTCACAAGGGAAGTTAGCAAAGTGCTCCAATAGCCACATTTGCAATGCACGGAGCTTCTCTACAGTCACTGTCTCCCTTGATCCTCACACCAACCCTGGGAGAAAGGCAGAATGTTAAATATCATGTGGTAGAAGCGAAACTGAGGCCCCGGAAGGGAAAGTCACTTGCCTAAAGCCCAGGATGAACCAGAACCTCTGGACTCCAATCCCGTGTTCTTGACCAACACCACGCTGCCTGCTTTACCCCACCTGCTTTGGTCATCAGATCACGGTGGAAGCAAGTCCCCTCTCTGCTTCATTTGGGGTTCATAGAGGCTAGACCCACGAAGGCTAGGCCCTACCCTCCAGCCATCTGGAAACACAAGTGGAGGCTACTGGTCTGATGTGTTCTTCCTCAAGGAACGTGGCCAGTGGAAACAGGGACTGAGACATCAGAATGAGCTTCCTTGAAAAAGGGTCATGAATCAAGAAGGCAAATCCAAGGGATGAGTAGAAGCCTTTTCCTTGGAAATCTCTGGGGGTGGGGCAGCCTTCACCCTCTCCTGCCCCAACACCCACCATGTTGGCCCAGGCCAGGCAGGGCCAGAGACAGGGCCAAAGAAGAAAGCCATTAGACTGTCCTGTGGCTCCCAGTCCCCTTTCCCAGCTGCTCCGTGTCCTAGCCCGTGCCTGGATGCCATTCTTACACTCACACTCGTGTGCACGCCCACACACACATCACACACCTTGCTGATCAGTCACAGCCTGGCCTCTGTTCCTGTGGGCCAGAGGCCAGACACCCCCTGGGACAGCTCAAAGAGTCAGGACTCAGAGTAGCCCTGAGTGTAGTGAAAAACTCCACATCTGGAGGGGATTTGGGTTTAGAGATCCCCAGACCTGAGGTAGGTCACTAGTGGCTGGGAGAGAGAAGTTGAGGGCTGAATGGAAAACGGAGGAGAGCGAGGAGAAAGGAGGAGGAATGCAACGTGTGGGAGAGAGAAGTGAAAAGGGAGGGAAGCGCCATGCAAGTGCTGGAAAGAAGGGGGCAGGTGGGATGGGTCCCACGGCCCCCTCCCCAGAAAGGACCACCTCCGGGACTCAGCGCTCCCTGGGGGGCAGGCTCCGCCAGCCCTCGGCCACATGTCCGGTGGCTCCGGCACCCACGGTCCGAGCGCCCTGGATGGAGAGGGCCGGCTCTGGCCACACCTCCCTCCTGGCTACGCCCGCCCGGTGGCCTCTCCCACCGTATTCCGCCCCTACTCACCTGGGGACCCCGGGTGGGGCGCGGTTGGGGCGCGAGGGCACCTGGGGGGGAGGGCCGAAGGGGTCAGGGGAAGCCCCCGGCCTGGAGGGCACGGGGGGCGCCCCCCCCAGGGCGGACCCAGCAGGCGGAGGCCCAGGAGCAGGGCCCCGCGACCCGGGCCGGGCTGGGGGCACGGCGGGGGCTCGGCGCTGCGGCGTGGGGCTGGACGTGGGTGACCTGCGGGCGACAGGGCGCGGAAGACACGGAGGGGAGAGATGAGCAGCTCCGCCCCACCCTGAGGCCCCGCCCCAGCCCAGCGCCGGTCACGCCCATGCGCGGAAGCCCCGCCCCGCCGCGCCCTACTTGTTCCCGGAGTTTAAGCCCCGCCTCCGGTGGCTCCAAAGTTCCAGCTCCACCCAGCCCCGCAGCCAGCGCTCCACGGCAAGCCCCGCCCCGCGATAAGCCCCGCCCATTTCTAAAGCCCCGCCCCCTGCTCCAGGTGGGAGCCGTTCCGGTGACGCGGGCGCGCCACTGCCCGGTCCCGGCCCTCCTCCCGCGGGCCCCGGGCTGGGGGGCTTTGGGGCCGTGGGGGCCGGCCCTGGTACCTGCGTCCGGCCGGTACGCTCTGCACCTGCAGCCAGGAGTCGTCCACGGGCGGGGGCATGGGCGTGCTGACAGTGGTCGTGTTGATATCGCCGATGATGCCGAGCGCCTCCTTCAGTGCGTGATACATGCGCAGCATCTCGTCTCGCCGCTGCGCCTGCTCCGCCGACTCCTCCATCAGCGTGTTCTGGTCCCCGCACGAGTACAGGTTGGCCAGCAGCTCCGAGAAGATGAATTCCTTCGTCTGTGGGCGCGCGAACAGAAGGACGGGCTGGGACCTGACGCCTGTACCACTCTGACCACCCCGCGGGACTGTATGCTGGACTGGGAGCTGCTGGCGGGGGGGGGGGGGGGGGGGGGGGTCTTGGCTTTGCCACCGCCTGAACTCGGAGATCTCCCCCGCTTCCCCGCCTCCATCCTTGCCCTTTTCTCTGATGGTCCAGAGAGGAAAAGTGACCTGTCCGAGGTCATAGATATGGGAAGGCACCCAGGGCCTATCATGCATCCAGGACCCCTAGTTACTCGGCTCTGTTTCAGCCTCAGTTTCCCCATCTATAAAATGGGGTCGTTAGTTACACCCTTTCTGAGGACTTGCATGCTCCACGGGACCAAAGTAAGGTATATGACAGTTGAAAATCTTCTGAGCCCTTGAGTAACAGGTGTAAATGTGTTCCTCGATTGGGTGAAATGTGAGTCTGTGTGTGTAGGCAGTGGGTTAAGGTGCTCCTTACACTCCGCAGGCGCTACCTGGCCCAGGTCCTGCGGTATTGGTGGAGAGGTTCTGAGGTTTTGACGCGGTAGGCCTGTGTCTCACTTATGCGTTATTCGGATATATGGTGAGCACCTGCCATGTGCCAGGCACTGTGTTGTTCTGCGCTTTATACTCCTTTCCTTCTCAACTCTCTTAATAACCATATTTTTACATATAGGGAAACAGAGGCTCAGAGAGGGTAGTGTTTTGAAAGTCAAACAGAATTTGTGGCAAAGCCAGAATTCAAACACAGTTCTAATCCTCTGGGGGCCATGCTTTTTCATTAAGCCACGGGTGGTAGGGGTTCTGCAGGGTGTACATTTCAACACATGGTCTGGGAGTTCTCAAAAGGTGTGATTCTTAGTTCCTTTTGGGTAACGTTTAAGCATGTTTGGAACAACCTGGGTATGTGACTACGATATAAAATACAAAGCTCACATTATATTTCTTTCGGACAGCTCTGGTGTGGACCTACACCTGCCTCGCTAGACCTGATCCCAAGGGACTGGCCTGTGCCTCCCCCAGGCCAACCTGGCCGCTGCCTCCCTGCGCCCACAAAGGGTTGCACCCACATTGTTGATCATGAGGTGCATGATGGTCTTCGGCATGAGGTCCCGCACGGTCTTGTTCACAATGGCCATGTATGAGTCCACCAGGTTCCGGATGGTCTCCACCTGCCGCTCTAGCTGCGGGTCCATGGAGTGCATGAAGCTGTCTGAGCCGTTCTCCTCAGTCTCGCTGGCCTGCCATTGAGAATAGAGGGCATCAGGGTGGCTGGGCCCTCGCAGCCAGGTTCCGGGCACCCCCAGGGTCTCGGCCCCTCCACGGGTGCCTGGAACACTGCCATACAGAGGACGGACATGGGCTCCCCCAAACGCTCTGTATCTGCACTCTGCCCACCCCAGTGCCTCTTAGGACCCCAGACCCTCATTCAACCTTATCTCGGCTCTCTGTCTAGTGCCTAGAATTTGCCTCAGTTTCCCAGTCCATCAATTAGGAAAGACCTTCCAAGGTCCCTTCCTGATGCTAAAGACCTGGCCAGAGGGGCTGCCAGGCTGGAGACACCTGGCCGAAGGCGAGGGAGGGCCACACTCACTTTCTCCTTGTCCTGGAAGGCCCACACCAAAGCCATAGAGGTCACGACACCAGCATGGCCACCACCACCGCCACCGCCGCCACCAGCAAGCACAGCCGAAGCAGACACACACAGAAAGGAAAAGGCGCGTGAAACCAGGGCACTCTACCCCAACTCTAAGGCAACTCCAGACATCGCCACAGTGAAAGAGAGAAGGAAAGGGAAGGTCGCTACAAAAAGCCACCATGATATGAAGGGGGTGCCGGAAATGCCATCTGTGGCTGACGAGGGTCACGAGAAGCCGGCTTTGGAGGACAGGAGGAGGCTTAACTCTGACCCCACCCCAGCGCAGGCAGGGGGAGGATCCGTGCTATTTCTGAGCCACACAAGGGCTCGAAAATGTGACACGACTTGGCATCACTGAAGATGGTGACCCAGGGCCCTCTATTGGAGGTCGCTTGCCCCCTCCCTGCCCTGCCTCTCACCCCGACACGCTCAGGATAGACCCCAGCCCTGAGGAAGGAGGCCTTCCAGCTGTCCACCTCCTCCTGCGTCTCGCAGGCCAGTTCCAGCTGCCGGTAATCCTTGTAGACATTCCTGCAAGACAGCCCGGCGACGCCCATTCACGCAGGTGGGGAAGGGCATGCACGGAATCGGGGGTATCATGCCCGGGGGCCCGGCCTGGCTTTCTCATTTCCCAGCTGTGCTACCCTGGGCAGGTCCCCTCCCCTGCCAAGCTTCAGTTTCCTCGCCTGGAAGATGGGTTAATAAAACAACCCCTGGGACACCTGGGTGGCTCAGTTGTTTAAGCATCTGCCTTCCGCTTAGGTTATGATCCCAGGGTCCTGGGATTGAGTCCCACATCGGGCTCCCCGCACTGCAGAGAGCCTGCTTCTCCCTCCCCTCCCCCTCTCTCGCATGAATAAATAAATAAAATCTTAAAAAAAAAAAAAAAAAGAAAGGGGCTAAAAAAGGGGGGGTCGAATGAGCCCTCATAAGAGGGGCATCCCCGACCATGCAGCCCCCATTGGCTCCCTCCCTGGCTTTCTGGAACCCCCACGATGGCAGCTCTACTGACGCCTCATCTAGAGTAAGGGGAAGCCCACAGGAGTCAGCCCTGGCTTGGGAGGTGAGAGGCCCGGTACCATCACCGACCCCACTGGACACTGAGCAACAAGAAGGGGATCGGGCCTGATGGGCTCTTCTTTGTCCCCCGTGCCTGGCAGAGTGTCTTACGCGGAGCAGGCACTCACCAAGTGACTGACTAAATATTTGTCAAAGGAATGACTTGCTGGGGGGCTTGGGACAGGTCCCTCCCCTTTCTGCTCAGTGAGGGTGGTTTGGGGCTTGCAGTCTGGGGACCCACCTTTGCTCAGTGTTAAAGAGCGCAAAGATGTGCTTGCTTGACATGAAACCTTTCTCCACGTCCCGTAGCTTCAGGTTGTCCACGGAGAGCATGTATTTCTTCTCCTTCTCCTGTGGATAGAGGTGGGAGCGATGGGCGGGGTCAGCACTGCTCCCCGCTATGCCTCACAACCTAGCAGTGTTCCATGAGGCGGGGTGGGGCAGGGGGCCTGGGGCTGGGGGGTCCCAGAGTGGCCCTGGGCTTCGGGGCACCTGCGTGCTGTCTGAAGAAAGCCCGGCCATGGAGCCCTGAGCTTGCCAGGCGCCTCTGGTTCCCAATGGCATTCAAGCCATTCCCACCACCTCTGTGTGCACGTACCAGAGCCCAAGAGCGCCGGGTGGCAAGACCAAGGGTGGCTCCCAGTCCCACCTCAAGCAAGCCCTGGATACCATCCAGGCCAGCCCCAGCCAGGGACCCCGCACTCAAGCCTCTCTCTCCCCCCGGCCTGGCCAACAGGACCTGCTTTGGCTAAGCTGCTGACTTCATTTCCTGACTGTAGAGACAGAGAAGGGGGGCCACCAGCCCCAGCAGCTTCAAAGGGCTGGCTCAGCCCACGCCGCCATCTGCCCGCCCCCCAGCCGCCCATGTGTTAGCAATCAGGCGCACAGCACCAGCCTGGAGATGGTACGTCTGTGTGTGCAACGTGTGTGTAGTTGTGTGCTTGTGCACACACATGCCAGCCGCAGCACGTACCCTGTGACCATTGTGTGTGCGCGCCCACGTGTCTGTGTAGCATAGGAGTGTGTGCACGTGTGTGTGCCCAAGGAGGTGCCCAGCGTGGCCATGGGTCCGTGGGAGCGTGTGTGTGTGTCACGGCGGCTGTGTGCATGCTCTCATAGGCGTGTGTAACAACTGTAAATACCTGTGTTTGCATGGGGCGTGCCTGGGGGGCATACCGTGGGCATGCATGCTTACACGCATACGGTTTGTTGCATGGGGTGAACACGACTGGTTCATCTGTAGTCGTCTGGGAGGAGTCATGTGTATCTGTGGATAGGCACGTGGGTGCCAGACCTATGTGCACACCTGTGTATGTCTGCTGTGGGCCGACATTGGTCTGTAGGCTGCTATGTTCGAGGGAGGCGCAGGGGTCTTCAGGGGAGGTACTCCGGGATGGGGCTCTGGGAGGACAAGGGTTTCTGCCGCTGGTGCCCCAGGTGCCCACACCACAAACCCATGCTGTGGCTGCGGATGTCAGTGCGGATCTCAGGGACTCAGGCTCAGGCAGGAGCCTGATCCAGGATCCCAGGTCGGGTCGGGGGTTGGGGGGGCTGGGTTGAGGAGGACCCTGCTCCCCAGTCCTGGCGCCATCCTGCCCACCTCCTTCTGCCCCCCACACCCGCCTGGCCCGTCGGGCTACATAAAGCCTTCTTTATGCCAGGCGGGTGGCCGGGAGCCCCAGAGGACGGCTGGGGGAGGAGAGGAGGAAGTTGCACACGCGGCCAGGGAACATCTGGAAGCGTTCGAGGGAGGCCCCGCCACCACCCGCCCTGTGCTCTGGGGTTGGACTCTAGGTAGGAGCGGCCTCCTCCCCCCACCCCTCCCTTCCTGCTGGCCGGCCCCCTCCCCAGGCCCCTCCTTCCCAGCCACAGCTCCCGCTCACCCCTGCCACGTCAAAGGAGGCAGAAGGGGAGTCGGGAGCAGAGAGGGGACCACGGGCTGGCTGGGCTGGGGCTGCGGGCCTTGGATCTCCAGGACATGAGGCCGAAGCTCCCACCCGACGGACAGACACTGCTGCCTGGATGGACCAGAGGACACCTCCACTCCGTCTACCCAGTGTTTAGACTATCTGTTCAGGACTCCCAAATTGTACAGTAGTCTGCACATTGGTTAGGCTGGGCTGGGTTAGACCCTCGGCGCCGCTGCTGGAGAGCTGGACCGACCCCCACCCGCCATCCCAGAACCGGAACCCGGAGACGGGGCAGGGGACTGGGGGGGGGAGGCACAGGGGGTGCTGGGAGGAGGTGCAGAGGGAAGGGGGGCACCCTGCTGTGAGATGGGATGGGGGTGCTGACGGGCCGCGGAGGAAGCCTGAGAAGATGGGGGGGAGCAATGAGGACTGGGGATATGGGCAGCCGCCTGTCTGCCCAGAGGGCCACCCGAGTCCCAAAGACCAGAGGGCTGGTGGCTGGGGAGAGAGGGGGACAGATCGTCCTCCCTGCAGCCCAGACCACCTCCATGTCCGCAAGCTGGTCTAGTGCAAAAATCCACTCACATCACAGACACACACACACACACACTCAGCAACTCGACACGCACACCCCCACAACTCAGGCACACACATTCCCACACCCAAACTCAAATCTCATACGCATGCCCCAAGCACACGGGCATATCTCAGGGGCATACACGTGTGCACACTCACGCACCCTCACAATGGAACTCCAGCTCTCTCCCATCCTTCCATCCTGAGCACATACACGTTCTCAGACGTTCCACTTGCACACTCCCTCCTCAAGCCCATCTGCCACCTTCACTTGCACACTGAGCACAGACACACGTGCCTGAGAGTCATACCTCAGGCACACACAGTCTCCCCCCAACCACACCTAGATGCTTATACCCCAAACACTCTCCTCCAATCCCCCCCACACCACAGTCATCAGCCTCACACACCCCGCCTCCCGGCACTCACTGCCCACCCCCACCGCGCCCCCCCCCACGCCCCAACTCAAATATACGCACAAAGCCCAAAAAGACCCCTCCACAAGAGGATGGGGGCCCCTCTTGGACACATTCCCCTGCAGCGTAGCCCTCAGCGCCAGGTCGCACTGTCCCCTGGCCCAACATATAAGAACCCCCAGCATAACAGCACCAGGAGTCCTGGGGCCGGCAGTCAGCACACCCAGCCCATGAGGGGTCTAGGCAGCCTGACTGAGCGACAGAGCAGGAAGCGACCCCCCCCCCGCGCGTCACGCCACCTCACACTCCGTCCCTTCAAGGGGCCCCATGCTCGGGGAGAGGCCAGGGTTGGGGTAATGAGGTCCAGATGGCTTGGCGCCCCCGCCAGTGACGATAGAGGGCCCAGCCCAAGAGGGGGAGGGTGGGCCTTGCGGGGGGGGGCAGGGATCAAGGAGAGAGCTCAGAGACCAAAATCACAGCCCCCACCCCAGCCCCACTTCCCCACTGAGAGCGCCCTCTCCTCCAAAGCTTCCTCAGGAAGAAGGTCCCCTCCCCCACTCTGTGGCCAGCTGGAGTTCATTACCACAAGTCCCCCCCACCCCAAGCCCTCCCTATTCTCTCTGGTCACCTCTGGAATCCAGATGTGGAAGCCAAACAGATTCATTCTTAAAGGAGACCGGCAGCAAGGGAGGGAGGTGGCAGGGGTTCTGCGTGCCCCTGTGGGCAGGGCGGGGTTTCATGTGGAGCCTCCTCTGGACCCATCACTCCTGGCCCCTCGGCCTGGAGGCACCTGGGGTACCTCCCTTGCACCGCTTGGGGCTGGGGGACCGGGGTGCAGGGGTTAAAGGGTGTCTGGCAGCGGGATATGTGTGTGTCATAGGCCTGTGGGGGCCACGGGGGAGGCGGCACACCCTGGAGCAGGAAAACAGGAAGGCCACAGGGCTGGCAGGGTCAGGGAGGGGTGCCCAGCACCCCTGCCCACCCTCTCCAGGGCGCTTGGCCCCAGGCTCCCCGCCCCTGCCAAGCCACCTTCTCTATCCAGCCTGGATGAGCTCCCAGGATTGCCTGCCTCTGATCCTTGCAGCCCACTTCCACCCAAGGGTCTTGATGGGCTTTAAAAAAAACCCTGTTCGCTGGGTGGCCCGATCTATTCCAAGCCCTCGGTAGTGTCTGAGCCTGACTCTGGCCACCAGCCAAACCCCTTGATGACCAGTGGCCCTTTACTCACCTCATCATCCTTGTACCAGGACAGATTCTCTGCGGTCAGCACAAACCAGTACTCCTTGGAGCCCCCCTTCATGATGCCAATGTTGCTGATGGTCAGCCAGCCCTTCCGGATGACCTGGAGGTTGAGAGGGCAGGAGGTCAGCGGGCAGAGGCCAGCACTCCCCGTGGAGGATGGGGCAGGCAGAGAGAGGCACTCAAAAGCCCACCCCTCCTTTAGCTCTTGGAGGCCTGGCCGGGCAGGGAGGGTGCGGGCTAGACCTGCCCTTGTTTGAACCACAAGTGAACAGACTGGAAGACGGAGGAAGGCAGAGGTCAGCTCAGGATAAACAGCCTTCTGACAGTCAGAGCCATCTGAGGAGGGGACCGGTAGCCTGGGTAGGGGATGAGCTCTCCACCGCTAAAAGAGTGCAAGCAGAGTTTCGGGGGCCATGTGGGCAAGACAATTCTGAATATCTTTTCAGCTTAAGATCCACTTTATTCTAAGACTTGTTTCTGACCTCAAGGACTTTGTATGCGCTGCTGCTGTCTCTGCCTACAAAGCACTTCCCTCCTGTTTGTCTGCCAAATTCCTCCTCGCCCTGTGGGGATCAGCTCAGAAGTCCCATTCTCAGGCAGGCCTTCCCCGGCCCCCAGTATAAGTCGGGACCCCCGTTATAGTCTTACAGGCTTTTATCGCTCCCTTCAGTCTTCCTCTAGGATAATGGCTGAGATTTCCAAAATAGTGTGTATGTGTGTGAGAGAGAGAGAGAGAGAAGATTATCTGCTGATGTCAGCCTGTCTTGCTAAATTATGAACTCTCTTGCTCACTGGTATATTCCAGCACCAGTGTGCTTGGCAGACGATAAGTCATCAATAAATACTTGTGGCATGAATACATGAATGTTACGGTAGCAGGGTTCTAAGGGTCTTTGGCCCCAGGGCCCGGCAGGAGTGGGGTGGTAGGGATGGGAGCGGGGTGAAGGGCTGAGCACGAATTGAACAGGCCCCTTCTTCCCTGGGGAGCCCAGCGTAACAGGCAAAGGTCTGTTTTCACAGCAGGAAGCAGCTGTCCCCAGGACCGTCCTGAGCCATCACCACAGACAGGGGCTATACATTCTGCTCCAAGGGCAAGGCCACTGACTAGACCCCAGTGGTGGGTCATACAGAATGAGCAACCTCGCCCAGCCCTGACCTCCCTGGTTCCAGAGCATCCAGAGAAGAGCCAAGGAGCCTGGGGCTGACAGGAAAGCCCTCTGGGGTCAGGCCTGCTTCTGAGGCCCTCAAAGCCCACCCCCCTGCCCCGGAGCCCTCCTTGACCCTCTGGCTTCCCCCAGAACCTTGCAGAGAACCCAGGTGACGTAGTGGATCAGGAGCTGAGTAGCTGCCTTTGCCATTAACAGAAACATGATAGCCAGGTGTCCCGTGGTCCCTCTCCCACCCTGTCCAGGTCCAGTGAGGATCCCCTCAGTGTCTTGTCACTCTCTTTGGAGCTGAGTCCAAATGCCACGTCCTGGCACTCCTCACCCCAGAATGTGATCAGCAGACCTTGTCAGGCTACTCCCTGCTCTGACTGGCAGCCTTCTTCCTTTGGCCACCCCCAGCTCTGCCAAACCCCCTTCCAGAGCCCCTGCACCAGGAACCACCTGCCCCTCCAACTCCCACCGAGCGTCCTGACCACAGGCTCAGGTCTCCAGGGGGCAGGGCCGGAGTGTGACTCCTGTCCGGGGGCCAGCCCCGAGCAGACACCACCGAGCGTTTGCTGAACCAAACTGCCCTGGGATATTACACGCATTAATGCCTTCGTTCTATCGAGCACCGACTGTGTGCCACGCACTGGGCTGTAGGGCTGAGAATTTGCTGACGGACAAGAGAGACCCAGCCCTTCCCCTCATGGGGTTTGAGATGAAATAGGTATGAAGCCAATAATCACACAAACACCTAGATTGGTTTAAGGAAACTACGTCCTCTGGAAAATTCCGGACTATGATTTGCGTGTACAGGTGGGGGAGAGAAGTGGTGTTTCAGCAGAGACCTGAAGGACAGAATGGGCGAGGAGGGCCTTGTTCTCTTGACACTCATTCATCTCTTTACTCAACTCTGGTAGAGGTGGCTACCGTGAAAACATTTCTCTTCCATCCATCCATCTATCCATCCTTCCATCCATCCATCCATCCGATATTTGAGGAGCACCTACGAGTGCCAGGCCCCTGCCAGCCATTTTCACCCACCCAGCCCACACGGTCCACCTCGGCCTATAGCAGATGCTAAGCTCATGCACGCTGCTGGACAGGCGGATGGGCCGCCGTGACTGGCTAGGCCTGGCCTCTGGGCTGAGAGCACGCGTGGACACCCGTGTGCTGGTGTGTGTGAGCAGCTCAAGCCAGAGAGTGCCCTTTGCCCCCTGTGCACCCCCACGACGAATGGGCCCCTCCTCCCCTTCACGATGTAAGCCAAGACCCCCAGTCCTGGTACTCACCAGAATCTCATCCTGCAAAGAGGTAACCATAGCAACCACGAGAAGCATCGGGAGAGAGGAGAGAGGGTTACTGAGGCAGAGTGGGAGGCTTGTGGCTGGCAGCTGACAGGCTCCCTGGCCCCCGTGAGACCCTTCCCCTTGGGGGAGGGGGCTCTCAGAGCTTGGCGTCCGTCTGGCACCCTCCATCCCTCCGGCTGGGGCGCTGGGGTTCGCTCACCTGGTTCCCTGAAGCCTTCTTCTTGTTCATCTGGTTGCTCCTCTGCTGAGCGCTGATAGGGAGAGAGGGAAGAGTCTCAAGGTCTTCTCCCAAGAGGCCTAGCTTCAGTGCCACTGCTCAGTGGGCACCGGACCCAGAGGGTTAACCCAGTAGGCCTGGGTCCTGCACACACACACACACACACACACACACACACACACACTCACAGGAGGCGTCACCTTCTCTGCCTGGGGAGCACTCACTTGGCAAAGCCTATGAAGTCCTCATGATTGGTATTCATGTAAGCCAGCTCGATATCGATGAGAAGCATGACCTTCCAGGACACACAGGTCAGCAGGCAAGCGGAAAAAACACGGCAGCGTTTTAAAATGCGTGAAAGGCTGGAAGAAACATACTTAGAGCGCATGTAGAACCCATAATAAATCAATCAATGCGTCAGTAATAGTATCCATAATAAATAAAGAGTTCCTGCAAGTCAATAAATGAAAGACAGACAAGTAACACAAATCAGAACAGCCAGAGGACATGAATGGGTAATTCAGAGAGGAAATGCACATAACCAATAAGGCTCTGTGAAAAATGCTCACCCTCCTGAATAAAGAAATCTGAGTTAAAACAAGGAGACCCTTTCATAACCTATCAAATTAATAATAAATATTGGTAATGACCAGTGTGGGCGCCGTTGTGGGAAGATGGGTTCTCATGTATATACTGTTGGTAGAAGTGCAAATTAGGATGACCTTCTTGGAGGGTAATTGAACATTTAACAACACTAAAATACATAGATCCCCTTCTAGAACTAAACATATACACATATATATGTGTCTCCTAGATAAACTCACCAAATGAGCAAAGATACATATATATACACCAGGGTGTTCGGTGTGGTGTAGCTTGTAATGGAGAAAAACTGGAAACAAGCCAATGGCCATCAGAAGGTGAAATAAATTACGGCATCCTCTGAACAATAAAGCACTCTACAGCTCTTCAAAAGAGTGAGGACCGTTTCTAGGTTCTGGCACTGGAAGATCCCCTTTGCAAATGAGGAAGAGTGATGGGATTCGTCACTGATCATGACCAGAGGGAACACTCCTGATGCACACCGCCGGGTTTAGACCCAAACCCTAGTGCTCCCCGTAGTAAGCCTGTGCCCACTGAGCCTCAAGTTCCACAGATGAAGGGTGCCTGCCTCCTAGGAGTGGTGAAGACGCAGGGAAATGAGGCAGATCACATGTCCGACATGTAATGGGTGCTCAACAGATGTTAGCTACTACAATTATCTTTAGAGAAAAGAGGCAAGACACACAGCAGGACTGTGGTTATTGAAGATTAAGATGGAATCTGGAATGTGTATATGTCTAGGGAAAAAAAATGCCTAGGGGCGCCCGGGGGGGCTCAGTTGGTTAAGTGGCTGACTTCAGCTCAGGTCATGATCCCAGGGACCTGGGATGGAGCCCCACGTCTGGCTCCCCACTGAGCGGGGAGTCTGTTTGTCCCTCTCCCTCTGCCCCTCCCCCCAACTCGTGCTCTCACGCTCTCTCTCAAATAAATAAGATCCTTTTTAAAAAAAGATCTGATTTCTTTGACAGAGAGAGACAGAGCACAAGCAGGATTTTTTTTAAAAAAGATCTTATTTATTTGAGAGAGAGAGTGTGAGTGGTGGGGTGAGGGGCAGAGGGACAAGCAGACTCCCTGCTGAGCAGGGAGTCCAATGTGGGGCTCGATCCCAAGACCCCAAGATCATGACCTGAGCAGAAGGCAGATGCTTAACCAACTGAGCCNTAAAAAAAAAAATAAAAAAAGATCTGATTTCTTTGACAGAGAGAGACAGAGCACAAGCAGGATTTTTTTTTTAAAAAGATCTTATTTATTTGAGAGAGAGAGTGTGAGTGGTGGGGTGAGGGGCAGAGGGACAAGCAGACTCCCTGCTGAGCAGGGAGTCCAATGTGGGGCTCGATCCCAAGACCCCAAGATCATGACCTGAGCAGAAGGCAGATGCTTAACCAACTGAGCCACACAGGTGCCCCAATAAGTAAGATCTTAAAAAAAAAAAAATGCTTGGGCCTGGAAGGGAACACACCAAGCTGTTAATAATGTTTACTTTGTGGGAGGAACTGGGGGCTGGGAAGAGCGAATGAAGGAACACTTTACTTGTAATTTAATTGCTTCTATACTGATTGAATATTTTATCATTTATCACTTTTGTCATTGAAGAGGTCAATGAGGATTCAAAAACACAACATCCAAACAAAGATGTGAACGACTAGGGGACAGCACCACCATGGAGAAGGGGCGTGTGAGTATGGAGGCTAGGAACTAGGAGCCAGGGGTGGGTACAGACGGAAAGATGACCGAGAGACGGACAAGTAAGGAGGACTTGCTTATGAGCCTTGTGGGGGCTGCAAGGGGACCTGCTCATCTCTTCTCCTCCAAGCTCAGAGGCGGCATTCAGTGACTGTGATTGAATGAATGAATGAATATCTGATAAATGACTAAATAAAAGTCCATACGGGCAATGGAATATATTTGGATATTCCTTAAAAAGGAAGGGAATTCAGAAGGGGCACGTGCATGCCAATGTTTACAGCAGCAATGTCCACAATAGCCAAACTATGGAAAGAGCGCAGATGTCCATCAACAGATGAATGGATAAAGGCGCCTGGGTGGCACAGCGGTTAAGCATCTGCCTTCGGCTCAGGGCGTGATCCCGGCGTT